>NC_086210.1:11327799-11677083 GCF_035770615.1 Melospiza melodia melodia | reverse complement strand
GATGGAGTTCCCGAAGGCGGCAGAACTGCCGGGGCGTCTGGTGGGGGCGGCGAGGCCAGAGAGAGTGCAGTTGCAGCAGGCTGCAGGGGAGGACGAGGGCAGCGGCGCCGGGTCTCTGGTCTCAACTGCAACCTCCGGCATTGGCACTGCGGGCAAAGGCAGGGCCACCACGAGCAGGGCTATGGGGACCCACATGGGGTCAGCTCTTGGTGCATCCGCAGGCGGCTCAGCCTCGGACACACGCTGGCAGCAACTGCCATTGTCACTGAGTGCGTCGCCTAGCAACACAGGCGCAGCCGCGGGAAGCGGTGGAAGCGGTGCCTGAGCGCTGTTGCCTAGAAACACCGGCACAGCCGTGGGAAGCAGTGGAAAGCAGTGTGTCTGAGCTCACAGACACAGGCGGGCCGCCGCACCCACAGGCTCTGATGGAGGGAAGGGAGAGGCCATGTGGGGAAGCGCCCGCACCCGCGGGGAGGGTTGGGGAAGCCCTACAAATTCGGGAGCTGGGACCTCGTGCACCGACGCCGCCCCCAGGTCTGAGCGATGCGAGGTCCAAGAGGCTGGCCGGGGCGATGCCTGCACGGCTTCCAGTGACAGCTCAGCCCACTCAAAACTCCTCTGAGAGCAACGGAGGACAGAAAAAGTGGCTCCATCTGAGCATTCTCCAAAAATGCAGGGGAAAAACTTCTTCGGCTTCGGGCAAGACTTCACGCCTCTGCTGTGAGCCAGGGAGACTGGGAAGCAGCAGATCGTCTCCCCAAAAAGGAACTTCTCCCGCGGGAATTTGGGGGAATAGGGCTTGCCTCCTGCAGTCAGCAATCCAGGGAAAGGCAGCCCCTCTCTGTTTCAAAACCAGGAAGAGTGCCCTGAACATAGGATAAATGCGGGGGTACCCGAATCCACGGTTCAAAACGGCTTGGAAAATGGATTCCATGCATTCCCATTCAAGCATATCAAGGGCATAGAGCACATTCATAAAAACCCAAAGAACTTTGCCCATCGAAAAAAACTCATACAAATATCTCTCCAACAGGGGAATTCACCCCATTTTTGCCAGAGGGCAATAAGTTTCTCCTCTGAGGGGGAGAAATGAACATCTGCCTCTCTGGGAGAGGTCCCCCACATGTGCAGCCACAATCTGCGCATGGCAGCACCTTCAGGAAAGGAAAAGCTAACAGTACCTTGTGACAGTGTCCAGCACACTCTGGCCAGCTGCTTGGTCCTTCTAGGCTTTCCAAACACCTTCCCGGAGGCTTTGCAAAAGGTTCTCTCTGTGATTAGCCTTGCTGTGAACTCTGTCCAAATCAGGATCTTCAGTTCGTCAGCTCCTGGCTAGAGTCCACTTCTGTGGTCACTTGTGAGGTGACCATTAATGCCACATACCCAGGGTTTACCCAGAAGTACCAATGCTTCTCTGGTGGTCTCACCAAGTGATAAATTTCTTCCTCATTCACTTGAGGGTCACCATCTGTGACAGTGGTCACGGGACTTTTCAGATGAAGGGAGAGATGAGAATGTTGACTCCATGTTCAGAAGGCTGGATTTATTATATTATTATATATACATTACATTATAACTATACTAAAAAGAAATAGAAGGAAAGGTTTCCTCAGAAGCTACCTAAATGAAGAATAAAAAAGAATTAATGACAAAGGCAGCAGGCTCGGACAGAGAACGAGAGCCAATTCTGCAGTGACTGGTCAATAAATGCAAACATCTACAAGAGACCAATCACGAATCCACCTGTTGCATTCCACAACAGCAGATAACCATTGTTTACATTCTGTTTCGGAGGCCTCAGCTCCTCAGAAGACCAAAAATCCTAAAGAAAAGATTTTAACAAAAATGTGTCTGTGACAACTGGTAAAATCTTAGGTGGTCCATCCACCCATAGATGAGGTCTCCAAATTTGCCCCAAAAGTGGGTCCAGCTTTTATAGGGCAAAAAGAGCAAGTCCAAGTGACTGGATGATATTTTTTGGCCGGGATAGCCCTTCAGCTGACGGCACACTTCACAATCAGCCGGGGACACAACTAGGCCAAAGCCCAGACCTCTGCTGGGAAGCTTTCTCTTCAAACACCCTTCAAACAAGCCTCCATGCAAGTCAGTTGGGAAAGGTTTTTCAAATTATACATTTCTGGCGCCTAACTACACAGGGTTATGTGAAAGATTCTAAAGCAGCCGCTCTGGAGTCAAAGAGCCAGCCCTAAGAGTCCTTGTCATCTATTTGTAGCTAAATCCCACTTTGGGGGAGTTGAAGGAATTTGGAACGAGCTAGAGAGCAGACCACTGAGTTTTTTAGATGATGCCATTGCTTTTTCTTCTCTTCTACATAGGCAGGAAGGGTGAGTTGGGCTCACATCTCCACCGCATGGCTCACAGGGCCGCAAGACTTGTAGTTACAAGAGCTTTGAAGGATTTCTTGGCCAAGAAGACACGGCCAACAAGGATTTTTATGTTTTGGACCCAATCTTCAAGATTTCATCTTACGGACTCATGCTCTCCGAGTCTCTAGCTGGTCAGAGTGACCCCGAGATAAGTTAGAAAGTCTCTTTTCCCAGCCCGGTGGTCGAAGAAGGAGTCAGAGCCCTTCATTTGTCAGTCTCAAGGTTGTTTATTGCATCTTATCGATAAAATTCTTTCTCCTGTCCTGCCGAGGTCCGCTCAGCAAGACAGTCTAAGGCACTCTGCCTCCCCTGGGGTGGTGTTATCTTTTTATACTAAAAACTACCTGTACAATATTTACAATTACTTTCCAATCCCTATCATCTATGTTAGACAGTGAGCTTCTGCTCTAGACCAATCTCAAATGCCAACATCACAGCAGAAGAGGGAGGCCAAGAAGAAGGAGAAAGGCTGGACATGCCCAGATTCCTCCATCTTGCCCCCTGAAGCCCCATTCTAAAAACCCTCAAAATCTAGTTTTCCACTCTGGGATAAATTCACTATCATTCTACTTCAACTTTTGTGGCTGGTCATTCTTCATACAAGGTTGGTGATTGTTTTTTCCAAGGGCTAAATCAAAGGCACAGGGGTCTTGGGCTCTGTGCCAAGGTCTCTGAGCCCTCTGACAGGGTCTGGAGTCCTGCAGGGCAGCCAGAGTTAATTTCCTGGGTTCCCCCATCAAGCTAACAGTGTAAGCTTCCTTAGCCAATCATGCTATGACACACAAAACTACAGCACTGCATCCTAAACTTCTTGTTTAGCATTGTAACTACTTTGATTTCTTCCTAGATCTTGAACTCTAAAACTCTAAACTTTCCTCCACTTCAACTTTCCTCCCCGTGTCGCTGCTATAGACTAGAAATCCGCATTCTAGCTTCTAGCACCTTAGTTTAGAAGCCCTTTCCAAAGTCTCAGATCAAATCCTGTGTTTAATACTAAGCTTTGCTGACAAGACCAAAGGTCTGAGATTTCTCTGCATTTGGGTTTCCAACAACACTGATGCTGTTAGTTGCAGAGTGCCCAGGATGCGTCTTGCAAGTCAACTCTGGCAGGAACAAGACGGTTGCCAGGGCGCTGCTTGTGGCCTCTGACAGCCCATGGCCCGGGGCTTGCCAGCGCCCCAGCCCCTCAGGGGCTGCCCCAGCCCGGCCAAGCCGCCCGGCAGCAGCGCCGCAGCCCCACAGCAGCTCCAGAGCAGCCCCATCCAGAGGCACCTGGGAGCCCTCAGCAAGGCAGCCAGCAGCACACGGGCAGGAGGACACGGCTGGCGCTTCCTGCCTGGCACAGGGCTTGTGACCATCTCCCGGCACCGCTCTGGCAGGGATCCCCGCAGCTCCGGCCCCTGCCCAGCCGCTCTCTGGGCAGCACAAAGGCTTCAGCAGAACCACCAAAGGCCAAGGGGCTTCTGGCCATTTCCCCTGGCCCACTGCACGCCTGGGCAGCTGGCTGAGTGCGAGCATCCTTTTCCCCCTCCTCCCCTATGCCCTACGGACCCTGGGCAGCAAAAGAAAGATCCTGGGAGTCTGTGTATGTTAACATAGTCTATATTTACATGGTAAAAGAAAAAAAAAATGAAAAGAAAATTCTTGAAGAAAAACAAAATTCCACCTGACTCAGGTGGCCCCAGCAAAAAGAGCTTCTGCGATCAGCTCTCCGCAGAGCTCTGGCAGGGCAGGCAGCCGAGCCATGACAGACGGGGCCGTGTCTTCCACGCCCTGCGCAGGTGATTTTGGAGCCACTGGAACCTGGAGATGGGAGCCCGCTCTCCTGACCTGAGGATGCACATTGTTTGAATTGCCAGGCTTCCGACGGCGAGGCTGACGTCATTCGTTTTGTCTTCCAGAGCTGCGAGAGAGAGGAACAGAGGCACGGTCAGAAGCTGGAGCTGCAGGGAGCCGAGGAAGAGCCCCCTGCAAGGGCCATCCCAGCCAGCTCTTGCCATGGCCAGGAGGGAGAAGGGAGCAAGGGGATCAGCCCGAAGCTGCTGGCCACAAATGGCCCGCGTAGCCCTGAAATCTCCGTGTGCTCTGCCCACGGGAGCAGAGCCCTCCGCAGCCGGGGCAGGGCTTGCAGCTCCCCCCGGCAGTCCCCGCTGTCAGCCCGCTGCCCTCACTCACCGGTGCAGATCAGCTGCAGCTCTTGCTGCTGCCCCCTCAGGTGCCGCCCGGCCATGCCTGTGAACACAGAGCCTGTCACGGCCCCAGCCGCACAGCTCCCTGCCAGCAGCGCTGCCGGCGCTCTGGCCACACGGGCTGCTGGCCCGGCAGCGCTCAGCTCAGCCCATGCAGCGCGCTGTCGCCCCAGGGCACGGCTGTCAGAGGGCGGCAGCAGCAATGCCCAGGCCAGGCGGGGCTCCACGGCGCCGGGCCCGGCTGGCGCTGCCGGGGCAGCAGGCGGGGCTGGGGCCGAGCTGCGGCGGGCTGGGGAGGGAGCCCGGGCTCGTAACTCACTCATGAACCTGATGGCCGCCTCTCGCAGGGGCTCCTGTGGGCTCTCCAGGTAGCGCAGGGCCCGGCGCAGGTGCTCGGCCGCTCTGCTCCTGTCCTCTGCCAGCTGTAGAGAGCGGCAGGAGGGAAGGGTTGGCGTGGGCTCAGCCCCTGGGCCGGGCGCTGCCTGCGGCCAGTCCCGGCCTCCCCTGCCCGCACAGCCCTGAGGCGCGGCCAGCAGCCGCTGGCGCCGGGCTCCCGAGGGGAGGGGGAGGGGGCCGGCTGCTGCCCGGGGAGCCGCGGTGCCGCCCCTGCCCCGCAGCCCCGCTGGGCCGGGGTTTCATGGGCACCCGGCACGGGCCCACGGGAGCCTGGAGAAGAGCCCGCGCGGCCTCTGGCTGCAGCAGCGCGCAGGGGCACAGCTGCCCGGCCCGCACACTGAGCACCGCCCTCAGGGGCCTTCTCCTGGCTGAGTTGGGGATTCCAGGCCGTCCTTACCAGGCACTTGCTGAACTTCCACAGTTTCTGCTCCTTCACCAGCTTTTTGAGATCCCTCCTCTTCATGAACTTGACCGCATAAAGCAGCGTTTCCCGAGAAGCCTGGAGAGCAGCAGAGACGCGGAGATGGCCCCGCAGCCCAGGGCACAGGACCCGCCTCCCCCTGCCATGGCCTGGAGGAGGC
Organism: Melospiza melodia melodia; assembly: GCF_035770615.1. Classification (NCBI taxonomy): domain Eukaryota; kingdom Metazoa; phylum Chordata; class Aves; order Passeriformes; family Passerellidae; genus Melospiza; species Melospiza melodia. The sequence goes on along the minus strand of NC_086210.1, from coordinate 11,671,530 downwards.
TGCGGTCCAGCAGGCGCAGGGCAGGAGGCAGCTGAGCCCCCTGCCAGGCGGACAGCAGCAGCCCAGGAGTCCTCACCTCTGCCACATGCTGATTCTCATCATTGCAGTGGAAGAAGAGTGGAAGCAGGCTCTGTTGCACAGGGCTTTCCAAAGGTTTTTCTCTCTCTTCCAAATACTCCATCATGTCTCGGAAGAGTTTTATGGAGAGCAGCTGTACCTGGCTATTATCCTAGATGAAAAGAAGAAGAAAAAACACCTCAGCATTGGCTCCTCCAGGGCGCCCTGGGCACAGGGCTGGAAATGCACAGGGCACACAGTTTCCAGGCAGCAGCCAGTGGCTGTAGCTGGGGGCACAGAGCCTTACGTGGTCAAAGAGTGGCAGGAGTGCCTCAGCCAGCTGCACGGCAATGGGGGTTGACATCAGAATGTGTTTGTGCAGGAGTATAAAGCTGAGTGTGATGAGTGTCATCCCAGCTATCTCTGCATCATTGTCCCCCAGTAGGTGCATGAGGCTTTTGGTCAAGCTCCACATTCTTTCGGCCTGTGCGGAACACAAGTCTGTGAAGTCCCACCCTACTGCTACAGGGCCCAGAGGCCAAAGGACTGTCCTGAAGCACTGGGCTAGCTGAAGCAGGAGGCAGGAGAGCTGGGAGCAGCTGCCCCAGTGCCTAAAGGCCAGGCCAGGCCAAGTGACTGCGTTCCCAGCGCAGCTTCAGCCACCGCCCCCTTCTCACCATTGAGGGATCATCAATGAGCTCGAGAAGGGCCCTGAGCGCCAGGCGACGCCTCTCCCTGCACTCGCTCTGCAGGTACCTTGAAGAGACCTTCACAACACTGTCACCACATTCGCTAGAATCCAGGCACACGAGGACCTGAAAGGCACAGGCCAGTGACGGGGGAGCCGGCCGGCAGGAGCCCACAGCTGCACAGGGCTGGGCCCAGGACGCAGCAGCAGCAGCAGCAGCACAGGGTGCGGGCACCGTCCCAGGCGGCTGCTGCCACGAGAGGGCAGAGAGCTGGGAGGCTGCTCAGCCAGGCAGCGCTGGACACCCGGCTCACCTCCACAAGGAATGCCAGGGCGGGCAGATCCCAGTGTGGCTCCTGTGTGCTGAGCAGCCAGAGGAGGTGGAGTGCAATACTGGAACACAAGCGATGACAAGCATGGCGCATCTCCCTAGGAGGGCAAAAAAGGGAGCAGGAAGCTGAGCAAATCTCTCCAAGGACAGGCTTACAGAGCCTGGTGGTCTTTTACCACCACTCTGCATGGGGACGTGGGCCCTTTAGGAGGTGTCTCCTCCTGTGCTCTCTCCCCTCCCAGCCTTTTCCAGTCTGCTTGGCCGTCCCTCAGTGTGTCCTTAGCTGTCCCTCAGTGTGTCCCAGGGCCTCAGGGAATGTGTGGGACAGCTTGGGCACAGAGCACAAATGCCAGGATCAATGGGGAGAAAGAGAGTCTCACCTGGCCAGCAGACCCACGGCATAGTGGCGGGTGTAAGCACAGAGCAGCGTGTCCCAGCCACGCTTGCCTTCCACTGACAACACCACATCCTTGTACTGCTTTTGGCAGAGCAGGGACTTCAGGGTCTGCACTGCAAACCTGTGTGCACAGCAAAGCCCGGGTCACACTGGCAGCACTGGCTCCTTTGCAGGCCACGTGTCAGGGACAGGAGGAGTGGGATGGAGCACCTGTTGGGGCTGGTGGCAAGACCGTGCTCTTCCAGGCAATCCTTCCAGAAGGTTTGGACCTCCTCTGGCATCTCTTCTGTGCTGGAGAACACTTGGAAGAGCAGATGAACAAAAAGGCGGGGGAAATATGGCCTCACTACACGTGGGACAGAGGACTCCTGGAGGATCTTCCACATCACCACGGTCGCCTGCAAAGGACAAAGCCCCCCGAGACAGCGCTCAGTGCCGAGGTGTCCGTGTGGCAGGGCCCGAGCGTGCCAGAGAGATTCCCGGAGAGAGGCAGGGGGAGCGCGGGGCCTGGTGGGCCTGATGCTGCCCCTAGGCCAGGTTTCCGGCCAGCGCCTGAGGCAGGCAGATGCAGTGGGGGAAGGAGGATGGAGAGCTGCTGGAGAGGCGGCCTTGGGGCCAGCAAAGGCCAGTTGCGGAAACTCACAGCCAGGGCAAGGACAGCCGTTTTGTCCCCATCCGAGGTGCACGTGCTGTACTCTGGCCAGCTCCCCAGCACATCCAGGAGGATCAGCTGCACTGGCTCCGCAGTCCTGGACGAGCACATGATGGTCTTCCACATGGAGATGGCAGCTCTGCGGGGTTAGAGCTCTGTCTCATGAGGGGTCTCAGACACAGCCCCGTGGCCTGGGCATCCCTAGGGGCCTGGGCTGACTGCCGGCTCTTCCTCTGCCCACTGGCCCTTGCTGGCAGCAGCCAGGCAGCCCAGCTCTGTGAGGACAGGCCCTGAGGGGCAGCAAGGCAGCATGGCAGCAGGCTCAGGGGCTGACGTGCCAGGGCTGGGAAAGGCAGCAGCCAGAGGGTTCTGGAACTCTCTGTTGCTCAGACAGCTGGGCCAGGCGGTACAGGGTGATGGGCTTGGGAGGCCTGAGCCTTCTGGGCAGGTGGGCCCCATACCTGTCACAGGACGGGGCCACACGCAGGAGCGTCACGACTGCGTCAGCCGGGTGTGCTTTGGTGAGTTTCAGCAGGGCCTTGTCCAGCCTGTGCTCGGCAGAATTGTTGGCCAGGAGCCATCGGTGAATGTACCTCACCATGTCAGGCACCTGCAGGAGGCACGGGGCGACTTGGAAAGCTGCCAGAGAGAGCAATGTCCCCAGGCTCCCCAGAGAAGTGCTTCCCTTGCCAGCGCACTGCCATGGCCTCAAAGGCTCTGAGGGACCAGCAGGCGTGGCTGGGGAAGCCACGTGACTCATGGGGGAATTGAAGCCTGGCCCCAGGCTGCTTACTTGTTCTGGCCTGGCAACACCCTTCTCCAGGAGCAAATCCAGCAGGGCGGCACTGGTCTCATGCTTGAGGAGCTCGCAGTGAGCTCTGAGCCCAGTGCCCATGGTGCGGGTCTCTTCCGGCCGAATGCTCCGGATGAAGTCGCAAACGAGCTGTAGGAGAAGGGCAAGAAGCCGGGGATGTTGCATGGAGTGCTGCACACACGGTGCTGGGCTGAGCAGGGAGAGCAGGCCCAGCCCAGGTGGGGGTGGCTGCAGGTACCTGCGCTGTTCTGTGGAAGCGGCCACGGCTGGATTCCTGCTCTTGTGTGCGCTCCACAGCTTCATCTGGCAAAGAGGGAGCGCAGCCAGAGCTGAGGGGCTGCGGGAGAGGCCGGAGAACACAGCCCAGCCCTGCATCCCTGCGAGGCTGCTGTAGGGTGTCTGCCTGGCTCCTCTTCCGGCCTGTCCATGGGCATTTCCCCAGAGGATTGCATGGCATGGCATGGCATGGCATGGCATGGCATGACATGGCATGGCATGGGGCCAAGTTGGCTGCAGGCTCCAGCCCTGCAGCCCAGTTCTGCCACTCACCCCCCTGTGCTGGATGGAAGGGCACCACCTCTTCAGTCTGCTGTGCTGGGGCTGCTCCAGGTCCTTCTTCCTCCTCCTCCTCCTCCTCCTCCTCCACCCAGGCCATCTTGGGCACTCTCGGGGGTCTCTGCTCCATGTCTGTGATTGGAGCTACTTGCAGGAGAGATGCCTTGGGAAAGCTCCGGGGCACCAAGTCCCACACTCTGGCCTTGAGGGCAGCTGCAGAATAGAAGCCTCGGAAGGCCACGGGTCACCGAGCTCTGTGCTCTGGCCGCGAGCTCAGCTGCAGGAACAACGCTGCAGAAAAGCTCCTGGTCAGACGGGAACGAGTGCGCTGTGTGGGGGCTCCTCACAGCACTGCTCTGTCCCGTTGTGCCCCGTTGCTTGTTCCCAGCACCGGGCAAGCTTCTATTTCCCACGTGTCACAAAGGGGCCTTGGAGACCGGGTTCCGTTCCATGGCACGGTGACCGTGCTGCAGCGTGCCACCCAGGGCTCTTGCACACACTGCCTCCTGCCCTGGGGCTGGCCCCAGCCCAGCCAAAGTGGCCCAGCTTGGAAGGAATCCCTGGCCCCAGCCAGACAGAATCTTTAGGAAGGGCTCAGACCATAACCAAAGGCCGGCCTGATCTGCGGGCTCAGGCCTATCCCCATATCTTTCCCTGAGAGCATTTGAATTTCTAAATGAGAATCATTTGAAGGGAGGGGATTTCCATGTTCCATTCCAGAGAAGACTTCTGCCTTCCTTAGCAGACACCTCTCTCTTCAAACCAAGACAATTGTTTGTCATCTTGCAGATGTGCAGTTGCTGGACAGCCCCGTTTTACTCCAGGAGAACCATTCCCAGCAACTGGGAAAATCCTAGGTGGTCCATCCACCCATAGATGAGGTCTCCAAATTTGCCCCAAAAGTGGGTCTAGCTTTTATAGGGCAAAAAGAGCAAGTCCAAGTGACTGGATGATATTTTTTGGCCGGGATAGCCCTTCAGCTGACGGCACACTTCACAATCAGCCGGGGACACAACTAGGCCAAAGCCCAGACCTCTGCTGGGAAGCTTTCTCTTCAAACACCCTTCAAACAAGCCTCCATGCAAGTCAGTTGGGAAAGGTTTTTCAAATTATACATTTCTGGCGCCTAACTACACAGGATTATGTGAAAGATTCTAAAGCAGCCGCTCTGGAGTCAAAGAGCCAGCCCTAAGAGTCCTTGTCATCTATTTGTAGCTAAATCCCACTTTGGGGGAGTTGAAGGAATTTGGAACGAGCTAGAGAGCAGACCACTGAGTTTTTTAGATGATGCCATTGCTTTTTCTTCTCTTCTACATAGGCAGGAAGTGTGAGTTGGGCTCACATCTCCACCGCATGGCTCACAGGGCCGCAAGACTTGTAGTTACAAGAGCTTTGAAGGATTTCTTGGCCAAGAAGACACGGCCAACAAGGATTTTTATGTTTTGGACCCAATCTTCAAGATTTCATCTTACGGACTCATGCTCTCCGAGTCTCTAGCTGGTCAGAGTGACCCCGAGATAAGTTAGAAAGTCTCTTTTCCCAGCCCGGTGGTCGAAGAAGGAGTCAGAGCCCTTCATTTGTCAGTCTCAAGGTTGTTTATTGCATCTTATCGATAAAATTCTTTCTCCTGTCCTGCCGAGGTCCGCTCAGCAAGACAGTCTAAGGCACTCTGCCTCCCCTGGGGTGGTGTTATCTTTTTATACTAAAAACTACCTGTACAATATTTACAATTACTTTCCAATCCCTATCATCTATGTTAGACAGTGAGCTTCTGCTCTAGACCAATCTCAAATGCCAACATCACAGCAGAAGAGGGAGGCCAAGAAGAAGGAGAAAGGCTGGACATGCCCAGATTCCTCCATCTTGCCCCCTGAAGCCCCATTCTAAAAACCCTCAAAATCTAGTTTTCCACTCTGGGATAAATTCACTATCATTCTACTTCAACTTTTGTGGCTGGTCATTCTTCATACAAGGTTGGTGATTGTTTTTTCCAAGGGCTAAATCAAAGGCACAGGGGTCTTGGGCTCTGTGCCAAGGTCTCTGAGCCCTCTGACAGGGTCTGGAGTCCTGCAGGGCAGCCAGAGTAATTTCCTGGGTTCCCCCATCAAGCTAACAGTGTAAGCTTCCTTAGCCAATCATGCTATGACACACAAAACTACAGCACTGCATCCTAAACTTCTTGTTTAGCATTGTAACTACTTTGATTTCTTCCTAGATCTTGAACTCTAAAACTCTAAACTTTCCTCCACTTCAACTTTCCTCCCCGTGTCGCTGCTATAGACTAGAAATCCGCATTCTAGCTTCTAGCACCTTAGTTTAGAAGCCCTTTCCAAAGTCTCAGATCAAATCCTGTGTTTAATACTAAGCTTTGCTGACAAGACCAAAGGTCTGAGATTTCTCTGCATTTGGGTTTCCAACAACACTGATGCTGTTAGTTGCAGAGTGCCCAGGATGCGTCTTGCAAGTCAACTCTGGCAGGAACAAGACGGTTGCCAGGGCGCTGCTTGTGGCCTCTGACAGCCCATGGCCCGGGGCTTGCCAGCGCCCCAGCCCCTCAGGGGCTGCCCCAGCCCGGCCAAGCCGCCCGGCAGCAGCGCCGCAGCCCCACAGCAGCTCCAGAGCAGCCCCATCCAGAGGCACCTGGGAGCCCTCAGCAAGGCAGCCAGCAGCACACGGGCAGGAGGACACGGCTGGCGCTTCCTGCCTGGCACAGGGCTTGTGACCATCTCCCGGCACCGCTCTGGCAGGGATCCCCGCAGCTCCGGCCCCTGCCCAGCCGCTCTCTGGGCAGCACAAAGGCTTCAGCAGAACCACCAAAGGCCAAGGGGCTTCTGGCCATTTCCCCTGGCCCACTGCACGCCTGGGCAGCTGGCTGAGTGCGAGCATCCTTTTCCCCCTCCTCCCCTATGCCCTACGGACCCTGGGCAGCAAAAGAAAGATCCTGGGAGTCTGTGTATGTTAACATAGTCTATATTTACATGGTAAAAGAAAAAAAAAATGAAAAGAAAATTCTTGAAGAAAAACAAAATTCCACCTGACTCAGGTGGCCCCAGCAAAAAGAGCTTCTGCGATCAGCTCTCCACAGAGCTCTGGCAGGGCAGGCAGCCGAGCCATGACAGACGGGGCCGTGTCTTCCACGCCCTGCGCAGGTGATTTTGGAGCCACTGGAACCTGGAGATGGGAGCCCGCTCTCCTGACCTGAGGATGCACATTGTTTGAATTGCCAGGCTTCCGACGGCGAGGCTGACGTCATTCATTTTGTCTTCCAGAGCTGGGAGAGAGAGGAACAGAGGCACGGTCAGAAGCTGGAGCTGCAGGGAGCCGAGGAAGAGCCCCCTGCAAGAGCCATCCCAGCCAGCTCTTGCCATGGCCAGGAGGGAGAAGGGAGCAAGGGGATCAGCCCGAAGCTGCTGGCCACAAATGGCCCGCGTAGCCCTGAAATCTCCGTGTGCTCTGCCCACGGGAGCAGAGCCCTCCGCAGCCGGGGCAGGGCTTGCAGCTCCCCCCGGCAGTCGCCGCTGTCAGCCCGCTGCCCTCACTCACCGGTGCAGATCAGCTGCAGCTCTTGCTGCTGCCCCCTCAGGTGCCGCCCGGCCATGTCTGTGAACACAGAGCCTGTCACGGCCCCAGCCGCACAGCTCCCTGCCAGCGGCGCTGCCGGCGCTGTGGCCACACGGGCTGCTGGCCCGGCAGCGCTCAGCTCAGCCCATGCAGCGCGCTGTCGCCCCAGGGCACGGCTGTCAGAGGGCGGCAGCAGCAATGCCCAGGCCAGGCGGGGCTCCACGGCGCCGGGCCCGGCTGGTGCTGCCGGGGCAGCAGGCGGGGCTGGGGCCGAGCTGCGGCGGGCTGGGGAGGGAGCCCGGGCTCGTAACTCACCCATGAACCTGATGGCCGCCTCTCGCAGGGGCTCCTGTGGGCTCTCCAGGTAGCGCAGGGCCCGGCGCAGGTGCTCGGCCGCTCTGCTCCTGTCCTCTGCCAGCTGTAGAGAGCGGCAGGAGGGAAGGGTTGGCGTGGGCTCAGCCCCTGGGCCGGGCGCTGCCTGCGGCCAGTCCCGGCCTCCCCTGCCCGCACAGCCCTGAGGCGCGGCCAGCAGCCGCTGGCGCCGGGCTCCCGAGGGGAGGGGGAGGGGGTCGACTGCTGCCCGGGGAGCCGCGGTGCCGCCCCTGCCCCGCAGCCCCGCCGGGCCGGGGCTCCATGGGCACCCGGCTCGGGCCCACGGGAGTCTGGAGAAGAGCCCGCGCGGCCTCTGGCTGCAGCAGCGCGCAGGGGCACAGCTGCCCGGCCCGCACACTGAGCACCGCCCTCAGGGGCCTTCTCCTGGCTGAGTTGGGGATTCCGGGCCGTCCTTACCAGGCACTTGCTGAACTTCCACAGTTTCTGCTCCTTCACCAGCTTTTTGAGATCCCTCCTCTTCATGAACTTGACCGCATAAAGCAGCGTTTCCCGAGAAGCCTGGAGAGCAGCAGAGACGCGGAGATGGCCCCGCAGCCCAGGGCACAGGACCCGCCTCCCCCTGCCATGGCCTGGAGGAGGCTGCGGTCCAGCAGGCGCAGGGCAGGAGGCAGCTGAGCCCCCTGCCAGGCGGACAGCAGCAGCCCAGGAGTCCTCACCTCTGCCACATGCTGATTCTCATCATTGCAGTGGAAGAAGAGTGGAAGCAGGCTCTGTTGCACAGGGCTTTCCAAAGGTTTTTCTCTCTCTTCCAAATACTCCATCATGTCTCGGAAGAGTTTTATGGAGAGCAGCTGTACCTGGCTATTATCCTAGATGAAAAGAGGAAGAAAAAACACCTCAGCATTGGCTCCTCCAGGGCGCCCTGGGCACAGGGCTGGAAATGCACAGGGCACACAGTTTCCAGGCAGCAGCCAGTGGCTGTAGCTGGGGGCACAGAGCCTTACGTGGTCAAAGAGTGGCAGGAGTGCCTCAGCCAGCTGCACGGCAATGGGGGTTGACATCAGAATGTGTTTGTGCAGGAGTATAAAGCTGAGTGTGATGAGTGTCATCCCAGCTATCTCTGCATCATTGTCCCCCAGTAGGTGCATGAGGCTTTTGGTCAAGCTCCACATTCTTTCGGCCTGTGCGGAACACAAGTCTGTGAAGTCCCACCCTACTGCCACAGGGCCCAGAGGCCAAAGGACTGTCCTGAAGCACTGGGCTAGCTGAAGCAGGAGGCAGGAGAGCTGGGAGCAGCTGCCCCAGTGCCTAAAGGCCAGGCCAGGCCAAGTGACTGCGTTCCCAGCGCAGCTTCAGCCACCGCCCCCTTCTCACCATTGAGGGATCATCAATGAGTTCGAGAAGGGCCCTGAGCGCCAGGCGACGCCTCTCCCTGCACTCGCTCTGCAGGTACCTTGAAGAGACCTTCACAACACTGTCACCACATTCGCTAGAATCCAGGCACACCAGGACCTGAAAGGCACAGGCCAGTGACGGGGGAGCCGGCCGGCAGGAGCCCGCAGCCGCACAGGGTTGGGCCCAGGACGCAGCAGCAGCACAGAGTGCGGGCACCGTCCCAGGCGGCTGCTGCCACGAGAGGGCAGAGAGCTGGGAGGCTGCTCAGCCAGGCAGCGCTGGACACCCGGCTCACCTCCACAAGGAATGCCAGGGCGGGCAGATCCCAGTGTGGCTCCTGTGTGCTGAGCAGCCAGAGGAGGTGGAGTGCAATACTGGAACACAAGCGATGACAAGCATGGCGCATCTCCCTAGGAGGGCAAAAAAGGGAGCAGGAAGCTGAGCAAATCTCTCCAAGGACAGGCTTACAGAGCCTGGTGGTCTTTTACCACCACTCTGCATGGGGATGTGGGCCCTTTAGGAGGTGTCTCCTCCTGTGCTCTCTCCCCTCCCAGCCTTTTCCAGTCTGCTTGGCCGTCCCTCAGTGTGTCCTTAGCTGTCCCTCAGTGTGTCCCAGGGCCTCAGGGAATGTGTGGGACAGCTTGGGCACAGAGCACAAATGCCAGGATCAATGGGGAGAAAGAGAGTCTCACCTGGCCAGCAGACCCACGGCATAGTGGCGGGTGTAAGCACAGAGCAGCGTGTCCCAGCCACGCTTGCCTTCCACTGACAACACCACATCCTTGTACTGCTTTTGGCAGAGCAGGGACTTCAGGGTCTGCACTGCAAACCTGTGTGCACAGCAAAGCCCGGGTCACACTGGCAGCACTGGCTCCTTTGCAGGCCACGTGTCAGGGACAGGAGGAGTGGGATGGAGCACCTGTTGGGGCTGGTGGCAAGACCGTGCTCTTCCAGGCAATCCTTCCAGAAGGTTTGGACCTCCTCTGGCATCTCTTCTGTGCTGGAGAACACTTGGAAGAGCAGATGAACAAAAAGGCGGGGGAAATATGGCCTCACTACACGTGGGACAGAGGACTCCTGGAGGATCTTCCACATCACCACGGTCGCCTGCAAAGGACAAAGCCCCCCGAGACAGCGCTCAGTGCCGAGGTGTCCGTGTGGCAGGGCCCGAGCGTGCCAGAGAGATTCCTGGAGAGAGGCAGGGGGAGCGCGGGGCCTGGTGGGCCTGATGCTGCCCCTGGGCCAGGTTTCCGGCCAGCGCCTGAGGCAGGCAGATGCAGTGGGGGAAGGAGGATGGAGAGCTGCTGGAGAGGCGGCCTTGGGGCCAGCAAAGGCCAGTTGCGGAAACTCACAGCCAGGGCAAGGACAGCCGTTTTGTCCCCATCCGAGGTGCACGTGCTGTACTCTGGCCAGCTCCCCAGCACATCCAGGAGGATCAGCTGCACTGGCTCCGCAGTCCTGGACGAGCACATGATGGTCTTCCACATGGAGATGGCAGCTCTGCGGGGTTAGAGCTCTGTCTCATGAGGGGTCTCAGACACAGCCCCGTGGCCTGGGCATCCCTAGGGGCCTGGGCTGACTGCCGGCTCTTCCTCTGCCCACTGGCCCTTGCTGGCAGCAGCCAGGCAGCCCAGCTCTGTGAGGACAGGCCCTGAGGGGCAGCAAGGCAGCATGGCAGCAGGCTCAGGGGCTGACGTGCCAGGGCTGGGAAAGGCAGCAGCCAGAGGGTTCTGGAACTCTCTGTTGCTCAGACAGCTGGGCCAGGCGGTACAGGGTGATGGGCTTGGGAGGCCTGAGCCTTCTGGGCAGGTGGGCCCCATACCTGTCACAGGACGGGGCCACACGCAGGAGCGTCACGACTGCGTCAGCCGGGTGTGCTTTGGTGAGTTTCAGCAGGGCCTTGTCCAGCCTGTGCTCGGCAGAATCGTTGGCCAGGAGCCATCGGTGAATGTACCTCACCATGTCAGGCACCTGCAGGAGGCACGGGGCGACTTGGAAAGCTGCCAGAGAGAGCAATGTCCCCAGGCTCCCCAGAGAAGTGCTTCCCTTGCCAGCGCACTGCCATGGCCTCAAAGGCTCTGAGGGACCAGCAGGCGTGGCTGGGGAAGCCACGTGACTCATGGGGGAATTGAAGCCTGGCCCCAGGCTGCTTACTTGTTCTGGCCTGGCAACACCCTTCTCCAGGAGCAAATCCAGCAGGGCGGCACTGGTCTCATGCTTGAGGAGCTCGCAGTGAGCTCTGAGCCCAGTGCCCATGGTGCGGGTCTCTTCCGGCCGAATGCTCCGGATGAAGTCGCAAACGAGCTGTAGGAGAAGGGCAAGAAGCCGGGGATGTTGCATGGAGTGCTGCACACACGGTGCTGGGCTGAGCAGGGAGAGCAGGCCCAGCCCAGGTGGGGGTGGCTGCAGGTACCTGCGCTGTTCTGTGGAAGCGGCCACGGCTGGATTCCTGCTCTTGTGTGCGCTCCACAGCTTCATCTGGCAAAGAGGGAGCGCAGCCAGAGCTGAGGGGCTGCGGGAGAGGCCGGAGAACACAGCCCAGCCCTGCATCCCTGCGAGGCTGCTGTAGGGTGTCTGCCTGGCTCCTCTTCCGGCCTGTCCATGGGCATTTCCCCAGAGGATTGCATGGCATGGCATGGCATGACATGGCATGGCATGGGGCCAAGTTGGCTGCAGGCTCCAGCCCTGCAGCCCAGTTCTGCCACTCACCCCCCTGTGCTGGATGGAAGGGCACCACCTCTTCAGTCTGCTGTGCTGGGGCTGCTCCAGGTCCTTCTTCCTCCTCCTCCTCCTCCTCCTCCTCCACCCAGGCCATCTTGGGCACTCTCGGGGGTCTCTGCTCCATGTCTGTGACTGGAGCTACTTGCAGGAGAGATGCCTTGGGAAAGCTCCGGGGCACCAAGTCCCACACTCTGGCCTTGAGGGCAGCTGCAGAATAGAAGCCTCGGAAGGCCACGGGTCACCGAGCTCTGTGCTCTGGCCGCGAGCTCAGCTGCAGGAACAACGCTGCAGAAAAGCTCCTGGTCAGACGGGAACGAGTGCGCTGTGTGGGGGCTCCTCACAGCACTGCTCTGTCCCGTTGTGCCCCGTTGCTTGTTCCCAGCACCGGGCAAGCTTCTATTTCCCACGTGTCACAAAGGGGCCTTGGAGACCGGGTTCCGTTCCATGGCACGGTGACCGTGCTGCAGCGTGCCACCCAGGGCCCTTGCACACACTGCCTCCTGCCCTGGGGCTGGCCCCAGCCCAGCCAAAGTGGCCCAGCTTGGAAGGAATCCCTGGCCCCAGCCAGACAGAATCTTTAGGAAGGGCTCAGACCATAACCAAAGGCCGGCCTGATCTGCGGGCTCAGGCCTATCCCCATATCTTTCCCTGAGAGCATTTGAATTTCTAAATGAGAATCATTTGAAGGGAGGGGATTTCCATGTTCCATTCCAGAGAAGACTTCTGCCTTCCTTAGCAGACACCTCTCTCTTCAAACCAAGACAATTGTTTGTCATCTTGCAGATGTGCAGTTGCTGGACAGCCCCGTTTTACTCCAGGAGAACCATTCCCAGCAACTGGGAAAATCCTAGGTGGTCCATCCACCCATAGATGAGGTCTCCAAATTTGCCCCAAAAGTGGGTCCAGCTTTTATAGGGCAAAAAGAGCAAGTCCAAGTGACTGGATGATATTTTTTGGCCGGGATAGCTCTTCAGCTGACGGCACACTTCACAATCAGCCGGGGACACAACTAGGCCAAAGCCCAGACCTCTGCTGGGAAGCTTTCTCTTCAAACACCCTTCAAACAAGCCTCCATGCAAGTCAGTTGGGAAAGGTTTTTCAAATTATACATTTCTGGCGCCTAACTACACAGGGTTATGTGAAAGATTCTAAAGCAGCCGCTCTGGAGTCAAAGAGCCAGCCCTAAGAGTCCTTGTCATCTATTTGTAGCTAAATCCCACTTTGGGGGAGTTGAAGGAATTTGGAACGAGCTAGAGAGCAGACCACTGAGTTTTTTAGATGATGCCATTGCTTTTTCTTCTCTTCTACATAGGCAGGAAGGGTGAGTTGGGCTCACATCTCCACCGCATGGCTCACAGGGCCGCAAGACTTGTAGTTACAAGAGCTTTGAAGGATTTCTTGGCCAAGAAGACACGGCCAACAAGGATTTTTATGTTTTGGACCCAATCTTCAAGATTTCATCTTACGGACTCATGCTCTCCGAGTCTCTAGCTGGTCAGAGTGACCCCGAGATAAGTTAGAAAGTCTCTTTTCCCAGCCCGGTGGTCGAAGAAGGAGTCAGAGCCCTTCATTTGTCAGTCTCAAGGTTGTTTATTGCATCTTATCGATAAAATTCTTTCTCCTGTCCTGCCGAGGTCCGCTCAGCAAGACAGTCTAAGGCACTCTGCCTCCCCTGGGGTGGTGTTATCTTTTTATACTAAAAACTACCTGTACAATATTTACAATTACTTTCCAATCCCTATCATCTATGTTAGACAGTGAGCTTCTGCTCTAGACCAATCTCAAATGCCAACATCACAGCAGAAGAGGGAGGCCAAGAAGAAGGAGAAAGGCTGGACATGCCCAGATTCCTCCATCTTGCCCCCTGAAGCCCCATTCTAAAAACCCTCAAAATCTAGTTTTCCACTCTGGGATAAATTCACTATCATTCTACTTCAACTTTTGTGGCTGGTCATTCTTCATACAAGGTTGGTGATTGTTTTTTCCAAGGGCTAAATCAAAGGCACAGGGGTCTTGGGCTCTGTGCCAAGGTCTCTGAGCCCTCTGACAGGGTCTGGAGTCCTGCAGGGCAGCCAGAGTAATTTCCTGGGTTCCCCCATCAAGCTAACAGTGTAAGCTTCCTTAGCCAATCATGCTATGACACACAAACCTACAGCACTGCATCCTAAACTTCTTGTTTAGCATTGTAACTACTTTGATTTCTTCCTAGATCTTGAACTCTAAAACTCTAAACTTTCCTCCACTTCAACTTTCCTCCCCGTGTCGCTGCTATAGACTAGAAATCCGCATTCTAGCTTCTAGCACCTTAGTTTAGAAGCCCTTTCCAAAGTCTCAGATCAAATCCTGTGTTTAATACTAAGCTTTGCTGACAAGACCAAAGGTCTGAGATTTCTCTGCATTTGGGTTTCCAACAACACTGATGCTGTTAGTTGCAGAGTGCCCAGGATGCGTCTTGCAAGTCAACTCTGGCAGGAACAAGACGGTTGCCAGGGCGCTGCTTGTGGCCTCTGACAGCCCATGGCCCGGGGCTTGCCAGCGCCCCAGCCCCTCAGGGGCTGCCCCAGCCCGGCCAAGCCGCCCGGCAGCAGCGCCGCAGCCCCACAGCAGCTCCAGAGCAGCCCCATCCAGAGGCACCTGGGAGCCCTCAGCAAGGCAGCCAGCAGCACACGGGCAGGAGGACACGGCTGGCGCTTCCTGCCTGGCACAGGGCTTGTGACCATCTCCCGGCACCGCTCTGGCAGGGATCCCCGCAGCTCCGGCCCCTGCCCAGCCGCTCTCTGGGCAGCACAAAGGCTTCAGCAGAACTACCAAAGGCCAAGGGGCTTCTGGCCATTTCCCCTGGCCCACTGCACGCCTGGGCAGCTGGCTGAGTGCGAGCATCCTTTTCCCCCTCCTCCCCTATGCCCTACGGACCCTGGGCAGCAAAAGAAAGATCCTGGGAGTCTGTGTATGTTAACATAGTCTATATTTACATGGTAAAAGAAAAAAAAAATGAAAAGAAAATTCTTGAAGAAAAACAAAATTCCACCTGACTCAGGTGGCCCCAGCAAAAAGAGCTTCTGCGATCAGCTCTCCACAGAGCTCTGGCAGGGCAGGCAGCCGAGCCATGACAGACGGGGCCGTGTCTTCCACGCCCTGCGCAGGTGATTTTGGAGCCACTGGAACCTGGAGATGGGAGCCCGCTCTCCTGACCTGAGGATGCACATTGTTTGAATTGCCAGGCTTCCGACGGCGAGGCTGACGTCATTCATTTTGTCTTCCAGAGCTGGGAGAGAGAGGAACAGAGGCACGGTCAGAAGCTGGAGCTGCAGGGAGCCGAGGAAGAGCCCCCTGCAAGAGCCATCCCAGCCAGCTCTTGCCATGGCCAGGAGGGAGAAGGGAGCAAGGGGATCAGCCCGAAGCTGCTGGCCACAAATGGCCCGCGTAGCCCTGAAATCTCCGTGTGCTCTGCCCACGGGAGCAGAGCCCTCCGCAGCCGGGGCAGGGCTTGCAGCTCCCCCCGGCAGTCGCCGCTGTCAGCCCGCTGCCCTCACTCACCGGTGCAGATCAGCTGCAGCTCTTGCTGCTGCCCCCTCAGGTGCCGCCCGGCCATGCCTGTGAACACAGAGCCTGTCACGGCCCCAGCCGCACAGCTCCCTGCCAGCGGCGCTGCCGGCGCTGTGGCCACACGGGCTGCTGGCCCGGCAGCGCTCAGCTCAGCCCATGCAGCGCGCTGTCGCCCCAGGGCACGGCTGTCAGAGGGCGGCAGCAGCAATGCCCAGGCCAGGCGGGGCTCCACGGCGCCGGGCCCGGCTGGCGCTGCCGGGGCAGCAGGCGGGGCGCCGGGCCCGGCTGGCGCTGCCGGGGCAGCAGGCGGGGCTGGGGCCGAGCTGCGGCGGGCTGGGGAGGGAGCCCGGGCTCGTAACTCACCCATGAACCTGATGGCCGCCTCTCGCAGGGGCTCCTGTGGGCTCTCCAGGTAGCGCAGGGCCCGGCGCAGGTGCTCGGCCGCTCTGCTCCTGTCCTCTGCCAGCTGTAGAGAGCGGCAGGAGGGAAGGGTTGGCGTGGGCTCAGCCCCTGGGCCGGGCGCTGCCTGCGGCCAGTCCCGGCCTCCCCTGCCCGCACAGCCCTGAGGCGCGGCCAGCAGCCGCTGGCGCCGGGCTCCCGAGGGGAGGGGGAGGGGGTCGACTGCTGCCCGGGGAGCCGCGGTGCCGCCCCTGCCCCGCAGCCCCGCCGGGCCGGGGCTCCATGGGCACCCGGCTCGGGCCCACGGGAGTCTGGAGAAGAGCCCGCGCGGCCTCTGGCTGCAGCAGCGCGCAGGGGCACAGCTGCCCGGCCCGCACACTGAGCACCGCCCTCAGGGGCCTTCTCCTGGCTGAGTTGGGGATTCCAGGCCGTCCTTACCAGGCACTTGCTGAACTTCCACAGTTTCTGCTCCTTCACCAGCTTTTTGAGATCCCTCCTCTTCATGAACTTGACCGCATAAAGCAGCGTTTCCCGAGAAGCCTGGAGAGCAGCAGAGACGCGGAGATGGCCCCGCAGCCCAGGGCACGGGACCCGCCTCCCCCTGCCATGGCCTGGAGGAGGCTGCGGTCCAGCAGGCGCAGGGCAGGAGGCAGCTGAGCCCCCTGCCAGGCGGACAGCAGCAGCCCAGGAGTCCTCACCTCTGCCACATGCTGATTCTCATCATTGCAGTGGAAGAAGAGTGGAAGCAGGCTCTGTTGCACAGGGCTTTCCAAAGGTTTTTCTCTCTCTTCCAAATACTCCATCATGTCTCGGAAGAGTTTTATGGAGAGCAGCTGTACCTGGCTATTATCCTAGATGAAAAGAGGAAGAAAAAACACCTCAGCATTGGCTCCTCCAGGGCGCCCTGGGCACAGGGCTGGAAATGCACAGGGCACACAGTTTCCAGGCAGCAGCCAGTGGCTGTAGCTGGGGGCACAGAGCCTTACGTGGTCAAAGAGTGGCAGGAGTGCCTCAGCCAGCTGCACGGCAATGGGGGTTGACATCAGAATGTGTTTGTGCAGGAGTATAAAGCTGAGTGTGATGAGTGTCATCCCAGCTATCTCTGCATCATTGTCCCCCAGTAGGTGCATGAGGCTTTTGGTCAAGCTCCACATTCTTTCGGCCTGTGCGGAACACAAGTCTGTGAAGTCCCACCCTACTGCCACAGGGCCCAGAGGCCAAAGGACTGTCCTGAAGCACTGGGCTAGCTGAAGCAGGAGGCAGGAGAGCTGGGAGCAGCTGCCCCAGTGCCTAAAGGCCAGGCCAGGCCAAGTGACTGTGTTCCCAGCGCAGCTTCAGCCACCGCCCCCTTCTCACCATTGAGGGATCATCAATGAGCTCGAGAAGGGCCCTGAGCGCCAGGCGACGCCTCTCCCTGCACTCGCTCTGCAGGTACCTTGAAGAGACCTTCACAACACTGTCACCACATTCGCTAGAATCCAGGCACACGAGGACCTGAAAGGCACAGGCCAGTGACGGGGGAGCCGGCCGGCAGGAGCCCGCAGCCGCACAGGGTTGGGCCCAGGACGCAGCAGCAGCACAGAGTGCGGGCACCGTCCCAGGCGGCTGCTGCCACGAGAGGGCAGAGAGCTGGGAGGCTGCTCAGCCAGGCAGCGCTGGACACCCGGCTCACCTCCACAAGGAATGCCAGGGCGGGCAGATCCCAGTGTGGCTCCTGTGTGCTGAGCAGCCAGAGGAGGTGGAGTGCAATACTGGAACACAAGCGATGACAAGCATGGCGCATCTCCCTAGGAGGGCAAAAAAGGGAGCAGGAAGCTGAGCAAATCTCTCCAAGGACAGGCTTACAGAGCCTGGTGGTCTTTTACCACCACTCTGCATGGGGACGTGGGCCCTTTAGGAGGTGTCTCCTCCTGTGCTCTCTCCCCTCCCAGCCTTTTCCAGTCTGCTTGGCCGTCCCTCAGTGTGTCCTTAGCTGTCCCTCAGTGTGTCCCAGGGCCTCAGGGAATGTGTGGGACAGCTTGGGCACAGAGCACAAATGCCAGGATCAATGGGGAGAAAGAGAGTCTCACCTGGCCAGCAGACCCACGGCATAGTGGCGGGTGTAAGCACAGAGCAGCGTGTCCCAGCCACGCTTGCCTTCCACTGACAACACCACATCCTTGTACTGCTTTTGGCAGAGCAGGGACTTCAGGGTCTGCACTGCAAACCTGTGTGCACAGCAAAGCCCGGGTCACACTGGCAGCACTGGCTCCTTTGCAGGCCACGTGTCAGGGACAGGAGGAGTGGGATGGAGCACCTGTTGGGGCTGGTGGCAAGACCGTGCTCTTCCAGGCAATCCTTCCAGAAGGTTTGGACCTCCTCTGGCATCTCTTCTGTGCTGGAGAACACTTGGAAGAGCAGATGAACAAAAAGGCGGGGGAAATATGGCCTCACTACACGTGGGACAGAGGACTCCTGGAGGATCTTCCACATCACCACGGTCGCCTGCAAAGGACAAAGCCCCCCGAGACAGCGCTCAGTGCCGAGGTGTCCGTGTGGCAGGGCCCGAGCGTGCCAGAGAGATTCCCGGAGAGAGGCAGGGGGAGCGCGGGGCCTGGTGGGCCTGATGCTGCCCCTGGGCCAGGTTTCCGGCCAGCGCCTGAGGCAGGCAGATGCAGTGGGGGAAGGAGGATGGAGAGCTGCTGGAGAGGCGGCCTTGGGGCCAGCAAAGGCCAGTTGCGGAAACTCACAGCCAGGGCAAGGACAGCCGTTTTGTCCCCATCCGAGGTGCACGTGCTGTACTCTGGCCAGCTCCCCAGCACATCCAGGAGGATCAGCTGCACTGGCTCCGCAGTCCTGGACGAGCACATGATGGTCTTCCACATGGAGATGGCAGCTCTGCGGGGTTAGAGCTCTGTCTCATGAGGGGTCTCAGACACAGCCCCGTGGCCTGGGCATCCCTAGGGGCCTGGGCTGACTGCCGGCTCTTCCTCTGCCCACTGGCCCTTGCTGGCAGCAGCCAGGCAGCCCAGCTCTGTGAGGACAGGCCCTGAGGGGCAGCAAGGCAGCATGGCAGCAGGCTCAGGGGCTGACGTGCCAGGGCTGGGAAAGGCAGCAGCCAGAGGGTTCTGGAACTCTCTGTTGCTCAGACAGCTGGGCCAGGCGGTACAGGGTGATGGGCTTGGGAGGCCTGAGCCTTCTGGGCAGGTGGGCCCCATACCTGTCACAGGACGGGGCCACACGCAGGAGCGTCACGACTGCGTCAGCCGGGTGTGCTTTGGTGAGTTTCAGCAGGGCCTTGTCCAGCCTGTGCTCGGCAGAATCGTTGGCCAGGAGCCATCGGTGAATGTACCTCACCATGTCAGGCACCTGCAGGAGGCACGGGGCGACTTGGAAAGCTGCCAGAGAGAGCAATGTCCCCAGGCTCCCCAGGGAAGTGCTTCCCTTGCCAGCGCACTGCCATGGCCTCAAAGGCTCTGAGGGACCAGCAGGCGTGGCTGGGGAAGCCACGTGACTCATGGGGGAATTGAAGCCTGGCCCCAGGCTGCTTACTTGTTCTGGCCTGGCAACACCCTTCTCCAGGAGCAAATCCAGCAGGGCGGCACTGGTCTCATGCTTGAGGAGCTCGCAGTGAGCTCTGAGCCCAGTGCCCATGGTGCGGGTCTCTTCCGGCCGAATGCTCCGGATGAAGTCGCAAACGAGCTGTAGGAGAAGGGCAAGAAGCCGGGGATGTTGCATGGAGTGCTGCACACACGGTGCTGGGCTGAGCAGGGAGAGCAGGCCCAGCCCAGGTGGGGGTGGCTGCAGGTACCTGCGCTGTTCTGTGGAAGCGGCCACGGCTGGATTCCTGCTCTTGTGTGCGCTCCACAGCTTCATCTGGCAAAGAGGGAGCGCAGCCAGAGCTGAGGGGCTGCGGGAGAGGCCGGAGAACACAGCCCAGCCCTGCATCCCTGCGAGGCTGCTGTAGGGTGTCTGCCTGGCTCCTCTTCCGGCCTGTCCATGGGCATTTCCCCAGAGGATTGCATGGCATGGCATGGCATGGCATGGCATGGCATGACATGGCATGGCATGGGGCCAAGTTGGCTGCAGGCTCCAGCCCTGCAGCCCAGTTCTGCCACTCACCCCCCTGTGCTGGATGGAAGGGCACCACCTCTTCAGTCTGCTGTGCTGGGGCTGCTCCAGGTCCTTCTTCCTCCTCCTCCTCCTCCTCCTCCTCCACCCAGGCCATCTTGGGCACTCTCGGGGGTCTCTGCACCATGTCTGTGACTGGAGCTACTTGCAGGAGAGATGCCTTGGGAAAGCTCCGGGGCACCAAGTCCCACACTCTGGCCTTGAGGGCAGCTGCAGAATAGAAGCCTCGGAAGGCCACGGGTCACCGAGCTCTGTGCTCTGGCCGTGAGCTCAGCTGCAGGAACAACGCTGCAGAAAAGCTCCTGGTCAGACGGGAACGAGTGCGCTGTGTGGGGGCTCCTCACAGCACTGCTCTGTCCCGTTGTGCCCCGTTGCTTGTTCCCAGCACCGGGCAAGCTTCTATTTCCCACGTGTCACAAAGGGGCCTTGGAGACCGGGTTCCGTTCCATGGCACGGTGACCGTGCTGCAGCGTGCCACCCAGGGCCCTTGCACACACTGCCTCCTGCCCTGGGGCTGGCCCCAGCCCAGCCAAAGTGGCCCAGCTTGGAAGGAATCCCTGGCCCCAGCCAGACAGAATCTTTAGGAAGGGCTCAGACCATAAGCAAAGGCCGGCCTGATCTGCGGGCTCAGGCCTATCCCCATATCTTTCCCTGAGAGCATTTGAATTTCTAAATGAGAATCATTTGAAGGGAGGGGATTTCCATGTTCCATTCCAGAGAAGACTTCTGCCTTCCTTAGCAGACACCTCTCTCTTCAAACCAAGACAATTGTTTGTCATCTTGCAGATGTGCAGTTGCTGGACAGCCCCGTTTTACTCCAGGAGAACCATTCCCAGCAACTGGGAAAATCCTAGGTGGTCCATCCACCCATAGATGAGGTCTCCAAATTTGCCCCAAAAGTGGGTCCAGCTTTTATAGGGCAAAAAGAGCAAGTCCAAGTGACTGGATGATATTTTTTGGCCGGGATAGCCCTTCAGCTGACGGCACACTTCACAATCAGCCGGGGACACAACTAGGCCAAAGCCCAGACCTCTGCTGGGAAGCTTTCTCTTCAAACACCCTTCAAACAAGCCTCCATGCAAGTCAGTTGGGAAAGGTTTTTCAAATTATACATTTCTGGCGCCTAACTACACAGGGTTATGTGAAAGATTCTAAAGCAGCCGCTCTGGAGTCAAAGAGCCAGCCCTAAGAGTCCTTGTCATCTATTTGTAGCTAAATCCCACTTTGGGGGAGTTGAAGGAATTTGGAACGAGCTAGAGAGCAGACCACTGAGTTTTTTAGATGATGCCATTGCTTTTTCTTCTCTTCTACATAGGCAGGAAGGGTGAGTTGGGCTCACATCTCCACCGCATGGCTCACAGGGCCGCAAGACTTGTAGTTACAAGAGCTTTGAAGGATTTCTTGGCCAAGAAGACACGGCCAACAAGGATTTTTATGTTTTGGACCCAATCTTCAAGATTTCATCTTACGGACTCATGCTCTCCGAGTCTCTAGCTGGTCAGAGTGACCCCGAGATAAGTTAGAAAGTCTCTTTTCCCAGCCCGGTGGTCGAAGAAGGAGTCAGAGCCCTTCATTTGTCAGTCTCAAGGTTGTTTATTGCATCTTATCGATAAAATTCTTTCTCCTGTCCTGCCGAGGTCCGCTCAGCAAGACAGTCTAAGGCACTCTGCCTCCCCTGGGGTGGTGTTATCTTTTTATACTAAAAACTACCTGTACAATATTTACAATTACTTTCCAATCCCTATCATCTATGTTAGACAGTGAGCTTCTGCTCTAGACCAATCTCAAATGCCAACATCACAGCAGAAGAGGGAGGCCAAGAAGAAGGAGAAAGGCTGGACATGCCCAGATTCCTCCATCTTGCCCCCTGAAGCCCCATTCTAAAAACCCTCAAAATCTAGTTTTCCACTCTGGGATAAATTCACTATCATTCTACTTCAACTTTTGTGGCTGGTCATTCTTCATACAAGGTTGGTGATTGTTTTTTCCAAGGGCTAAATCAAAGGCACAGGGGTCTTGGGCTCTGTGCCAAGGTCTCTGAGCCCTCTGACAGGGTCTGGAGTCCTGCAGGGCAGCCAGAGTAATTTCCTGGGTTCCCCCATCAAGCTAACAGTGTAAGCTTCCTTAGCCAATCATGCTATGACACACAAAACTACAGCACTGCATCCTAAAC
This sequence comes from Melospiza melodia melodia, assembly GCF_035770615.1. Classification (NCBI taxonomy): domain Eukaryota; kingdom Metazoa; phylum Chordata; class Aves; order Passeriformes; family Passerellidae; genus Melospiza; species Melospiza melodia. Next base: position 11,649,798 of record NC_086210.1, on the reverse strand, counting down.
TTCTTGTTTAGCATTGTAACTACTTTGATTTCTTCCTAGATCTTGAACTCTAAAACTCTAAACTTTCCTCCACTTCAACTTTCCTCCCCGTGTCGCTGCTATAGACTAGAAATCCGCATTCTAGCTTCTAGCACCTTAGTTTAGAAGCCCTTTCCAAAGTCTCAGATCAAATCCTGTGTTTAATACTAAGCTTTGCTGACAAGACCAAAGGTCTGAGATTTCTCTGCATTTGGGTTTCCAACAACACTGATGCTGTTAGTTGCAGAGTGCCCAGGATGCGTCTTGCAAGTCAACTCTGGCAGGAACAAGACGGTTGCCAGGGCGCTGCTTGTGGCCTCTGACAGCCCATGGCCCGGGGCTTGCCAGCGCCCCAGACCCTCAGGGGCTGCCCCAGCCCGGCCAAGCCGCCCGGCAGCAGCGCCGCAGCCCCACAGCAGCTCCAGAGCAGCCCCATCCAGAGGCACCTGGGAGCCCTCAGCAAGGCAGCCAGCAGCACACGGGCAGGAGGACACGGCTGGCGCTTCCTGCCTGGCACAGGGCTTGTGACCATCTCCCGGCACCGCTCTGGCAGGGATCCCCGCAGCTCCGGCCCCTGCCCAGCCGCTCTCTGGGCAGCACAAAGGCTTCAGCAGAACCACCAAAGGCCAAGGGGCTTCTGGCCATTTCCCCTGGCCCACTGCACGCCTGGGCAGCTGGCTGAGTGCGAGCATCCTTTTCCCCCTCCTCCCCTATGCCCTACGGACCCTGGGCAGCAAAAGAAAGATCCTGGGAATCTGTGTATGTTAACATAGTCTATATTTACATGGTAAAAGAAAAAAAAAATGAAAAGAAAATTCTTGAAGAAAAACAAAATTCCACCTGACTCAGGTGGCCCCAGCAAAAAGAGCTTCTGCGATCAGCTCTCCGCAGAGCTCTGGCAGGGCAGGCAGCCGAGCCATGACAGACGGGGCCGTGTCTTCCACGCCCTGCGCAGGTGATTTTGGAGCCACTGGAACCTGGAGATGGGAGCCCGCTCTCCTGACCTGAGGATGCACATTGTTTGAATTGCCAGGCTTCCGACGGCGAGGCTGACGTCATTCATTTTGTCTTCCAGAGCTGGGAGAGAGAGGAACAGAGGCACGGTCAGAAGCTGGAGCTGCAGGGAGCCGAGGAAGAGCCCCCTGCAAGGGCCATCCCAGCCAGCTCTTGCCATGGCCAGGAGGGAGAAGGGAGCAAGGGGATCAGCCCGAAGCTGCTGGCCACAAATGGCCCGCGTAGCCCTGAAATCTCCGTGTGCTCTGCCCACGGGAGCAGAGCCCTCCGCAGCCGGGGCAGGGCTTGCAGCTCCCCCCGGCAGTCGCCGCTGTCAGCCCGCTGCCCTCACTCACCGGTGCAGATCAGCTGCAGCTCTTGCTGCTGCCCCCTCAGGTGCCGCCCGGCCATGCCTGTGAACACAGAGCCTGTCACGGCCCCAGCCGCACAGCTCCCTGCCAGCAGCGCTGCCGGCGCTGTGGCCACACGGGCTGCTGGCCCGGCAGCGCTCAGCTCAGCCCATGCAGCGCGCTGTCGCCCCAGGGCACGGCTGTCAGAGGGCGGCAGCAGCAATGCCCAGGCCAGGCGGGGCTCCACGGCGCCGGGCCCGGCTGGCGCTGCCGGGGCAGCAGGCGGGGCTGGGGCCGAGCTGCGGCGGGCTGGGGAGGGAGCCCGGGCTCGTAACTCACCCATGAACCTGATGGCCGCCTCTCGCAGGGGCTCCTGTGGGCTCTCCAGGTAGCGCAGGGCCCGGCGCAGGTGCTCGGCCGCTCTGCTCCTGTCCTCTGCCAGCTGTAGAGAGCGGCAGGAGGGAAGGGTTGGCATGGGCTCAGCCCCTGGGCCGGGCGCTGCCTGCGGCCAGTCCCGGCCTCCCCTGCCCGCACAGCCCTGAGGCGCGGCCAGCAGCCGCTGGCGCCGGGCTCCCGAGGGGAGGGGGAGGGGGTCGACTGCTGCCCGGGGAGCCGCGGTGCCGCCCCTGCCCCGCAGCCCCGCCGGGCCGGGGCTCCATGGGCACCCGGCTCGGGCCCACGGGAGTCTGGAGAAGAGCCCGCGCGGCCTCTGGCTGCAGCAGCGCGCAGGGGCACAGCTGCCCGGCCCGCACACTGAGCACCGCCCTCAGGGGCCTTCTCCTGGCTGAGTTGGGGATTCCAGGCCGTCCTTACCAGGCACTTGCTGAACTTCCACAGTTTCTGCTCCTTCACCAGCTTTTTGAGATCCCTCCTCTTCATGAACTTGACCGCATAAAGCAGCGTTTCCCGAGAAGCCTGGAGAGCAGCAGAGACGCGGAGATGGCCCCGCAGCCCAGGGCACGGGACCTGCCTCCCCCTGCCATGGCCTGGAGGAGGCTGCGGTCCAGCAGGCGCAGGGCAGGAGGCAGCTGAGCCCCCTGCCAGGCGGACAGCAGCAGCCCAGGAGTCCTCACCTCTGCCACATGCTGATTCTCATCATTGCAGTGGAAGAAGAGTGGAAGCAGGCTCTGTTGCACAGGGCTTTCCAAAGGTTTTTCTCTCTCTTCCAAATACTCCATCATGTCTCGGAAGAGTTTTATGGAGAGCAGCTGTACCTGGCTATTATCCTAGATGAAAAGAGGAAGAAAAAACACCTCAGCATTGGCTCCTCCAGGGCGCCCTGGGCACAGGGCTGGAAATGCACAGGGCACACAGTTTCCAGGCAGCAGCCAGTGGCTGTAGCTGGGGGCACAGAGCCTTACGTGGTCAAAGAGTGGCAGGAGTGCCTCAGCCAGCTGCACGGCAATGGGGGTTGACATCAGAATGTGTTTGTGCAGGAGTATAAAGCTGAGTGTGATGAGTGTCATCCCAGCTATCTCTGCATCATTGTCCCCCAGTAGGTGCATGAGGCTTTTGGTCAAGCTCCACATTCTTTCGGCCTGTGCGGAACACAAGTCTGTGAAGTCCCACCCTACTGCCACAGGGCCCAGAGGCCAAAGGACTGTCCTGAAGCACTGGGCTAGCTGAAGCAGGAGGCAGGAGAGCTGGGAGCAGCTGCCCCAGTGCCTAAAGGCCAGGCCAGGCCAAGTGACTGCGTTCCCAGCGCAGCTTCAGCCACCGCCCCCTTCTCACCATTGAGGGATCATCAATGAGTTCGAGAAGGGCCCTGAGCGCCAGGCGACGCCTCTCCCTGCACTCGCTCTGCAGGTACCTTGAAGAGACCTTCACAACACTGTCACCACATTCGCTAGAATCCAGGCACACGAGGACCTGAAAGGCACAGGCCAGTGACGGGGGAGCCGGCCGGCAGGAGCCCGCAGCCGCACAGGGTTGGGCCCAGGACGCAGCAGCAGCAGCAGCAGCACAGGGTGCGGGCACCGTCCCAGGCGGCTGCTGCCACGAGAGGGCAGAGAGCTGGGAGGCTGCTCAGCCAGGCAGCGCTGGACACCCGGCTCACCTCCACAAGGAATGCCAGGGCGGGCAGATCCCAGTGTGGCTCCTGTGTGCTGAGCAGCCAGAGGAGGTGGAGTGCAATACTGGAACACAAGCGATGACAAGCATGGCGCATCTCCCTAGGAGGGCAAAAAAGGGAGCAGGAAGCTGAGCAAATCTCTCCAAGGACAGGCTTACAGAGCCTGGTGGTCTTTTACCACCACTCTGCATGGGGACGTGGGCCCTTTAGGAGGTGTCTCCTCCTGTGCTCTCTCCCCTCCCAGCCTTTTCCAGTCTGCTTGGCCGTCCCTCAGTGTGTCCTTAGCTGTCCCTCAGTGTGTCCCAGGGCCTCAGGGAATGTGTGGGACAGCTTGGGCACAGAGCACAAATGCCAGGATCAATGGGGAGAAAGAGAGTCTCACCTGGCCAGCAGACCCACGGCATAGTGGCGGGTGTAAGCACAGAGCAGCGTGTCCCAGCCACGCTTGCCTTCCACTGACAACACCACATCCTTGTACTGCTTTTGGCAGAGCAGGGACTTCAGGGTCTGCACTGCAAACCTGTGTGCACAGCAAAGCCCGGGTCACACTGGCAGCACTGGCTCCTTTGCAGGCCACGTGTCAGGGACAGGAGGAGTGGGATGGAGCACCTGTTGGGGCTGGTGGCAAGACCGTGCTCTTCCAGGCAATCCTTCCAGAAGGTTTGGACCTCCTCTGGCATCTCTTCTGTGCTGGAGAACACTTGGAAGAGCAGATGAACAAAAAGGCGGGGGAAATATGGCCTCACTACACGTGGGACAGAGGACTCCTGGAGGATCTTCCACATCACCACGGTCGCCTGCAAAGGACAAAGCCCCCCGAGACAGCGCTCAGTGCCGAGGTGTCCGTGTGGCAGGGCCCGAGCGTGCCAGAGAGATTCCCGGAGAGAGGCAGGGGGAGCGCGGGGCCTGGTGGGCCTGAAGCTGCCCCTGGGCCAGGTTTCCGGCCAGCGCCTGAGGCAGGCAGATGCAGTGGGGGAAGGAGGATGGAGAGCTGCTGGAGAGGCGGCCTTGGGGCCAGCAAAGGCCAGTTGCGGAAACTCACAGCCAGGGCAAGGACAGCCGTTTTGTCCCCATCCGAGGTGCACGTGCTGTACTCTGGCCAGCTCCCCAGCACATCCAGGAGGATCAGCTGCACTGGCTCCGCAGTCCTGGACGAGCACATGATGGTCTTCCACATGGAGATGGCAGCTCTGCGGGGTTAGAGCTCTGTCTCATGAGGGGTCTCAGACACAGCCCCGTGGCCTGGGCATCCCTAGGGGCCTGGGCTGACTGCCGGCTCTTCCTCTGCCCACTGGCCCTTGCTGGCAGCAGCCAGGCAGCCCAGCTCTGTGAGGACAGGCCCTGAGGGGCAGCAAGGCAGCATGGCAGCAGGCTCAGGGGCTGACGTGCCAGGGCTGGGAAAGGCAGCAGCCAGAGGGTTCTGGAACTCTCTGTTGCTCAGACAGCTGGGCCAGGCGGTACAGGGTGATGGGCTTGGGAGGCCTGAGCCTTCTGGGCAGGTGGGCCCCATACCTGTCACAGGACGGGGCCACACGCAGGAGCGTCACGACTGCGTCAGCCGGGTGTGCTTTGGTGAGTTTCAGCAGGGCCTTGTCCAGCCTGTGCTCGGCAGAATCGTTGGCCAGGAGCCATCGGTGAATGTACCTCACCATGTCAGGCACCTGCAGGAGGCACGGGGCGACTTGGAAAGCTGCCAGAGAGAGCAATGTCCCCAGGCTCCCCAGAGAAGTGCTTCCCTTGCCAGCGCACTGCCATGGCCTCAAAGGCTCTGAGGGACCAGCAGGCGTGGCTGGGGAAGCCACGTGACTCATGGGGGAATTGAAGCCTGGCCCCAGGCTGCTTACTTGTTCTGGCCTGGCAACACCCTTCTCCAGGAGCAAATCCAGCAGGGCGGCACTGGTCTCATGCTTGAGGAGCTCGCAGTGAGCTCTGAGCCCAGTGCCCATGGTGCGGGTCTCTTCCGGCCGAATGCTCCGGATGAAGTCGCAAACGAGCTGTAGGAGAAGGGCAAGAAGCCGGGGATGTTGCATGGAGTGCTGCACACACGGTGCTGGGCTGAGCAGGGAGAGCAGGCCCAGCCCAGGTGGGGGTGGCTGCAGGTACCTGCGCTGTTCTGTGGAAGCGGCCACGGCTGGATTCCTGCTCTTGTGTGCGCTCCACAGCTTCATCTGGCAAAGAGGGAGCGCAGCCAGAGCTGAGGGGCTGCGGGAGAGGCCGGAGAACACAGCCCAGCCCTGCATCCCTGCGAGGCTGCTGTAGGGTGTCTGCCTGGCTCCTCTTCCGGCCTGTCCATGGGCATTTCCCCAGAGGATTGCATGGCATGGCATGGCATGACATGGCATGGCATGACATGGCATGGCATGGGGCCAAGTTGGCTGCAGGCTCCAGCCCTGCAGCCCAGTTCTGCCACTCACCCCCCTGTGCTGGATGGAAGGGCACCACCTCTTCAGTCTGCTGTGCTGGGGCTGCTCCAGGTCCTTCTTCCTCCTCCTCCTCCTCCTCCTCCTCCACCCAGGCCATCTTGGGCACTCTCGGGGGTCTCTGCACCATGTCTGTGACTGGAGCTACTTGCAGGAGAGATGCCTTGGGAAAGCTCCGGGGCACCAAGTCCCACACTCTGGCCTTGAGGGCAGCTGCAGAATAGAAGCCTCGGAAGGCCACGGGTCACCGAGCTCTGTGCTCTGGCCGTGAGCTCAGCTGCAGGAACAACGCTGCAGAAAAGCTCCTGGTCAGACGGGAACGAGTGCGCTGTGTGGGGGCTCCTCACAGCACTGCTCTGTCCCGTTGTGCCCCGTTGCTTGTTCCCAGCACCGGGCAAGCTTCTATTTCCCACGTGTCACAAAGGGGCCTTGGAGACCGGGTTCCGTTCCATGGCACGGTGACCGTGCTGCAGCGTGCCACCCAGGGCCCTTGCACACACTGCCTCCTGCCCTGGGGCTGGCCCCAGCCCAGCCAAAGTGGCCCAGCTTGGAAGGAATCCCTGGCCCCAGCCAGACAGAATCTTTAGGAAGGGCTCAGACCATAAGCAAAGGCCGGCCTGATCTGCGGGCTCAGGCCTATCCCCATATCTTTCCCTGAGAGCATTTGAATTTCTAAATGAGAATCATTTGAAGGGAGGGGATTTCCATGTTCCATTCCAGAGAAGACTTCTGCCTTCCTTAGCAGACACCTCTCTCTTCAAACCAAGACAATTGTTTGTCATCTTGCAGATGTGCAGTTGCTGGACAGCCCCGTTTTACTCCAGGAGAACCATTCCCAGCAACTGGGAAAATCCTAGGTGGTCCATCCACCCATAGATGAGGTCTCCAAATTTGCCCCAAAAGTGGGTCCAGCTTTTATAGGGCAAAAAGAGCAAGTCCAAGTGACTGGATGATATTTTTTGGCCGGGATAGCCCTTCAGCTGACGGCACACTTCACAATCAGCCGGGGACACAACTAGGCCAAAGCCCAGACCTCTGCTGGGAAGCTTTCTCTTCAAACACCCTTCAAACAAGCCTCCATGCAAGTCAGTTGGGAAAGGTTTTTCAAATTATACATTTCTGGCGCCTAACTACACAGGGTTATGTGAAAGATTCTAAAGCAGCCGCTCTGGAGTCAAAGAGCCAGCCCTAAGAGTCCTTGTCATCTATTTGTAGCTAAATCCCACTTTGGGGGAGTTGAAGGAATTTGGAACGAGCTAGAGAGCAGACCACTGAGTTTTTTAGATGATGCCATTGCTTTTTCTTCTCTTCTACATAGGCAGGAAGGGTGAGTTGGGCTCACATCTCCACCGCATGGCTCACAGGGCCGCAAGACTTGTAGTTACAAGAGCTTTGAAGGATTTCTTGGCCAAGAAGACACGGCCAACAAGGATTTTTATGTTTTGGACCCAATCTTCAAGATTTCATCTTACGGACTCATGCTCTCCGAGTCTCTAGCTGGTCAGAGTGACCCCGAGATAAGTTAGAAAGTCTCTTTTCCCAGCCCGGTGGTCGAAGAAGGAGTCAGAGCCCTTCATTTGTCAGTCTCAAGGTTGTTTATTGCATCTTATCGATAAAATTCTTTCTCCTGTCCTGCCGAGGTCCGCTCAGCAAGACAGTCTAAGGCACTCTGCCTCCCCTGGGGTGGTGTTATCTTTTTATACTAAAAACTACCTGTACAATATTTACAATTACTTTCCAATCCCTATCATGTATGTTAGACAGTGAGCTTCTGCTCTAGACCAATCTCAAATGCCAACATCACAGCAGAAGAGGGAGGCCAAGAAGAAGGAGAAAGGCTGGACATGCCCAGATTCCTCCATCTTGCCCCCTGAAGCCCCATTCTAAAAACCCTCAAAATCTAGTTTTCCACTCTGGGATAAATTCACTATCATTCTACTTCAACTTTTGTGGCTGGTCATTCTTCATACAAGGTTGGTGATTGTTTTTTCCAAGGGCTAAATCAAAGGCACAGGGGTCTTGGGCTCTGTGCCAAGGTCTCTGAGCCCTCTGACAGGGTCTGGAGTCCTGCAGGGCAGCCAGAGTAATTTCCTGGGTTCCCCCATCAAGCTAACAGTGTAAGCTTCCTTAGCCAATCATGCTATGACACACAAAACTACAGCACTGCATCCTAAACTTCTTGTTTAGCATTATAACTACTTTGATTTCTTCCTAGATCTTGAACTCTAAAACTCTAAACTTTCCTCCACTTCAACTTTCCTCCCCGTGTCGCTGCTATAGACTAGAAATCCGCATTCTAGCTTCTAGCACCTTAGTTTAGAAGCCCTTTCCAAAGTCTCAGATCAAATCCTGTGTTTAATACTAAGCTTTGCTGACAAGACCAAAGGTCTGAGATTTCTCTGCATTTGGGTTTCCAACAACACTGATGCTGTTAGTTGCAGAGTGCCCAGGATGCGTCTTGCAAGTCAACTCTGGCAGGAACAAGACGGTTGCCAGGGCGCTGCTTGTGGCCTCTGACAGCCCATGGCCCGGGGCTTGCCAGCGCCCCAGCCCCTCAGGGGCTGCCCCAGCCCGGCCAAGCCGCCCGGCAGCAGCGCCGCAGCCCCACAGCAGCTCCAGAGCAGCCCCATCCAGAGGCACCTGGGAGCCCTCAGCAAGGCAGCCAGCAGCACACGGGCAGGAGGACACGGCTGGCGCTTCCTGCCTGGCACAGGGCTTGTGACCATCTCCCGGCACCGCTCTAGCAGGGATCACCGCAGCTCCGGCCCCTGCCCAGCCGCTCTCTGGGCAGCACAAAGGCTTCAGCAGAACCACCAAAGGCCAAGGGGCTTCTGGCCATTTCCCCTGGCCCACTGCACGCCTGGGCAGCTGGCTGAGTGCGAGCATCCTTTTCCCCCTCCTCCCCTATGCCCTACGGACCCTGGGCAGCAAAAGAAAGATCCTGGGAGTCTGTGTATGTTAACATAGTCTATATTTACATGGTAAAAGAAAAAAAAAATGAAAAGAAAATTCTTGAAGAAAAACAAAATTCCACCTGACTCAGGTGGCCCCAGCAAAAAGAGCTTCTGCGATCAGCTCTCCGCAGAGCTCTGGCAGGGCAGGCAGCCGAGCCATGACAGACGGGGCCGTGTCTTCCACGCCCTGCGCAGGTGATTTTGGAGCCACTGGAACCTGGAGATGGGAGCCCGCTCTCCTGACCTGAGGATGCACATTGTTTGAATTGCCAGGCTTCCGACGGTGAGGCTGACGTCATTCGTTTTGTCTTCCAGAGCTGGGAGAGAGAGGAACAGAGGCACGGTCAGAAGCTGGAGCTGCAGGGAGCCGAGGAAGAGCCCCCTGCAAGGGCCATCCCAGCCAGCTCTTGCCATGGCCAGGAGGGAGAAGGGAGCAAGGGGATCAGCCCGAAGCTGCTGGCCACAAATGGCCCGCGTAGCCCTGAAATCTCCGTGTGCTCTGCCCACGGGAGCAGAGCCCTCCGCAGCCGGGGCAGGGCTTGCAGCTCCCCCCGGCAGTCGCCGCTGTCAGCCCGCTGCCCTCACTCACCGGTGCAGATCAGCTGCAGCTCTTGCTGCTGCCCCCTCAGGTGCCGCCCGGCCATGCCTGTGAACACAGAGCCTGTCACGGCCCCAGCCGCACAGCTCCCTGCCAGCGGCGCTGCCGGCGCTGTGGCCACACGGGCTGCTGGCCCGGCAGCGCTCAGCTCAGCCCATGCAGCGCGCTGTCGCCCCAGGGCACGGCTGTCAGAGGGCGGCAGCAGCAATGCCCAGGCCAGGCGGGGCTCCACGGCGCCGGGCCCGGCTGGCGCTGCCGGGGCAGCAGGCGGGGCTGGGGCCGAGCTGCGGCGGGCTGGGGAGGGAGCCCGGGCTCGTAACTCACCCATGAACCTGATGGCCGCCTCTCGCAGGGGCTCCTGTGGGCTCTCCAGGTAGCGCAGGGCCCGGCGCAGGTGCTCGGCCGCTCTGCTCCTGTCCTCTGCCAGCTGTAGAGAGCGGCAGGAGGGAAGGGTTGGCGTGGGCTCAGCCCCTGGGCCGGGCGCTGCCTGCGGCCAGTCCCGGCCTCCCCTGCCCGCACAGCCCTGAGGCGCGGCCAGCAGCCGCTGGCGCCGGGCTCCCGAGGGGAGGGGGAGGGGGTCGACTGCTGCCCGGGGAGCCGCGGTGCCGCCCCTGCCCCGCAGCCCCGCCGGGCCGGGGCTCCATGGGCACCCGGCTCGGGCCCACGGGAGTCTGGAGAAGAGCCCGCGCGGCCTCTGGCTGCAGCAGCGCGCAGGGGCACAGCTGCCCGGCCCGCACACTGAGCACCGCCCTCAGGGCCCTTCTCCTGGCTGAGTTGGGGATTCCAGGCCGTCCTTACCAGGCACTTGCTGAACTTCCACAGTTTCTGCTCCTTCACCAGCTTTTTGAGATCCCTCCTCTTCATGAACTTGACCGCATAAAGCAGCGTTTCCCGAGAAGCCTGGAGAGCAGCAGAGACGCGGAGATGGCCCCGCAGCCCAGGGCACGGGACCTGCCTCCCCCTGCCATGGCCTGGAGGAGGCTGCGGTCCAGCAGGCGCAGGGCAGGAGGCAGCTGAGCCCCCTGCCAGGCGGACAGCAGCAGCCCAGGAGTCCTCACCTCTGCCACATGCTGATTCTCATCATTGCAGTGGAAGAAGAGTGGAAGCAGGCTCTGTTGCACAGGGCTTTCCAAAGGTTTTTCTCTCTCTTCCAAATACTCCATCATGTCTCGGAAGAGTTTTATGGAGAGCAGCTGTACCTGGCTATTATCCTAGATGAAAAGAAGAAGAAAAAACACCTCAGCATTGGCTCCTCCAGGGCGCCCTGGGCACAGGGCTGGAAATGCACAGGGCACACAGTTTCCAGGCAGCAGCCAGTGGCTGTAGCTGGGGGCACAGAGCCTTACGTGGTCAAAGAGTGGCAGGAGTGCCTCAGCCAGCTGCACGGCAATGGGGGTTGACATCAGAATGTGTTTGTGCAGGAGTATAAAGCTGAGTGTGATGAGTGTCATCCCAGCTATCTCTGCATCATTGTCCCCCAGTAGGTGCATGAGGCTTTTGGTCAAGCTCCACATTCTTTCGGCCTGTGCGGAACACAAGTCTGTGAAGTCCCACCCTACTGCCACAGGGCCCAGAGGCCAAAGGACTGTCCTGAAGCACTGGGCTAGCTGAAGCAGGAGGCAGGAGAGCTGGGAGCAGCTGCCCCAGTGCCTAAAGGCCAGGCCAGGCCAAGTGACTGCGTTCCCAGCGCAGCTTCAGCCACCGCCCCCTTCTCACCATTGAGGGATCATCAATGAGCTCGAGAAGGGCCCTGAGCGCCAGGCGACGCGTCTCCCTGCACTCGCTCTGCAGGTACCTTGAAGAGACCTTCACAACACTGTCACCACATTCGCTAGAATCCAGGCACACCAGGACCTGAAAGGCACAGGCCAGTGACGGGGGAGCCGGCCGGCAGGAGCCCGCAGCCACACAGGGCTGGGCCCAGGACGCAGCAGCAGCACAGGGTGCGGGCACCGTCCCAGGCGGCTGCTGCCACGAGAGGGCAGAGAGCTGGGAGGCTGCTCAGCCAGGCAGCGCTGGACACCCGGCTCACCTCCACAAGGAATGCCAGGGCGGGCAGATCCCAGTGTGGCTCCTGTGTGCTGAGCAGCCAGAGGAGGTGGAGTGCAATACTGGAACACAAGCGATGACAAGCATGGCGCATCTCCCTAGGAGGGCAAAAAAGGGAGCAGGAAGCTGAGCAAATCTCTCCAAGGACAGGCTTACAGAGCCTGGTGGTCTTTTACCACCACTCTGCATGGGGACGTGGGCCCTTTAGGAGGTGTCTCCTCCTGTGCTCTCTCCCCTCCCAGCCTTTTCCAGTCTGCTTGGCCGTCCCTCAGTGTGTCCCAGGGCCTCAGGGAATGTGTGGGACAGCTCGGGCACAGAGCACAAATGCCAGGATCAATGGGGAGAAAGAGAGTCTCACCTGGCCAGCAGACCCACGGCATATTGGCGGGTGTCAGCACAGAGCAGCGTGTCCCAGCCACGCTTGCCTTCCACTGACAACACCACATCCTTGTACTGCTTTTGCAGAGCAGGGACTTCAGGGTCTGCACTGCAAACCTGTGTGCACAGCAAAGCCCGGGTCACACTGGCAGCACTGGCTCCTTTGCAGGCCACGTGTCAGGGACAGGAGGAGTGGGATGGAGCACCTGTTGGGGCTGGTGGCAAGACCGTGCTCTTCCAGGCAATCCTTCCAGAAGGTTTGGACCTCCTCTGGCATCTCTTCTGTGCTGGAGAACACTTGGAAGAGCAGATGAACAAAAAGGCGGGGGAAATATGGCCTCACTACACGTGGGACAGAGGACTCCTGGAGGATCTTCCACATCACCACGGTCGCCTGCAAAGGACAAAGCCCCCCGAGACAGCGCTCAGTGCCGAGGTGTCCGTGTGGCAGGGCCCGAGCGTGCCAGAGAGATTCCCGGAGAGAGGCAGGGGGAGCGCGGGGCCTGGTGGGCCTGATGCTGCCCCTGGGCCAGGTTTCCGGCCAGTGCCTGAGGCAGGCAGATGCAGTGGGGGAAGGAGGATGGAGAGCTGCTGGAGAGGCGGCCTTGGGGCCAGCAAAGGCCAGTTGCGGAAACTCACAGCCAGGGCAAAGACAGCCGTTTTGTCCCCATCCGAGGTGCACGTGCTGTACTCTGGCCAGCTCCCCAGCACATCCAGGAGGATCAGCTGCACTGGCTCCGCAGTCCTGGACGAGCACATGATGGTCTTCCACATGGAGATGGCAGCTCTGCGGGGTTAGAGCTCTGTCTCATGAGGGGTCTCAGACACAGCCCCATGGCCTGGGCATCCCTAGGGGCCTGGGCTGACTGCCGGCTCTTCCTCTGCCCACTGGCCCTTGCTGGCAGCAGCCAGGCAGCCCAGCTCTGTGAGGACAGGCCCTGAGGGGCAGCAAGGCAGCATGGCAGCAGGCTCAGGGGCTGACGTGCCAGGGCTGGGAAAGGCAGCAGCCAGAGGGTTCTGGAACTCTCTGTTGCTCAGACAGCTGGGCCAGGCGGTACAGGGTGATGGGCTTGGGAGGCCTGAGCCTTCTGGGCAGGTGGGCCCCATACCTGTCACAGGACGGGGCCACACGCAAGAGCGTCACGACTGCGTCAGCCGGGTGTGCTTTGGTGAGTTTCAGCAGGGCCTTGTCCAGCCTGTGCTCGGCAGAATCGTTGGCCAGGAGCCATCGGTGAATGTACCTCACCATGGCAGGCACCTGCAGGAGGCACGGGGCGACTTGGAAAGCTGCCAGAGAGAGCAATGTCCCCAGGCTCCCCAGAGAAGTGCTTCCCTTGCCAGCGCACTGCCATGGCCTCAAAGGCTCTGAGGGACCAGCAGGCATGGCTGGGGAAGCCACGTGACTCATGGGGGAATTGAAGCCTGGCCCCAGGCTGCTTACTTGTTCTGGCCTGGCAACACCCTTCTCCAGGAGCAAATCCAGCAGGGCGGCACTGGTCTCATGCTTGAGGAGCTCGCAGTGAGCTCTGAGCCCAGTGCCCATGGTGCGGGTCTCTTCCGGCCGAATGCTCCGGATGAAGTCGCAAACGAGCTGTAGGAGAAGGGCAAGAAGCCGGGGATGTTGCATGGAGTGCTGCACACACGGTGCTGGGCTGAGCAGGGAGAGCAGGCCCAGCCCAGGTGGGGGTGGCTGCAGGTACCTGCGCTGTTCTGTGGAAGCGGCCACGGCTGGATTCCTGCTCTTGTGTGCGCTCCACAGCTTCATCTGGCAAAGAGGGAGCGCAGCCAGAGCTGAGGGGCTGCGGGAGAGGCCGGAGAACACAGCCCAGCCCTGCATCCCTGCGAGGCTGCTGTAGGGTGTCTGCCTGGCTCCTCTTCCGGCCTGTCCATGGGCATTTCCCCAGAGGATTGCATGGCATGGCATGGCATGGCATGGCATGGCATGACATGGCATGGCATGGGGCCAAGTTGGCTGCAGGCTCCAGCCCTGCAGCCCAGTTCTGCCACTCACCCCCCTGTGCTGGATGGAAGGGCACCACCTCTTCAGTCTGCTGTGCTGGGGCTGCTCCAGGTCCTTCTTCCTCCTCCTCCTCCTCCTCCTCCTCCACCCAGGCCATCTTGGGCACTCTCGGGGGTCTCTGCACCATGTCTGTGACTGGAGCTACTTGCAGGAGAGATGCCTTGGGAAAGCTCCGGGGCACCAAGTCCCACACTCTGGCCTTGAGGGCAGCTGCAGAATAGAAGCCTCGGAAGGCCACGGGTCACCGAGCTCTGTGCTCTGGCCGTGAGCTCAGCTGCAGGAACAACGCTGCAGAAAAGCTCCTGGTCAGACGGGAACGAGTGCGCTGTGTGGGGGCTCCTCACAGCACTGCTCTGTCCCGTTGTGCCCCGTTGCTTGTTCCCAGCACCGGGCAAGCTTCTATTTCCCACGTGTCACAAAGGGGCCTTGGAGACCGGGTTCCGTTCCATGGCACGGTGACCGTGCTGCAGCGTGCCACCCAGGGCCCTTGCACACACTGCCTCCTGCCCTGGGGCTGGCCCCAGCCCAGCCAAAGTGGCCCAGCTTGGAAGGAATCCCTGGCCCCAGCCAGACAGAATCTTTAGGAAGGGCTCAGACCATAAGCAAAGGCCGGCCTGATCTGCGGGCTCAGGCCTATCCCCATATCTTTCCCTGAGAGCATTTGAATTTCTAAATGAGAATCATTTGAAGGGAGGGGATTTCCATGTTCCATTCCAGAGAAGACTTCTGCCTTCCTTAGCAGACACCTCTCTCTTCAAACCAAGACAATTGTTTGTCATCTTGCAGATGTGCAGTTGCTGGACAGCCCCGTTTTACTCCAGGAGAACCATTCCCAGCAACTGGGAAAATCCTAGGTGGTCCATCCACCCATAGATGAGGTCTCCAAATTTGCCCCAAAAGTGGGTCCAGCTTTTATAGGGCAAAAAGAGCAAGTCCAAGTGACTGGATGATATTTTTTGGCCGGGATAGCCCTTCAGCTGACGGCACACTTCACAATCAGCCGGGGACACAACTAGGCCAAAGCCCAGACCTCTGCTGGGAAGCTTTCTCTTCAAACACCCTTCAAACAAGCCTCCATGCAAGTCAGTTGGGAAAGGTTTTTCAAATTATACATTTCTGGCGCCTAACTACACAGGGTTATGTGAAAGATTCTAAAGCAGCCGCTCTGGAGTCAAAGAGCCAGCCCTAAGAGTCCTTGTCATCTATTTGTAGCTAAATCCCACTTTGGGGGAGTTGAAGGAATTTGGAACGAGCTAGAGAGCAGACCACTGAGTTTTTTAGATGATGCCATTGCTTTTTCTTCTCTTCTACATAGGCAGGAAGGGTGAGTTGGGCTCACATCTCCACCGCATGGCTCACAGGGCCGCAAGACTTGTAGTTACAAGAGCTTTGAAGGATTTCTTGGCCAAGAAGACACGGCCAACAAGGATTTTTATGTTTTGGACCCAATCTTCAAGATTTCATCTTACGGACTCATGCTCTCCGAGTCTCTAGCTGGTCAGAGTGACCCCGAGATAAGTTAGAAAGTCTCTTTTCCCAGCCCGGTGGTCGAAGAAGGAGTCAGAGCCCTTCATTTGTCAGTCTCAAGGTTGTTTATTGCATCTTATCGATAAAATTCTTTCTCCTGTCCTGCCGAGGTCCGCTCAGCAAGACAGTCTAAGGCACTCTGCCTCCCCTGGGGTGGTGTTATCTTTTTATACTAAAAACTACCTGTACAATATTTACAATTACTTTCCAATCCCTATCATGTATGTTAGACAGTGAGCTTCTGCTCTAGACCAATCTCAAATGCCAACATCACAGCAGAAGAGGGAGGCCAAGAAGAAGGAGAAAGGCTGGACATGCCCAGATTCCTCCATCTTGCCCCCTGAAGCCCCATTCTAAAAACCCTCAAAATCTAGTTTTCCACTCTGGGATAAATTCACTATCATTCTACTTCAACTTTTGTGGCTGGTCATTCTTCATACAAGGTTGGTGATTGTTTTTTCCAAGGGCTAAATCAAAGGCACAGGGGTCTTGGGCTCTGTGCCAAGGTCTCTGAGCCCTCTGACAGGGTCTGGAGTCCTGCAGGGCAGCCAGAGTAATTTCCTGGGTTCCCCCATCAAGCTAACAGTGTAAGCTTCCTTAGCCAATCATGCTATGACACACAAAACTACAGCACTGCATCCTAAACTTCTTGTTTAGCATTATAACTACTTTGATTTCTTCCTAGATCTTGAACTCTAAAACTCTAAACTTTCCTCCACTTCAACTTTCCTCCCCGTGTCGCTGCTATAGACTAGAAATCCGCATTCTAGCTTCTAGCACCTTAGTTTAGAAGCCCTTTCCAAAGTCTCAGATCAAATCCTGTGTTTAATACTAAGCTTTGCTGACAAGACCAAAGGTCTGAGATTTCTCTGCATTTGGGTTTCCAACAACACTGATGCTGTTAGTTGCAGAGTGCCCAGGATGCGTCTTGCAAGTCAACTCTGGCAGGAACAAGACGGTTGCCAGGGCGCTGCTTGTGGCCTCTGACAGCCCATGGCCCGGGGCTTGCCAGCGCCCCAGCCCCTCAGGGGCTGCCCCAGCCCGGCCAAGCCGCCCGGCAGCAGCGCCGCAGCCCCACAGCAGCTCCAGAGCAGCCCCATCCAGAGGCACCTGGGAGCCCTCAGCAAGGCAGCCAGCAGCACACGGGCAGGAGGACACGGCTGGCGCTTCCTGCCTGGCACAGGGCTTGTGACCATCTCCCGGCACCGCTCTAGCAGGGATCACCGCAGCTCCGGCCCCTGCCCAGCCGCTCTCTGGGCAGCACAAAGGCTTCAGCAGAACCACCAAAGGCCAAGGGGCTTCTGGCCATTTCCCCTGGCCCACTGCACGCCTGGGCAGCTGGCTGAGTGCGAGCATCCTTTTCCCCCTCCTCCCCTATGCCCTACGGACCCTGGGCAGCAAAAGAAAGATCCTGGGAGTCTGTGTATGTTAACATAGTCTATATTTACATGGTAAAAGAAAAAAAAAATGAAAAGAAAATTCTTGAAGAAAAACAAAATTCCACCTGACTCAGGTGGCCCCAGCAAAAAGAGCTTCTGCGATCAGCTCTCCGCAGAGCTCTGGCAGGGCAGGCAGCCGAGCCATGACAGACGGGGCCGTGTCTTCCACGCCCTGCGCAGGTGATTTTGGAGCCACTGGAACCTGGAGATGGGAGCCCGCTCTCCTGACCTGAGGATGCACATTGTTTGAATTGCCAGGCTTCCGACGGTGAGGCTGACGTCATTCGTTTTGTCTTCCAGAGCTGGGAGAGAGAGGAACAGAGGCACGGTCAGAAGCTGGAGCTGCAGGGAGCCGAGGAAGAGCCCCCTGCAAGGGCCATCCCAGCCAGCTCTTGCCATGGCCAGGAGGGAGAAGGGAGCAAGGGGATCAGCCCGAAGCTGCTGGCCACAAATGGCCCGCGTAGCCCTGAAATCTCCGTGTGCTCTGCCCACGGGAGCAGAGCCCTCCGCAGCCGGGGCAGGGCTTGCAGCTCCCCCCGGCAGTCGCCGCTGTCAGCCCGCTGCCCTCACTCACCGGTGCAGATCAGCTGCAGCTCTTGCTGCTGCCCCCTCAGGTGCCGCCCGGCCATGCCTGTGAACACAGAGCCTGTCACGGCCCCAGCCGCACAGCTCCCTGCCAGCGGCGCTGCCGGCGCTGTGGCCACACGGGCTGCTGGCCCGGCAGCGCTCAGCTCAGCCCATGCAGCGCGCTGTCGCCCCAGGGCACGGCTGTCAGAGGGCGGCAGCAGCAATGCCCAGGCCAGGCGGGGCTCCACGGCGCCGGGCCCGGCTGGCGCTGCCGGGGCAGCAGGCGGGGCTGGGGCCGAGCTGCGGCGGGCTGGGGAGGGAGCCCGGGCTCGTAACTCACCCATGAACCTGATGGCCGCCTCTCGCAGGGGCTCCTGTGGGCTCTCCAGGTAGCGCAGGGCCCGGCGCAGGTGCTCGGCCGCTCTGCTCCTGTCCTCTGCCAGCTGTAGAGAGCGGCAGGAGGGAAGGGTTGGCGTGGGCTCAGCCCCTGGGCCGGGCGCTGCCTGCGGCCAGTCCCGGCCTCCCCTGCCCGCACAGCCCTGAGGCGCGGCCAGCAGCCGCTGGCGCCGGGCTCCCGAGGGGAGGGGGAGGGGGTCGACTGCTGCCCGGGGAGCCGCGGTGCCGCCCCTGCCCCGCAGCCCCGCCGGGCCGGGGCTCCATGGGCACCCGGCTCGGGCCCACGGGAGTCTGGAGAAGAGCCCGCGCGGCCTCTGGCTGCAGCAGCGCGCAGGGGCACAGCTGCCCGGCCCGCACACTGAGCACCGCCCTCAGGGCCCTTCTCCTGGCTGAGTTGGGGATTCCAGGCCGTCCTTACCAGGCACTTGCTGAACTTCCACAGTTTCTGCTCCTTCACCAGCTTTTTGAGATCCCTCCTCTTCATGAACTTGACCGCATAAAGCAGCGTTTCCCGAGAAGCCTGGAGAGCAGCAGAGACGCGGAGATGGCCCCGCAGCCCAGGGCACGGGACCTGCCTCCCCCTGCCATGGCCTGGAGGAGGCTGCGGTCCAGCAGGCGCAGGGCAGGAGGCAGCTGAGCCCCCTGCCAGGCGGACAGCAGCAGCCCAGGAGTCCTCACCTCTGCCACATGCTGATTCTCATCATTGCAGTGGAAGAAGAGTGGAAGCAGGCTCTGTTGCACAGGGCTTTCCAAAGGTTTTTCTCTCTCTTCCAAATACTCCATCATGTCTCGGAAGAGTTTTATGGAGAGCAGCTGTACCTGGCTATTATCCTAGATGAAAAGAAGAAGAAAAAACACCTCAGCATTGGCTCCTCCAGGGCGCCCTGGGCACAGGGCTGGAAATGCACAGGGCACACAGTTTCCAGGCAGCAGCCAGTGGCTGTAGCTGGGGGCACAGAGCCTTACGTGGTCAAAGAGTGGCAGGAGTGCCTCAGCCAGCTGCACGGCAATGGGGGTTGACATCAGAATGTGTTTGTGCAGGAGTATAAAGCTGAGTGTGATGAGTGTCATCCCAGCTATCTCTGCATCATTGTCCCCCAGTAGGTGCATGAGGCTTTTGGTCAAGCTCCACATTCTTTCGGCCTGTGCGGAACACAAGTCTGTGAAGTCCCACCCTACTGCCACAGGGCCCAGAGGCCAAAGGACTGTCCTGAAGCACTGGGCTAGCTGAAGCAGGAGGCAGGAGAGCTGGGAGCAGCTGCCCCAGTGCCTAAAGGCCAGGCCAGGCCAAGTGACTGCGTTCCCAGCGCAGCTTCAGCCACCGCCCCCTTCTCACCATTGAGGGATCATCAATGAGCTCGAGAAGGGCCCTGAGCGCCAGGCGACGCGTCTCCCTGCACTCGCTCTGCAGGTACCTTGAAGAGACCTTCACAACACTGTCACCACATTCGCTAGAATCCAGGCACACCAGGACCTGAAAGGCACAGGCCAGTGACAGGGGAGCCGGCCGGCAGGAGCCCGCAGCCACACAGGGCTGGGCCCAGGACGCAGCAGCAGCACAGGGTGCGGGCACCGTCCCAGGCGGCTGCTGCCACGAGAGGGCAGAGAGCTGGGAGGCTGCTCAGCCAGGCAGCGCTGGACACCCGGCTCACCTCCACAAGGAATGCCAGGGCGGGCAGATCCCAGTGTGGCTCCTGTGTGCTGAGCAGCCAGAGGAGGTGGAGTGCAATACTGGAACACAAGCGATGACAAGCATGGCGCATCTCCCTAGGAGGGCAAAAAAGGGAGCAGGAAGCTGAGCAAATCTCTCCAAGGACAGGCTTACAGAGCCTGGTGGTCTTTTACCACCACTCTGCATGGGGACGTGGGCCCTTTAGGAGGTGTCTCCTCCTGTGCTCTCTCCCCTCCCAGCCTTTTCCAGTCTGCTTGGCCGTCCCTCAGTGTGTCCCAGGGCCTCAGGGAATGTGTGGGACAGCTCGGGCACAGAGCACAAATGCCAGGATCAATGGGGAGAAAGAGAGTCTCACCTGGCCAGCAGACCCACGGCATATTGGCGGGTGTCAGCACAGAGCAGCGTGTCCCAGCCACGCTTGCCTTCCACTGACAACACCACATCCTTGTACTGCTTTTGCAGAGCAGGGACTTCAGGGTCTGCACTGCAAACCTGTGTGCACAGCAAAGCCCGGGTCACACTGGCAGCACTGGCTCCTTTGCAGGCCACGTGTCAGGGACAGGAGGAGTGGGATGGAGCACCTGTTGGGGCTGGTGGCAAGACCGTGCTCTTCCAGGCAATCCTTCCAGAAGGTTTGGACCTCCTCTGGCATCTCTTCTGTGCTGGAGAACACTTGGAAGAGCAGATGAACAAAAAGGCGGGGGAAATATGGCCTCACTACACGTGGGACAGAGGACTCCTGGAGGATCTTCCACATCACCACGGTCGCCTGCAAAGGACAAAGCCCCCCGAGACAGCGCTCAGTGCCGAGGTGTCCGTGTGGCAGGGCCCGAGCGTGCCAGAGAGATTCCCGGAGAGAGGCAGGGGGAGCGCGGGGCCTGGTGGGCCTGATGCTGCCCCTGGGCCAGGTTTCCGGCCAGTGCCTGAGGCAGGCAGATGCAGTGGGGGAAGGAGGATGGAGAGCTGCTGGAGAGGCGGCCTTGGGGCCAGCAAAGGCCAGTTGCGGAAACTCACAGCCAGGGCAAGGACAGCCGTTTTGTCCCCATCCGAGGTGCACGTGCTGTACTCTGGCCAGCTCCCCAGCACATCCAGGAGGATCAGCTGCACTGGCTCCGCAGTCCTGGACGAGCACATGATGGTCTTCCACATGGAGATGGCAGCTCTGCGGGGTTAGAGCTCTGTCTCATGAGGGGTCTCAGACACAGCCCCATGGCCTGGGCATCCCTAGGGGCCTGGGCTGACTGCCGGCTCTTCCTCTGCCCACTGGCCCTTGCTGGCAGCAGCCAGGCAGCCCAGCTCTGTGAGGACAGGCCCTGAGGGGCAGCAAGGCAGCATGGCAGCAGGCTCAGGGGCTGACGTGCCAGGGCTGGGAAAGGCAGCAGCCAGAGGGTTCTGGAACTCTCTGTTGCTCAGACAGCTGGGCCAGGCGGTACAGGGTGATGGGCTTGGGAGGCCTGAGCCTTCTGGGCAGGTGGGCCCCATACCTGTCACAGGACGGGGCCACACGCAAGAGCGTCACGACTGCGTCAGCCGGGTGTGCTTTGGTGAGTTTCAGCAGGGCCTTGTCCAGCCTGTGCTCGGCAGAATCGTTGGCCAGGAGCCATCGGTGAATGTACCTCACCATGGCAGGCACCTGCAGGAGGCACGGGGCGACTTGGAAAGCTGCCAGAGAGAGCAATGTCCCCAGGCTCCCCAGAGAAGTGCTTCCCTTGCCAGCGCACTGCCATGGCCTCAAAGGCTCTGAGGGACCAGCAGGCATGGCTGGGGAAGCCACGTGACTCATGGGGGAATTGAAGCCTGGCCCCAGGCTGCTTACTTGTTCTGGCCTGGCAACACCCTTCTCCAGGAGCAAATCCAGCAGGGCGGCACTGGTCTCATGCTTGAGGAGCTCGCAGTGAGCTCTGAGCCCAGTGCCCATGGTGCGGGTCTCTTCCGGCCGAATGCTCCGGATGAAGTCGCAAACGAGCTGTAGGAGAAGGGCAAGAAGCCGGGGATGTTGCATGGAGTGCTGCACACACGGTGCTGGGCTGAGCAGGGAGAGCAGGCCCAGCCCAGGTGGGGGTGGCTGCAGGTACCTGCGCTGTTCTGTGGAAGCGGCCACGGCTGGATTCCTGCTCTTGTGTGCGCTCCACAGCTTCATCTGGCAAAGAGGGAGCGCAGCCAGAGCTGAGGGGCTGCGGGAGAGGCCGGAGAACACAGCCCAGCCCTGCATCCCTGCGAGGCTGCTGTAGGGTGTCTGCCTGGCTCCTCTTCCGGCCTGTCCATGGGCATTTCCCCAGAGGATTGCATGGCATGGCATGGCATGGCATGGCATGGCATGACATGGCATGGCATGGGGCCAAGTTGGCTGCAGGCTCCAGCCCTGCAGCCCAGTTCTGCCACTCACCCCCCTGTGCTGGATGGAAGGGCACCACCTCTTCAGTCTGCTGTGCTGGGGCTGCTCCAGGTCCTTCTTCCTCCTCCTCCTCCTCCTCCTCCTCCACCCAGGCCATCTTGGGCACTCTCGGGGGTCTCTGCACCATGTCTGTGACTGGAGCTACTTGCAGGAGAGATGCCTTGGGAAAGCTCCGGGGCACCAAGTCCCACACTCTGGCCTTGAGGGCAGCTGCAGAATAGAAGCCTCGGAAGGCCACGGGTCACCGAGCTCTGTGCTCTGGCCGTGAGCTCAGCTGCAGGAACAACGCTGCAGAAAAGCTCCTGGTCAGACGGGAACGAGTGCGCTGTGTGGGGGCTCCTCACAGCACTGCTCTGTCCCGTTGTGCCCCGTTGCTTGTTCCCAGCACCGGGCAAGCTTCTATTTCCCACGTGTCACAAAGGGGCCTTGGAGACCGGGTTCCGTTCCATGGCACGGTGACCGTGCTGCAGCGTGCCACCCAGGGCCCTTGCACACACTGCCTCCTGCCCTGGGGCTGGCCCCAGCCCAGCCAAAGTGGCCCAGCTTGGAAGGAATCCCTGGCCCCAGCCAGACAGAATCTTTAGGAAGGGCTCAGACCATAAGCAAAGGCCGGCCTGATCTGCGGGCTCAGGCCTATCCCCATATCTTTCCCTGAGAGCATTTGAATTTCTAAATGAGAATCATTTGAAGGGAGGGGATTTCCATGTTCCATTCCAGAGAAGACTTCTGCCTTCCTTAGCAGACACCTCTCTCTTCAAACCAAGACAATTGTTTGTCATCTTGCAGATGTGCAGTTGCTGGACAGCCCCGTTTTACTCCAGGAGAACCATTCCCAGCAACTGGGAAAATCCTAGGTGGTCCATCCACCCATAGATGAGGTCTCCAAATTTGCCCCAAAAGTGGGTCCAGCTTTTATAGGGCAAAAAGAGCAAGTCCAAGTGACTGGATGATATTTTTTGGCCGGGATAGCCCTTCAGCTGACGGCACACTTCACAATCAGCCGGGGACACAACTAGGCCAAAGCCCAGACCTCTGCTGGGAAGCTTTCTCTTCAAACACCCTTCAAACAAGCCTCCATGCAAGTCAGTTGGGAAAGGTTTTTCAAATTATACATTTCTGGCGCCTAACTACACAGGGTTATGTGAAAGATTCTAAAGCAGCCGCTCTGGAGTCAAAGAGCCAGCCCTAAGAGTCCTTGTCATCTATTTGTAGCTAAATCCCACTTTGGGGGAGTTGAAGGAATTTGGAACGAGCTAGAGAGCAGACCACTGAGTTTTTTAGATGATGCCATTGCTTTTTCTTCTCTTCTACATAGGCAGGAAGGGTGAGTTGGGCTCACATCTCCACCGCATGGCTCACAGGGCCGCAAGACTTGTAGTTACAAGAGCTTTGAAGGATTTCTTGGCCAAGAAGACACGGCCAACAAGGATTTTTATGTTTTGGACCCAATCTTCAAGATTTCATCTTACGGACTCATGCTCTCCGAGTCTCTAGCTGGTCAGAGTGACCCCGAGATAAGTTAGAAAGTCTCTTTTCCCAGCCCGGTGGTCGAAGAAGGAGTCAGAGCCCTTCATTTGTCAGTCTCAAGGTTGTTTATTGCATCTTATCGATAAAATTCTTTCTCCTGTCCTGCCGAGGTCCGCTCAGCAAGACAGTCTAAGGCACTCTGCCTCCCCTGGGGTGGTGTTATCTTTTTATACTAAAAACTACCTGTACAATATTTACAATTACTTTCCAATCCCTATCATCTATGTTAGACAGTGAGCTTCTGCTCTAGACCAATCTCAAATGCCAACATCACAGCAGAAGAGGGAGGCCAAGAAGAAGGAGAAAGGCTGGACATGCCCAGATTCCTCCATCTTGCCCCCTGAAGCCCCATTCTAAAAACCCTCAAAATCTAGTTTTCCACTCTGGGATAAATTCACTATCATTCTACTTCAACTTTTGTGGCTGGTCATTCTTCATACAAGGTTGGTGATTGTTTTTTCCAAGGGCTAAATCAAAGGCACAGGGGTCTTGGGCTCTGTGCCAAGGTCTCTGAGCCCTCTGACAGGGTCTGGAGTCCTGCAGGGCAGCCAGAGTAATTTCCTGGGTTCCCCCATCAAGCTAACAGTGTAAGCTTCCTTAGCCAATCATGCTATGACACACAAAACTACAGCACTGCATCCTAAACTTCTTGTTTAGCATTGTAACTACTTTGATTTCTTCCTAGATCTTGAACTCTAAAACTCTAAACTTTCCTCCACTTCAACTTTCCTCCCCGTGTCGCTGCTATAGACTAGAAATCCGCATTCTAGCTTCTAGCACCTTAGTTTAGAAGCCCTTTCCAAAGTCTCAGATCAAATCCTGTGTTTAATACTAAGCTTTGCTGACAAGACCAAAGGTCTGAGATTTCTCTGCATTTGGGTTTCCAACAACACTGATGCTGTTAGTTGCAGAGTGCCCAGGATGCGTCTTGCAAGTCAACTCTGGCAGGAACAAGACGGTTGCCAGGGCGCTGCTTGTGGCCTCTGACAGCCCATGGCCCGGGGCTTGCCAGCACCCCAGACCCTCAGGGGCTGCCCCAGCCCGGCCAAGCCGCCCGGCAGCAGCGCCGCAGCCCCACAGCAGCTCCAGAGCAGCCCCATCCAGAGGCACCTGGGAGCCCTCAGCAAGGCAGCCAGCAGCACACGGGCAGGAGGACACGGCTGGCGCTTCCTGCCTGGCACAGGGCTTGTGACCATCTCCCGGCACCGCTCTAGCAGGGATCACCGCAGCTCCGGCCCCTGCCCAGCCGCTCTCTGGGCAGCACAAAGGCTTCAGCAGAACCACCAAAGGCCAAGGGGCTTCTGGCCATTTCCCCTGGCCCACTGCACGCCTGGGCAGCTGGCTGAGTGCGAGCATCCTTTTCCCCCTCCTCCCCTATGCCCTACGGACCCTGGGCAGCAAAAGAAAGATCCTGGGAGTCTGTGTATGTTAACATAGTCTATATTTACATGGTAAAAGAAAAAAAAAATGAAAAGAAAATTCTTGAAGAAAAACAAAATTCCACCTGACTCAGGTGGCCCCAGCAAAAAGAGCTTCTGCGATCAGCTCTCCACAGAGCTCTGGCAGGGCAGGCAGCCGAGCCATGACAGACGGGGCTGTGTCTTCCACGCCCTGCGCAGGTGATTTTGGAGCCACTGGAACCTGGAGATGGGAGCCCGCTCTCCTGACCTGAGGATGCACATTGTTTGAATTGCCAGGCTTCCGACGGTGAGGCTGACGTCATTCGTTTTGTCTTCCAGAGCTGGGAGAGAGAGGAACAGAGGCACGGTCAGAAGCTGGAGCTGCAGGGAGCCGAGGAAGAGCCCCCTGCAAGGGCCATCCCAGCCAGCTCTTGCCATGGCCAGGAGGGAGAAGGGAGCAAGGGGATCAGCCCGAAGCTGCTGGCCACAAATGGCCCGCGTAGCCCTGAAATCTCCGTGTGCTCTGCCCACGGGAGCAGAGCCCTCCGCAGCCGGGGCAGGGCTTGCAGCTCCCCCCGGCAGTCGCCGCTGTCAGCCCGCTGCCCTCACTCACCGGTGCAGATCAGCTGCAGCTCTTGCTGCTGCCCCCTCAGGTGCCGCCCGGCCATGCCTGTGAACACAGAGCCTGTCACGGCCCCAGCCGCACAGCTCCCTGCCAGCGGCGCTGCCGGCGCTGTGGCCACACGGGCTGCTGGCCCGGCAGCGCTCAGCTCAGCCCATGCAGCGCGCTGTCGCCCCAGGGCACGGCTGTCAGAGGGCGGCAGCAGCAATGCCCAGGCCAGGCGGGGCTCCACGGCGCCGGGCCCGGCTGGCGCTGCCGGGGCAGCAGGCGGGGCTGGGGCCGAGCTGCGGCGGGCTGGGGAGGGAGCCCGGGCTCGTAACTCACCCATGAACCTGATGGCCGCCTCTCGCAGGGGCTCCTGTGGGCTCTCCAGGTAGCGCAGGGCCCGGCGCAGGTGCTCGGCCGCTCTGCTCCTGTCCTCTGCCAGCTGTAGAGAGCGGCAGGAGGGAAGGGTTGGCGTGGGCTCAGCCCCTGGGCCGGGCGCTGCCTGCGGCCAGTCCCGGCCTCCCCTGCCCGCACAGCCCTGAGGCGCGGCCAGCAGCCGCTGGCGCCGGGCTCCCGAGGGGAGGGGGAGGGGGCCGGCTGCTGCCCGGGGAGCCGCGGTGCCGCCCCTGCCCCGCAGCCCCGCCGGGCCCGGCGCCGTGGAGCCCCGCCTGGCCTGGGCATTGCTGCTGCCGCCCTCTGACAGCCTTCTCCTGGCTGAGTTGGGGATTCCAGGCCATCCTTACCAGGCACTTGCTGAACTTCCACAGTTTCTGCTCCTTCACCAGCTTTTTGAGATCCCTCCTCTTCATGAACTTGACCGCATAAAGCAGCGTTTCCCGAGAAGCCTGGAGAGCAGCAGAGACGCGGAGATGGCCCCGCAGCCCAGGGCACGGGACCTGCCTCCCCCTGCCATGGCCTGGAGGAGGCTGCGGTCCAGCAGGCGCAGGGCAGGAGGCAGCTGAGCCCCCTGCCAGGCGGACAGCAGCAGCCCAGGAGTCCTCACCTCTGCCACATGCTGATTCTCATCATTGCAGTGGAAGAAGAGTGGAAGCAGGCTCTGTTGCACAGGGCTTTCCAAAGGTTTTTCTCTCTCTTCCAAATACTCCATCATGTCTCGGAAGAGTTTTATGGAGAGCAGCTGTACCTGGCTATTATCCTAGATGAAAAGAAGAAGAAAAAACACCTCAGCATTGGCTCCTCCAGGGCGCCCTGGGCACAGGGCTGGAAATGCACAGGGCACACAGTTTCCAGGCAGCAGCCAGTGGCTGTAGCTGGGGGCACAGAGCCTTACGTGGTCAAAGAGTGGCAGGAGTGCCTCAGCCAGCTGCACGGCAATGGGGGTTGACATCAGAATGTGTTTGTGCAGGAGTATAAAGCTGAGTGTGATGAGTGTCATCCCAGCTATCTCTGCATCATTGTCCCCCAGTAGGTGCATGAGGCTTTTGGTCAAGCTCCACATTCTTTCGGCCTGTGCGGAACACAAGTCTGTGAAGTCCCACCCTACTGCCACAGGGCCCAGAGGCCAAAGGACTGTCCTGAAGCACTGGGCTAGCTGAAGCAGGAGGCAGGAGAGCTGGGAGCAGCTGCCCCAGTGCCTAAAGGCCAGGCCAGGCCAAGTGACTGCGTTCCCAGCGCAGCTTCAGCCACCGCCCCCTTCTCACCATTGAGGGATCATCAATGAGCTCGAGAAGGGCCCTGAGCGCCAGGCGACGCGTCTCCCTGCACTCGCTCTGCAGGTACCTTGAAGAGACCTTCACAACACTGTCACCACATTCGCTAGAATCCAGGCACACGAGGACCTGAAAGGCACAGGCCAGTGACGGGGGAGCCGGCCGGCAGGAGCCCGCAGCCACACAGGGCTGGGCCCAGGACGCAGCAGCAGCACAGGGTGCGGGCACCGTCCCAGGCGGCTGCTGCCACGAGAGGGCAGAGAGCTGGGAGGCTGCTCAGCCAGGCAGCGCTGGACACCCGGCTCACCTCCACAAGGAATGCCAGGGCGGGCAGATCCCAGTGTGGCTCCTGTGTGCTGAGCAGCCAGAGGAGGTGGAGTGCAATACTGGAACACAAGCGATGACAAGCATGGCGCATCTCCCTAGGAGGGCAAAAAAGGGAGCAGGAAGCTGAGCAAATCTCTCCAAGGACAGGCTTACAGAGCCTGGTGGTCTTTTACCACCACTCTGCATGGGGACGTGGGCCCTTTAGGAGGTGTCTCCTCCTGTGCTCTCTCCCCTCCCAGCCTTTTCCAGTCTGCTTGGCCGTCCCTCAGTGTGTCCCAGGGCCTCAGGGAATGTGTGGGACAGCTCGGGCACAGAGCACAAATGCCAGGATCAATGGGGAGAAAGAGAGTCTCACCTGGCCAGCAGACCCACGGCATAGTGGCGGGTGTCAGCACAGAGCAGCGTGTCCCAGCCACGCTTGCCTTCCACTGACAACACCACATCCTTGTACTGCTTTTGGCAGAGCAGGGACTTCAGGGTCTGCACTGCAAACCTGTGTGCACAGCAAAGCCCGGGTCACACTGGCAGCACTGGCTCCTTTGCAGGCCACGTGTCAGGGACAGGAGGAGTGGGATGGAGCACCTGTTGGGGCTGGTGGCAAGACCGTGCTCTTCCAGGCAATCCTTCCAGAAGGTTTGGACCTCCTCTGGCATCTCTTCTGTGCTGGAGAACACTTGGAAGAGCAGATGAACAAAAAGGCGGGGGAAATATGGCCTCACTACACGTGGGACAGAGGACTCCTGGAGGATCTTCCACATCACCACGGTCGCCTGCAAAGGACAAAGCCCCCCGAGACAGCGCTCAGTGCCGAGGTGTCCGTGTGGCAGGGCCCGAGCGTGCCAGAGAGATTCCCGGAGAGAGGCAGGGGGAGCGCGGGGCCTGGTGGGCCTGATGCTGCCCCTGGGCCAGGTTTCCGGCCAGCGCCTGAGGCAGGCAGATGCAGTGGGGGAAGGAGGATGGAGAGCTGCTGGAGAGGCGGCCTTGGGGCCAGCAAAGGCCAGTTGCGGAAACTCACAGCCAGGGCAAAGACAGCCGTTTTGTCCCCATCCGAGGTGCACGTGCTGTACTCTGGCCAGCTCCCCAGCACATCCAGGAGGATCAGCTGCACTGGCTCCGCAGTCCTGGACGAGCACATGATGGTCTTCCACATGGAGATGGGAGCTCTGCGGGGTTAGAGCTCTGTCTCATGAGGGGTCTCAGACACAGCCCCGTGGCCTGGGCATCCCTAGGGGCCTGGGCTGACTGCCGGCTCTTCCTCTGCCCACTGGCCCTTGCTGGCAGCAGCCAGGCAGCCCAGCTCTGTGAGGACAGGCCCTGAGGGGCAGCAAGGCAGCATGGCAGCAGGCTCAGGGGCTGACGTGCCAGGGCTGGGAAAGGCAGCAGCCAGAGGGTTCTGGAACTCTCTGTTGCTCAGACAGCTGGGCCAGGCGGTACAGGGTGATGGGCTTGGGAGGCCTGAGCCTTCTGGGCAGGTGGGCCCCATACCTGTCACAGGACGGGGCCACACGCAGGAGCGTCACGACTGCGTCAGCCGGGTGTGCTTTGGTGAGTTTCAGCAGGGCCTTGTCCAGCCTGTGCTCGGCAGAATCGTTGGCCAGGAGCCATCGGTGAATGTACCTCACCATGGCAGGCACCTGCAGGAGGCACGGGGCGACTTGGAAAGCTGCCAGAGAGAGCAATGTCCCCAGGCTCCCCAGAGAAGTGCTTCCCTTGCCAGCGCACTGCCATGGCCTCAAAGGCTCTGAGGGACCAGCAGGCATGGCTGGGGAAGCCACGTGACTCATGGGGGAATTGAAGCCTGGCCCCAGGCTGCTTACTTGTTCTGGCCTGGCAACACCCTTCTCCAGGAGCAAATCCAGCAGGGCGGCACTGGTCTCATGCTTGAGGAGCTCGCAGTGAGCTCTGAGCCCAGTGCCCATGGTGCGGGTCTCTTCCGGCCGAATGCTCCGGATGAAGTCGCAAACGAGCTGTAGGAGAAGGGCAAGAAGCCGGGGATGTTGCATGGAGTGCTGCACACACGGTGCTGGGCTGAGCAGGGAGAGCAGGCCCAGCCCAGGTGGGGGTGGCTGCAGGTACCTGCGCTGTTCTGTGGAAGCGGCCACGGCTGGATTCCTGCTCTTGTGTGCGCTCCACAGCTTCATCTGGCAAAGAGGGAGCGCAGCCAGAGCTGAGGGGCTGCGGGAGAGGCCGGAGAACACAGCCCAGCCCTGCATCCCCAGGCAGGGAGAGCCCTGGGATGCCCCAGGGGGATGGAGCGAGGCTGCTGTAGGGTGTCTGCCTGGCTCCTCTTCCGGCCTGTCCATGGGCATTTCCCCAGAGGATTGCCTGGCATGGCATGGCATAGCATGGCATGGCATGGCATGGCATGGCATGGCATGGCATGGCACGGCATGGCATGGCATGGCATGGCATGGCATGGCATGGCATGGCATGGCATGGCATGGCATGGCATGGGGCCAAGTTGGCTGCAGGCTCCAGCCCTGCAGCCCAGTTCTGCCACTCACCCCCCTGTGCTGGATGGAAGGGCACCACCTCTTCAGTCTGCTGTGCTGGGGCTGCTCCAGGTCCTTCTTCCTCCTCCTCCTCCTCCTCCTCCTCCACCCAGGCCATCTTGGGCACTCTCGGGGGTCTCTGCTCCATGTCTGTGACTGGAGCTACTTGCAGGAGAGACGCCTTGGGAAAGCTCCGGGGCACCAAGTCCCACACTCTGGCCTTGAGGGCAGCTGCAGAATAGAAGCCTCGGAAGGCCACGGGTCACCGAGCTCTGTGCTCTGGCCGTGAGCTCAGCTGCAGGAACAACGCTGCAGAAAAGCTCCTGGTCAGACGGGAACGAGTGCGCTGTGTGGGGGCTCCTCACAGCACTGCTCTGTCCCGTTGTGCCCCGTTGCTTGTTCCCAGCACCGGGCAAGCTTCTATTTCCCACGTGTCACAAAGGGGCCTTGGAGACCAGGTTCCGTTCCATGGCACGGTGACCGTGCTGCAGCGTGCCACCCAGGGCCCTCGCACACACTGCCTCCTGCCCTGGGGCTGGCCCCAGCCCAGCCAAAGTGGCCCAGCTTGGAAGGAATCCCTGGCCCCAGCCAGACAGAATCTTTAGGAAGGGCTCAGACCATAAGCAAAGGCCGGCCTGATCTGCGGGCTCAGGCCTATCCCCATATCTTTCCCTGAGAGCATTTGAATTTCTAAATGAGAATCATTTGAAGGGAGGGGATTTCCATGTTCCATTCCAGAGAAGACTTCTGCCTTCCTTAGCAGACACCTCTCTCTTCAAACCAAGACAATTGTTTGTCATCTTGCAGATGTGCAGTTGCTGGACAGCCCCGTTTTACTCCAGGAGAACCATTCCCAGCAACTGGGAAAATCCTAGGTGGTCCATCCACCCATAGATGAGGTCTCCAAATTTGCCCCAAAAGTGGGTCCAGCTTTTATAGGGCAAAAAGAGCAAGTCCAAGTGACTGGATGATATTTTTTGGCCGGGATAGCCCTTCAGCTGACGGCACACTTCACAATCAGCCGGGGACACAACTAGGCCAAAGCCCAGACCTCTGCTGGGAAGCTTTCTCTTCAAACACCCTTCAAACAAGCCTCCATGCAAGTCAGTTGGGAAAGGTTTTTCAAATTATACATTTCTGGCGCCTAACTACACAGGGTTATGTGAAAGATTCTAAAGCAGCCGCTCTGGAGTCAAAGAGCCAGCCCTAAGAGTCCTTGTCATCTATTTGTAGCTAAATCCCACTTTGGGGGAGTTGAAGGAATTTGGAACGAGCTAGAGAGCAGACCACTGAGTTTTTTAGATGATGCCATTGCTTTTTCTTCTCTTCTACATAGGCAGGAAGGGTGAGTTGGGCTCACATCTCCACCGCATGGCTCACAGGGCCGCAAGACTTGTAGTTACAAGAGCTTTGAAGGATTTCTTGGCCAAGAAGACACGGCCAACAAGGATTTTTATGTTTTGGACCCAATCTTCAAGATTTCATCTTACGGACTCATGCTCTCCGAGTCTCTAGCTGGTCAGAGTGACCCCGAGATAAGTTAGAAAGTCTCTTTTCCCAGCCCGGTGGTCGAAGAAGGAGTCAGAGCCCTTCATTTGTCAGTCTCAAGGTTGTTTATTGCATCTTATCGATAAAATTCTTTCTCCTGTCCTGCCGAGGTCCGCTCAGCAAGACAGTCTAAGGCACTCTGCCTCCCCTGGGGTGGTGTTATCTTTTTATACTAAAAACTACCTGTACAATATTTACAATTACTTTCCAATCCCTATCATGTATGTTAGACAGTGAGCTTCTGCTCTAGACCAATCTCAAATGCCAACATCACAGCAGAAGAGGGAGGCCAAGAAGAAGGAGAAAGGCTGGACATGCCCAGATTCCTCCATCTTGCCCCCTGAAGCCCCATTCTAAAAACCCTCAAAATCTAGTTTTCCACTCTGGGATAAATTCACTATCATTCTACTTCAACTTTTGTGGCTGGTCATTCTTCATACAAGGTTGGTGATTGTTTTTTCCAAGGGCTAAATCAAAGGCACAGGGGTCTTGGGCTCTGTGCCAAGGTCTCTGAGCCCTCTGACAGGGTCTGGAGTCCTGCAGGGCAGCCAGAGTAATTTCCTGGGTTCCCCCATCAAGCTAACAGTGTAAGCTTCCTTAGCCAATCATGCTATGACACACAAAACTACAGCACTGCATCCTAAACTTCTTGTTTAGCATTGTAACTACTTTGATTTCTTCCTAGATCTTGAACTCTAAAACTCTAAACTTTCCTCCACTTCAACTTTCCTCCCCGTGTCGCTGCTATAGACTAGAAATCCGCATTCTAGCTTCTAGCACCTTAGTTTAGAAGCCCTTTCCAAAGTCTCAGATCAAA
This sequence comes from Melospiza melodia melodia, assembly GCF_035770615.1. Classification (NCBI taxonomy): domain Eukaryota; kingdom Metazoa; phylum Chordata; class Aves; order Passeriformes; family Passerellidae; genus Melospiza; species Melospiza melodia. The sequence goes on along the minus strand of NC_086210.1, from coordinate 11,617,563 downwards.
TCCTGTGTTTAATACTAAGCTTTGCTGACAAGACCAAAGGTCTGAGATTTCTCTGCATTTGGGTTTCCAACAACACTGATGCTGTTAGTTGCAGAGTGCCCAGGATGCGTCTTGCAAGTCAACTCTGGCAGGAACAAGACGGTTGCCAGGGCGCTGCTTGTGGCCTCTGACAGCCCATGGCCCGGGGCTTGCCAGCGCCCCAGCCCCTCAGGGGCTGCCCCAGCCCGGCCAAGCCGCCCGGCAGCAGCGCCGCAGCCCCACAGCAGCTCCAGAGCAGCCCCATCCAGAGGCACCTGGGAGCCCTCAGCAAGGCAGCCAGCAGCACACGGGCAGGAGGACACGGCTGGCGCTTCCTGCCTGGCACAGGGCTTGTGACCATCTCCCGGCACCGCTCTGGCAGGGATCCCCGCAGCTCCGGCCCCTGCCCAGCCGCTCTCTGGGCAGCACAAAGGCTTCAGCAGAACCACCAAAGGCCAAGGGGCTTCTGGCCATTTCCCCTGGCCCACTGCACGCCTGGGCAGCTGGCTGAGTGCGAGCATCCTTTTCCCCCTCCTCCCCTATGCCCTACGGACCCTGGGCAGCAAAAGAAAGATCCTGGGAGTCTGTGTATGTTAACATAGTCTATATTTACATGGTAAAAGAAAAAAAAAATGAAAAGAAAATTCTTGAAGAAAAACAAAATTCCACCTGACTCAGGTGGCCCCAGCAAAAAGAGCTTCTGCGATCAGCTCTCCGCAGAGCTCTGGCAGGGCAGGCAGCCGAGCCATGACAGACGGGGCCGTGTCTTCCACGCCCTGCGCAGGTGATTTTGGAGCCACTGGAACCTGGAGATGGGAGCCCGCTCTCCTGACCTGAGGATGCACATTGTTTGAATTGCCAGGCTTCCGACGGCGAGGCTGACGTCATTCGTTTTGTCTTCCAGAGCTGGGAGAGAGAGGAACAGAGGCACGGTCAGAAGCTGGAGCTGCAGGGAGCCGAGGAAGAGCCCCCTGCAAGGGCCATCCCAGCCAGCTCTTGCCATGGCCAGGAGGGAAAAGGGAGCAAGGGGATCAGCCCGAAGCTGCTGGCCACAAATGGCCCACGTGGCCCTGAAATCTCCGTGTGCTCTGCCCACGGGAGCAGAGCCCTCCGCAGCCGGGGCAGGGCTTGCAGCTCCCCCCGGCAGTCGCCGCTGTCAGCCCGCTGCCCTCACTCACCGGTGCAGATCAGCTGCAGCTCTTGCTGCTGCCCCCTCAGGTGCCGCCCGGCCATGCCTGTGAACACAGAGCCTGTCACGGCCCCAGCCGCACAGCTCCCTGCCAGCGGCGCTGCCGGCGCTGTGGCCACACGGGCTGCTGGCCCGGCAGCGCTCAGCTCAGCCCATGCAGCGTGCTGTCGCCCCAGGGCACGGCTGTCAGAGGGCGGCAGCAGCAATGCCCAGGCCAGGCGGGGCTCCACGGCGCCGGGCCCGGCTGGCGCTGCCGGGGCAGCAGGCGGGGCTGGGGCCGAGCTGCGGCGGGCTGGGGAGGGAGCCCGGGCTCGTAACTCACCCATGAACCTGATGGCCGCCTCTCGCAGGGGCTCCTGTGGGCTCTCCAGGTAGCGCAGGGCCCGGCGCAGGTGCTCGGCCGCTCTGTTCCTGTCCTCTGCCAGCTGTAGAGAGCGGCAGGAGGGAAGGGTTGGCGTGGGCTCAGCCCCTGGGCCGGGCGCTGCCTGCGGCCAGTCCCGGCCTCCCCTGCCCGCACAGCCCTGAGGCGCGGCCAGCAGCCGCTGGCGCCGGGCTCCCGAGGGGAGGGGGAGGGGGCCGGCTGCTGCCCGGGGAGCCGCGGTGCTGCCCCTGCCCCGCAGCCCCGCTGGGCCGGGGTTTCATGGGCACCCGGCTCGGGCCCACGGGAGTCTGGAGAAGAGCCCGCGCGGCCTCTGGCTGCAGCAGCGCGCAGGGGCACAGCTGCCCGGCCCGCACACTGAGCACCGCCCTCAGGGGCCTTCTCCTGGCTGAGTTGGGGATTCCAGGCCGTCCTTACCAGGCACTTGCTGAACTTCCACAGTTTCTGCTCCTTCACCAGCTTTTTGAGATCCCTCCTCTTCATGAACTTGACCGCATAAAGCAGCGTTTCCCGAGAAGCCTGGAGAGCAGCAGAGACGCGGAGATGGCCCCGCAGCCCAGGGCACGGGACCCGCCTCCCCCTGCCATGGCCTGGAGGAGGCTGCGGTCCAGCAGGCGCAGGGCAGGAGGCAGCTGAGCCCCCTGCCAGGCGGACAGCAGCAGCCCAGGAGTCCTCACCTCTGCCACATGCTGATTCTCATCATTGCAGTGGAAGAAGAGTGGAAGCAGGCTCTGTTGCACAGGGCTTTCCAAAGGTTTTTCTCTCTCTTCCAAATACTCCATCATGTCTCGGAAGAGTTTTATGGAGAGCAGCTGTACCTGGCTATTATCCTAGATGAAAAGAAGAAGAAAAAACACCTCAGCATTGGCTCCTCCAGGGCGCCCTGGGCACAGGGCTGGAAATGCACAGGGCACACAGTTTCCAGGCAGCAGCCAGTGGCTGTAGCTGGGGGCACAGAGCCTTACGTGGTCAAAGAGTGGCAGGAGTGCCTCAGCCAGCTGCACGGCAATGGGGGTTGACATCAGAATGTGTTTGTGCAGGAGTATAAAGCTGAGTGTGATGAGTGTCATCCCAGCTATCTCTGCATCATTGTCCCCCAGTAGGTGCATGAGGCTTTTGGTCAAGCTCCACATTCTTTCGGCCTGTGCGGAACACAAGTCTGTGAAGTCCCACCCTACTGCCACAGGGCCCAGAGGCCAAAGGACTGTCCTGAAGCACTGGGCTAGCTGAAGCAGGAGGCAGGAGAGCTGGGAGCAGCTGCCCCAGTGCCTAAAGGCCAGGCCAGGCCAAGTGACTGCGTTCCCAGCGCAGCTTCAGCCACCGCCCCCTTCTCACCATTGAGGGATCATCAATGAGCTCGAGAAGGGCCCTGAGCGCCAGGCGACGCCTCTCCCTGCACTCACTCTGCAGGTACCTTGAAGAGACCTTCACAACACTGTCACCACATTCGCTAGAATCCAGGCACACGAGGACCTGAAAGGCACAGGCCAGTGACGGGGGAGCCGGCCGGCAGGAGCCCACAGCCGCACAGGGCTGGGCCCAGGACGCAGCAGCAGCAGCAGCAGCACAGGGTGCGGGCACCGTCCCAGGCGGCTGCTGCCACGAGAGGGCAGAGAGCTGGGAGGCTGCTCAGCCAGGCAGCGCTGGACACCCGGCTCACCTCCACAAGGAATGCCAGGGCGGGCAGATCCCAGTGTGGCTCCTGTGTGCTGAGCAGCCAGAGGAGGTGGAGTGCAATACTGGAACACAAGCGATGACAAGCATGGCGCATCTCCCTAGGAGGGCAAAAAAGGGAGCAGGAAGCTGAGCAAATCTCTCCAAGGACAGGCTTACAGAGCCTGGTGGTCTTTTACCACCACTCTGCATGGGGACGTGGGCCCTTTAGGAGGTGTCTCCTCCTGTGCTCTCTCCCCTCCCAGCCTTTTCCAGTCTGCTTGGCCGTCCCTCAGTGTGTCCTTAGCTGTCCCTCAGTGTGTCCCAGGGCCTCAGGGAATGTGTGGGACAGCTCGGGCACAGAGCACAAATGCCAGGATCAATGGGGAGAAAGAGAGTCTCACCTGGCCAGCAGACCCACGGCATAGTGGCGGGTGTCAGCACAGAGCAGCGTGTCCCAGCCACGCTTGCCTTCCACTGACAACACCACATCCTTGTACTGCTTTTGGCAGAGCAGGGACTTCAGGGTCTGCACTGCAAACCTGTGTGCACAGCAAAGCCCGGGTCACACTGGCAGCACTGGCTCCTTTGCAGGCCACGTGTCAGGGACAGGAGGAGTGGGATGGAGCACCTGTTGGGGCTGGTGGCAAGACCGTGCTCTTCCAGGCAATCCTTCCAGAAGGTTTGGACCTCCTCTGGCATCTCTTCTGTGCTGGAGAACACTTGGAAGAGCAGATGAACAAAAAGGCGGGGGAAATATGGCCTCACTACACGTGGGACAGAGGACTCCTGGAGGATCTTCCACATCACCACGGTCGCCTGCAAAGGACAAAGCCCCCCGAGACAGCGCTCAGTGCCGAGGTGTCCGTGTGGCAGGGCCCGAGCGTGCCAGAGAGATTCCCGGAGAGAGGCAGGGGGAGCGCGGGGCCTGGTGGGCCTGATGCTGCCCCTGGGCCAGGTTTCCGGCCAGCGCCTGAGGCAGGCAGATGCAGTGGGGGAAGGAGGATGGAGAGCTGCTGGAGAGGCGGCCTTGGGGCCAGCAAAGGCCAGTTGCGGAAACTCACAGCCAGGGCAAGGACAGCCGTTTTGTCCCCATCCGAGGTGCACGTGCTGTACTCTGGCCAGCTCCCCAGCACATCCAGGAGGATCAGCTGCACTGGCTCCGCAGTCCTGGACGAGCACATGATGGTCTTCCACATGGAGATGGCAGCTCTGCGGGGTTAGAGCTCTGTCTCATGAGGGGTCTCAGACACAGCCCCGTGGCCTGGGCATCCCTAGGGGCCTGGGCTGACTGCCGGCTCTTCCTCTGCCCACTGGCCCTTGCTGGCAGCAGCCAGGCAACCCAGCTCTGTGAGGACAGGCCCTGAGGGGCAGCAAGGCAGCATGGCAGCAGGCTCAGGGGCTGACGTGCCAGGGCTGGGAAAGGCAGCAGCCAGAGGGTTCTGGAACTCTCTGTTGCTCAGACAGCTGGGCCAGGCGGTACAGGGTGATGGGCTTGGGAGGCCTGAGCCCTCTGGGCAGGTGGGCCCCATACCTGTCACAGGACGGGGCCACACGCAGGAGCGTCACGACTGCGTCAGCCGGGTGTGCTTTGGTGAGTTTCAGCAGGGCCTTGTCCAGCCTGTGCTCGGCAGAATTGTTGGCCAGGAGCCATCGGTGAATGTACCTCACCATGGCAGGCACCTGCAGGAGGCACGGGGCGACTTGGAAAGCTGCCAGAGAGAGCAATGTCCCCAGGCTCCCCAGAGAAGCGCTTCCCTTGCCAGCGCACTGCCATGGCCTCAAAGGCTCTGAGGAACCAGCAGGCGTGGCTGGGGAAGCCACGTGACTCATGGGGGAATTGAAGCCTGGCCCCAGGCTGCTTACTTGTTCTGGCCTGGCAACACCCTTCTCCAGGAGCAAATCCAGCAGGGCGGCACTGGTCTCATGCTTGAGGAGCTCGCAGTGAGCTCTGAGCCCAGTGTCCATGGTGCGGGTCTCTTCCGGCCGAATGCTCCGGATGAAGTCGCAAACGAGCTGTAGGAGAAGGGCAAGAAGCCGGGGATGTTGCATGGAGTGCTGCACACACGGTGCTGGGCTGAGCAGGGAGAGCAGGCCCAGCCCAGGTGGGGGTGGCTGCATGTACCTGCGCTGTTCTGTGGAAGCGGCCACGGCTGGATTCCTGCTCTTGTGTGCGCTCCACAGCTTCATCTGGCAAAGAGGGAGCGCAGCCAGAGCTGAGGGGCTGCGGGAGAGGCCGGAGAACACAGCCCAGCCCTGCATCCCTGCGAGGCTGCTGTAGGGTGTCTGCCTGGCTCCTCTTCCGGCCTGTCCATGGGCATTTCCCCAGAGGATTGCATGGCATGGCATGGCATGGCATGGCATGGCATGGGGCCAAGTTGGCTGCAGGCTCCAGCCCTGCAGCCCAGTTCTGCCACTCACCCCCCTGTGCTGGATGGAAGGGCACCACCTCTTCAGTCTGCTGTGCTGGGGCTGCTCCAGGTCCTTCTTCCTCCTCCTCCTCCTCCTCCTCCTCCACCCAGGCCATCTTGGGCACTCTCGGGGGTCTCTGCTCCATGTCTGTGACTGGAGCTACTTGCAGGAGAGATGCCTTGGGAAAGCTCCGGGGCACCAAGTCCCACACTCTGGCCTTGAGGGCAGCTGCAGAATAGAAGCCTCGGAAGGCCACGGGTCACCGAGCTCTGTGCTCTGGCCGCGAGCTCAGCTGCAGGAACAACGCTGCAGAAAAGCTCCTGGTCAGACGGGAACGAGTGCACTGTGTGGGGGCTCCTCACAGCACTGCTCTGTCCCGTTGTGCCCCGTTGCTTGTTCCCAGCACCGGGCAAGCTTCTATTTCCCACGTGTCACAAAGGGGCCTTGGAGACCGGGTTCCGTTCCATGGCACGGTGACCGTGCTGCAGCGTGCCACCCAGGGCCCTTGCACACACTGCCTCCTGCCCTGGGGCTGGCCCCAGCCCAGCCAAAGTGGCCCAGCTTGGAAGGAATCCCTGGCCCCAGCCAGACAGAATCTTTAGGAAGGGCTCAGACCATAAGCAAAGGCCGGCCTGATCTGCGGGCTCAGGCCTATCCCCATATCTTTCCCTGAGAGCATTTGAATTTCTAAATGAGAATCATTTGAAGGGAGGGGATTTCCATGTTCCATTCCAGAGAAGACTTCTGCCTTCCTTAGCAGACACCTCTCTCTTCAAACCAAGACAATTGTTTGTCATCTTGCAGATGTGCAGTTGCTGGACAGCCCCGTTTTACTCCAGGAGAACCATTCCCAGCAACTGGGAAAATCCTAGGTGGTCCATCCACCCATAGATGAGGTCTCCAAATTTGCCCCAAAAGTGGGTCCAGCTTTTATAGGGCAAAAAGAGCAAGTCCAAGTGACTGGATGATATTTTTTGGCCGGGATAGCCCTTCAGCTGACGGCACACTTCACAATCAGCCGGGGACACAACTAGGCCAAAGCCCAGACCTCTGCTGGGAAGCTTTCTCTTCAAACACCCTTCAAACAAGCCTCCATGCAAGTCAGTTGGGAAAGGTTTTTCAAATTATACATTTCTGGCGCCTAACTACACAGGGTTATGTGAAAGATTCTAAAGCAGCCGCTCTGGAGTCAAAGAGCCAGCCCTAAGAGTCCTTGTCATCTATTTGTAGCTAAATCCCACTTTGGGGGAGTTGAAGGAATTTGGAACGAGCTAGAGAGCAGACCACTGAGTTTTTTAGATGATGCCATTGCTTTTTCTTCTCTTCTACATAGGCAGGAAGGGTGAGTTGGGCTCACATCTCCACCGCATGGCTCACAGGGCCGCAAGACTTGTAGTTACAAGAGCTTTGAAGGATTTCTTGGCCAAGAAGACACGGCCAACAAGGATTTTTATGTTTTGGACCCAATCTTCAAGATTTCATCTTACGGACTCATGCTCTCCGAGTCTCTAGCTGGTCAGAGTGACCCCGAGATAAGTTAGAAAGTCTCTTTTCCCAGCCCGGTGGTCGAAGAAGGAGTCAGAGCCCTTCATTTGTCAGTCTCAAGGTTGTTTATTGCATCTTATCGATAAAATTCTTTCTCCTGTCCTGCCGAGGTCCGCTCAGCAAGACAGTCTAAGGCACTCTGCCTCCCCTGGGGTGGTGTTATCTTTTTATACTAAAAACTACCTGTACAATATTTACAATTACTTTCCAATCCCTATCATGTATGTTAGACAGTGAGCTTCTGCTCTAGACCAATCTCAAATGCCAACATCACAGCAGAAGAGGGAGGCCAAGAAGAAGGAGAAAGGCTGGACATGCCCAGATTCCTCCATTTTGCCCCCTGAAGCCCCATTCTAAAAACCCTCAAAATCTAGTTTTCCACTCTGGGATAAATTCACTATCATTCTACTTCAACTTTTGTGGCTGGTCATTCTTCATACAAGGTTGGTGATTGTTTTTTCCAAGGGCTAAATCAAAGGCACAGGGGTCTTGGGCTCTGTGCCAAGGTCTCTGAGCCCTCTGACAGGGTCTGGAGTCCTGCAGGGCAGCCAGAGTAATTTCCTGGGTTCCCCCATCAAGCTAACAGTGTAAGCTTCCTTAGCCAATCATGCTATGACACACAAAACTACAGCACTGCATCCTAAACTTCTTGTTTAGCATTGTAACTACTTTGATTTCTTCCTAGATCTTGAACTCAAACTCTAAACTTTCCTCCACTTCAACTTTCCTCCCCGTGTCGCTGCTATAGACTAGAAATCCGCATTCTAGCTTCTAGCACCTTAGTTTAGAAGCCCTTTCCAAAGTCTCAGATCAAATCCTGTGTTTAATACTAAGCTTTGCTGACAAGACCAAAGGTCTGAGATTTCTCTGCATTTGGGTTTCCAACAACACTGATGCTGTTAGTTGCAGAGTGCCCAGGATGCGTCTTGCAAGTCAACTCTGGCAGGAACAAGACAGTTGCCAGGGCGCTGCTTGTGGCCTCTGACAGCCCATGGCCCAGGGCTTGCCAGCACCCCAGCCCCTCAGGGGCTGCCCCAGCCCGGCCAAGCCGCCCGGCAGCAGCGCCGCAGCCCCACAGCAGCTCCAGAGCAGCCCCATCCAGAGGCACCTGGGAGCCCTCAGCAAGGCAGCCAGCAGCACACGGGCAGGAGGACACGGCTGGCGCTTCCTGCCTGGCACAGGGCTTGTGACCATCTCCCGGCACCGCTCTGGCAGGGATCCCCGCAGCTCCGGCCCCTGCCCAGCCGCTCTCTGGGCAGCACAAAGGCTTCAGCAGAACCACCAAAGGCCAAGGGGCTTCTGGCCATTTCCCCTGGCCCACTGCATGCCTGGGCAGCTGGCTGAGTGCGAGCATCCTTTTCCCCCTCCTCCCCTATGCCCTACGGACCCTGGGCAGCAAAAGAAAGATCCTGGGAGTCTGTGTATGTTAACATAGTCTATATTTACATGGTAAAAGAAAAAAAAAATGAAAAGAAAATTCTTGAAGAAAAACAAAATTCCACCTGACTCAGGTGGCCCCAACAAAAAGAGCTTCTGCGATCAGCTCTCCGCAGAGCTCTGGCAGGGCAGGCAGCCAAGCCATGACAGACGGGGCCGTGTCTTCCACGCCCTGCGCAGGTGATTTTGGAGCCACTGGAACCTGGAGATGGGAGCCCGCTCTCCTGACCTGAGGATGCCCAGCGTTTGAATTGCCAGGCTTCCGACGGCGAGGCTGACGTCATTCGTTTTGTCTTCCAGAGCTGCGAGAGAGAGGAACAGAGGCACGGTCAGAAGCTGGAGCTGCAGGGAGCCGAGGAAGAGCCCCCTGCAAGGGCCATCCCAGCCAGCTCTTGCCATGGCCAGGAGGGAGAAGGGAGCAAGGGGATCAGCCCGAAGCTGCTGGCCACAAATGGCCCGCGTAGCCCTGAAATCTCCGTGTGCTCTGCCCACGGGAGCAGAGCCCTCCGCAGCCGGGGCAGGGCTTGCAGCTCCCCCCGGCAGTCGCCGCTGTCAGCCCGCTGCCCTCACTCACCAGTGCAGATCATGCTGCAGCTCTTGCTGCTGCCCCCTCAGGTGCCGCCCGGCCATGCCTGTGAACACAGAGCCTGTCACGGCCCCAGCCGCACAGCTCCCTGCCAGCGGCGCTGCCGGCGCTGTGGCCACACGGGCTGCTGGCCCGGCAGCGCTCAGCTCAGCCCATGCAGCGCGCTGTCGCCCCAGGGCACGGCTGTCAGAGGGCGGCAGCAGCAATGCCCAGGCCAGGCGGGGCTCCACGGCGCCGGGCCCGGCTGGCGCTGCCGGGGCAGCAGGCGGGGCTGGGGCCGAGCTGCGGCGGGCTGGGGAGGGAGCCCGGGCTCGTAACTCACCCATGAACCTGATGGCCGCCTCTCGCAGGGGCTCCTGTGGGCTCTCCAGGTAGCGCAGGGCCCGGCGCAGGTGCTCGGCCGCTCTGCTCCTGTCCTCTGCCAGCTGTAGAGAGCGGCAGGAGGGAAGGGTTGGCGTGGGCTCAGCCCCTGGGCCGGGCGCTGCCTGCGGCCAGTCCCGGCCTCCCCTGCCCGCACAGCCCTGAGGCGCGGCCAGCAGCCGCTGGCGCCGGGCTCCCGAGGGGAGGAGGAGGGGGCCGGCTGCTGCCCGGGGAGCCGCGGTGCCGCCCCTGCCCCGCAGCCCCGCCGGGCCGGGGTTTCATGGGCACCCGGCTCGGGCCCACGGGAGTCTGGAGAAGAGCCCGCGCGGCCTCTGGCTGCAGCAGCGCGCAGGGGCACAGCTGCCCGGCCCGCACACTGAGCACCGCCCTCAGGGCCCTTCTCCTGGCTGAGTTGGGGATTCCAGGCCGTCCTTACCAGGCACTTGCTGAACTTCCACAGTTTCTGCTCCTTCACCAGCTTTTTGAGATCCCTCCTCTTCATGAACTTGACCGCATAAAGCAGCGTTTCCCGAGGAGCCTGGAGAGCAGCAGAGACGCGGAGATGGCCCCGCAGCCCAGGGCACGGGACCTGCCTCCCCCTGCCATGGCCTGGAGGAGGCTGCGGTCCAGCAGGCGCAGGGCAGGAGGCAGCTGAGCCCCCTGCCAGGCGGACAGCAGCAGCCCAGGAGTCCTCACCTCTGCCACATGCTGATTCTCATCATTGCAGTGGAAGAAGAGTGGAAGCAGGCTCTGTTGCACAGGGCTTTCCAAAGGTTTTTCTCTCTCTTCCAAATACTCCATCATGTCTCGGAAGAGTTTTATGGAGAGCAGCTGTACCTGGCTATTATCCTAGATGAAAAGAGGAAGAAAAAACACCTCAGCATTGGCTCCTCCAGGGCGCCCTGGGCACAGGGCTGGAAATGCACAGGGCACACAGTTTCCAGGCAGCAGCCAGTGGCTGTAGCTGGGGGCACAGAGCCTTACGTGGTCAAAGAGTGGCAGGAGTGCCTCAGCCAGCTGCACGGCAATGGGGGTTGACATCAGAATGTGTTTGTGCAGGAGTATAAAGCTGAGTGTGATGAGTGTCATCCCAGCTATCTCTGCATCATTGTCCCCCAGTAGGTGCATGAGGCTTTTGGTCAAGCTCCACATTCTTTCGGCCTGTGCGGAACACAAGTCTGTGAAGTCCCACCCTACTGCCACAGGGCCCAGAGGCCAAAGGACTGTCCTGAAGCACTGGGCTAGCTGAAGCAGGAGGCAGGAGAGCTGGGAGCAGCTGCCCCAGTGCCTAAAGGCCAGGCCAGGCCAAGTGACTGCGTTCCCAGCGCAGCTTCAGCCACCGCCCCCTTCTCACCATTGAGGGATCATCAATGAGCTCGAGAAGGGTCCTGAGCGCCAGGCGACGCCTCTCCCTGCACTCACTCTGCAGGTACCTTGAAGAGACCTTCACAACACTGTCACCACATTCGCTAGAATCCAGGCACACGAGGACCTGAAAGGCACAGGCCAGTGACGGGGGAGCCGGCCGGCAGGAGCCCACAGCCGCACAGGGCTGGGCCCAGGACGCAGCAGCAGCACAGGGTGCGGGCACCGTCCCAGGCGGCTGCTGCCACGAGAGGGCAGAGAGCTGGGAGGCTGCTCAGCCAGGCAGCGCTGGACACCCGGCTCACCTCCACAAGGAATGCCAGGGCGGGCAGATCCCAGTGTGGCTCCTGTGTGCTGAGCAGCCAGAGGAGGTGGAGTGCAATACTGGAACACAAGCGATGACAAGCATGGCGCATCTCCCTAGGAGGGCAAAAAAGGGAGCAGGAAGCTGAGCAAATCTCTCCAAGGACAGGCTTACAGAGCCTGGTGGTCTTTTACCACCACTCTGCATGGGGACGTGGGCCCTTTAGGAGGTGTCTCCTCCTGTGCTCTCTCCCCTCCCAGCCTTTTCCAGTCTGCTTGGCCGTCCCTCAGTGTGTCCTTAGCTGTCCCTCAGTGTGTCCCAGGGCCTCAGTGAATGTGTGGGACAGCTCGGGCACAGAGCACAAATGCCAGGATCAATGGGGAGAAAGAGAGTCTCACCTGGCCAGCAGACCCACGGCATAGTGGCGGGTGTCAGCACAGAGCAGCGTGTCCCAGCCACGCTTGCCTTCCACTGACAACACCACATCCTTGTACTGCTTTTGGCAGAGCAGGGACTTCAGGGTCTGCACTGCAAACCTGTGTGCACAGCAAAGCCCGGGTCACACTGGCAGCACTGGCTCCTTTGCAGGCCACGTGTCAGGGACAGGAGGAGTGGGATGGAGCACCTGTTGGGGCTGGTGGCAAGACCGTGCTCTTCCAGGCAATCCTTCCAGAAGGTTTGGACCTCCTCTGGCATCTCTTCTGTGCTGGAGAACACTTGGAAGAGCAGATGAACAAAAAGGCGGGGGAAATATGGCCTCACTACACGTGGGACAGAGGACTCCTGGAGGATCTTCCACATCACCACGGTCGCCTGCAAAGGACAAAGCCCCCCGAGACAGCGCTCAGTGCCGAGGTGTCCGTGTGGCAGGGCCCGAGCGTGCCAGAGAGATTCCCGGAGAGAGGCAGGGGGAGCGCGGGGCCTGGTGGGCCTGATGCTGCCCCTGGGCCAGGTTTCCGGCCAGCGCCTGAGGCAGGCAGATGCAGTGGGGGAAGGAGGATGGAGAGCTGCTGGAGAGGCGGCCTTGGGGCCAGCAAAGGCCAGTTGCGGAAACTCACAGCCAGGGCAAGGACAGCCGTTTTGTCCCCATCCGAGGTGCACGTGCTGTACTCTGGCCAGCTCCCCAGCACATCCAGGAGGATCAGCTGCACTGGCTCCGCAGTCCTGGATGAGCACATGATGGTCTTCCACATGGAGATGGCAGCTCTGCAGGGTTAGAGCTCTGTCTCATGAGGGGTCTCAGACACAGCCCCGTGGCCTGGGCATCCCTAGGGGCCTGGGCTGACTGCCGGCTCTTCCTCTGCCCACTGGCCCTTGCTGGCAGCAGCCAGGCAACCCAGCTCTGTGAGGACAGGCCCTGAGGGGCAGCAAGGCAGCATGGCAGCAGGCTCAGGGGCTGACGTGCCAGGGCTGGGAAAGGCAGCAGCCAGAGGGTTCTGGAACTCTCTGTTGCTCAGACAGCTGGGCCAGGCGGTACAGGGTGATGGGCTTGGGAGGCCTGAGCCCTCTGGGCAGGTGGGCCCCATACCTGTCACAGGACGGGGCCACACGCAGGAGCGTCACGACTGCGTCAGCCGGGTGTGCTTTGGTGAGTTTCAGCAGGGCCTTGTCCAGCCTGTGCTCGGCAGAATTGTTGGCCAGGAGCCATCGGTGAATGTACCTCACCATGGCAGGCACCTGCAGGAGGCACGGGGCGACTTGGAAAGCTGCCAGAGAGAGCAATGTCCCCAGGCTCCCCAGAGAAGCGCTTCCCTTGCCAGCGCACTGCCATGGCCTCAAAGGCTCTGAGGAACCAGCAGGCGTGGCTGGGGAAGCCACGTGACTCATGGGGGAATTGAAGCCTGGCCCCAGGCTGCTTACTTGTTCTGGCCTGGCAACACCCTTCTCCAGGAGCAAATCCAGCAGGGCGGCACTGGTCTCATGCTTGAGGAGCTCGCAGTGAGCTCTGAGCCCAGTGTCCATGGTGCGGGTCTCTTCCGGCCGAATGCTCCGGATGAAGTCGCAAACGAGCTGTAGGAGAAGGGCAAGAAGCCGGGGATGTTGCATGGAGTGCTGCACACACGGTGCTGGGCTGAGCAGGGAGAGCAGGCCCAGCCCAGGTGGGGGTGGCTGCAGGTACCTGCGCTGTTCTGTGGAAGCGGCCACGGCTGGATTCCTGCTCTTGTGTGCGCTCCACAGCTTCATCTGGCAAAGAGGGAGCGCAGCCAGAGCTGAGGGGCTGCGGGAGAGGCCGGAGAACACAGCCCAGCCCTGCATCCCTGCGAGGCTGCTGTAGGGTGTCTGCCTGGCTCCTCTTCCGGCCTGTCCATGGGCATTTCCCCAGAGGATTGCATGGCATGGCATGGCATGACATGGCATGGCATGGGGCCAAGATGGCTGCAGGCTCCAGCCCTGCAGCCCAGTTCTGCCACTCACCCCCCTGTGCTGGATGGAAGGGCACCACCTCTTCAGTCTGCTGTGCTGGGGCTGCTCCAGGTCCTTCTTCCTCCTCCTCCTCCTCCTCCTCCTCCACCCAGGCCATCTTGGGCACTCTCGGGGGTCTCTGCTCCATGTCTGTGACTGGAGCTACTTGCAGGAGAGATGCCTTGGGAAAGCTCCGGGGCACCAAGTCCCACACTCTGGCCTTGAGGGCAGCTGCAGAATAGAAGCCTCGGAAGGCCACGGGTCACCGAGCTCTGTGCTCTGGCCGCGAGCTCAGCTGCAGGAACAACGCTGCAGAAAAGCTCCTGGTCAGACGGGAACGAGTGCACTGTGTGGGGGCTCCTCACAGCACTGCTCTGTCCCGTTGTGCCCCGTTGCTTGTTCCCAGCACCGGGCAAGCTTCTATTTCCCACGTGTCACAAAGGGGCCTTGGAGACCGGGTTCCGTTCCATGGCACGGTGACCGTGCTGCAGCGTGCCACCCAGGGCCCTTGCACACACTGCCTCCTGCCCTGAGGCTGGCCCCAGCCCAGCCAAAGTGGCCCAGCTTGGAAGGAATCCCTGGCCCCAGCCAGACAGAATCTTTAGGAAGGGCTCAGACCATAAGCAAAGGCCGGCCTGATCTGCGGGCTCAGGCCTATCCCCATATCTTTCCCTGAGAGCATTTGAATTTCTAAATGAGAATCATTTGAAGGGAGGGGATTTCCATGTTCCATTCCAGAGAAGACTTCTGCCTTCCTTAGCAGACACCTCTCTCTTCAAACCAAGACAATTGTTTGTCATCTTGCAGATGTGCAGTTGCTGGACAGCCCCGTTTTACTCCAGGAGAACCATTCCCAGCAACTGGGAAAATCCTAGGTGGTCCATCCACCCATAGATGAGGTCTCCAAATTTGCCCCAAAAGTGGGTCCAGCTTTTATAGGGCAAAAAGAGCAAGTCCAAGTGACTGGATGATATTTTTTGGCCGGGATAGCCCTTCAGCTGACGGCACACTTCACAATCAGCCGGGGACACAACTAGGCCAAAGCCCAGACCTCTGCTGGGAAGCTTTCTCTTCAAACACCCTTCAAACAAGCCTCCATGCAAGTCAGTTGGGAAAGGTTTCTCAAATTATACATTTCTGGCACCTAACTACACAGGGTTATGTGAAAGATTCTAAAGCAGCCGCTCTGGAGTCAAAGAGCCAGCCCTAAGAGTCCTTGTCATCTATTTGTAGCTAAATCCCACTTTGGGGGAGTTGAAGGAATTTGGAACGAGCTAGAGAGCAGACCACTGAGTTTTTTAGATGATGCCATTGCTTTTTCTTCTCTTCTACATAGGCAGGAAGGGTGAGTTGGGCTCACATCTCCACCGCATGGCTCACAGGGCCGCAAGACTTGTAGTTACAAGAGCTTTGAAGGATTTCTTGGCCAAGAAGACACGGCCAACAAGGATTTTTATGTTTTGGACCCAATCTTCAAGATTTCATCTTACGGACTCATGCTCTCCGAGTCTCTAGCTGGTCAGAGTGACCCCGAGATAAGTTAGAAAGTCTCTTTTCCCAGCCCGGTGGTCGAAGAAGGAGTCAGAGCCCTTCATTTGTCAGTCTCAAGGTTGTTTATTGCATCTTATCGATAAAATTCTTTCTCCTGTCCTGCCGAGGTCCGCTCAGCAAGACAGTCTAAGGCACTCTGCCTCCCCTGGGGTGGTGTTATCTTTTTATACTAAAAACTACCTGTACAATATTTACAATTACTTTCCAATCCCTATCATCTATGTTAGACAGTGAGCTTCTGCTCTAGACCAATCTCAAATGCCAACATCACAGCAGAAGAGGGAGGCCAAGAAGAAGGAGAAAGGCTGGACATGCCCAGATTCCTCCATTTTGCCCCCTGAAGCCCCATTCTAAAAACCCTCAAAATCTAGTTTTCCACTCTGGGATAAATTCACTATCATTCTACTTCAACTTTTGTGGCTGGTCATTCTTCATACAAGGTTGGTGATTGTTTTTTCCAAGGGCTAAATCAAAGGCACAGGGGTCTTGGGCTCTGTGCCAAGGTCTCTGAGCCCTCTGACAGGGTCTGGAGTCCTGCAGGGCAGCCAGAGTAATTTCCTGGGTTCCCCCATCAAGCTAACAGTGTAAGCTTCCTTAGCCAATCATGCTATGACACACAAAACTACAGCACTGCATCCTAAACTTCTTGTTTAGCATTGTAACTACTTTGATTTCTTCCTAGATCTTGAACTCTAAAACTCTAAACTTTCCTCCACTTCAACTTTCCTCCCCGTGTCGCTGCTATAGACTAGAAATCCGCATTCTAGCTTCTAGCACCTTAGTTTAGAAGCCCTTTCCAAAGTCTCAGATCAAATCCTGTGTTTAATACTAAGCTTTGCTGACAAGACCAAAGGTCTGAGATTTCTCTGCATTTGGGTTTCCAACAACACTGATGCTGTTAGTTGCAGAGTGCCCAGGATGCGTCTTGCAAGTCAACTCTGGCAGGAACAAGACAGTTGCCAGGGCGCTGCTTGTGGCCTCTGACAGCCCATGGCCCAGGGCTTGCCAGCACCCCAGCCCCTCAGGGGCTGCCCCAGCCCGGCCAAGCCGCCCGGCAGCAGCGCCGCAGCCCCAC
Organism: Melospiza melodia melodia; assembly: GCF_035770615.1. Classification (NCBI taxonomy): domain Eukaryota; kingdom Metazoa; phylum Chordata; class Aves; order Passeriformes; family Passerellidae; genus Melospiza; species Melospiza melodia. The sequence continues at coordinate 11,601,286 of NC_086210.1, read as the reverse complement.
AGCAGCTCCAGAGCAGCCCCATCCAGAGGCACCTGGGAGCCCTCAGCAAGGCAGCCAGCAGCACACGGGCAGGAGGACACGGCTGGCGCTTCCTGCCTGGCACAGGGCTTGTGACCATCTCCCGGCACCGCTCTGGCAGGGATCCCCGCAGCTCCGGCCCCTGCCCAGCCGCTCTCTGGGCAGCACAAAGGCTTCAGCAGAACCACCAAAGGCCAAGGGGCTTCTGGCCATTTCCCCTGGCCCACTGCATGCCTGGGCAGCTGGCTGAGTGCGAGCATCCTTTTCCCCCTCCTCCCCTATGCCCTACGGACCCTGGGCAGCAAAAGAAAGATCCTGGGAGTCTGTGTATGTTAACATAGTCTATATTTACATGGTAAAAGAAAAAAAAAATGAAAAGAAAATTCTTGAAGAAAAACAAAATTCCACCTGACTCAGGTGGCCCCAGCAAAAAGAGCTTCTGCGATCAGCTCTCCGCAGAGCTCTGGCAGGGCAGGCAGCCAAGCCATGACAGACGGGGCCGTGTCTTCCACGCCCTGCGCAGGTGATTTTGGAGCCACTGGAACCTGGAGATGGGAGCCCGCTCTCCTGACCTGAGGATGCCCAGCGTTTGAATTGCCAGGCTTCCGACGGCGAGGCTGACGTCATTCGTTTTGTCTTCCAGAGCTGCGAGAGAGAGGAACAGAGGCACGGTCAGAAGCTGGAGCTGCAGGGAGCCGAGGAAGAGCCCCCTGCAAGGGCCATCCCAGCCAGCTCTTGCCATGGCCAGGAGGGAGAAGGGAGCAAGGGGATCAGCCCGAAGCTGCTGGCCACAAATGGCCCGCGTAGCCCTGAAATCTCCGTGTGCTCTGCCCACGGGAGCAGAGCCCTCCGCAGCCGGGGCAGGGCTTGCAGCTCCCCCCGGCAGTCGCCGCTGTCAGCCCGCTGCCCTCACTCACCGGTGCAGATCATGCTGCAGCTCTTGCTGCTGCCCCCTCAGGTGCCGCCCGGCCATGCCTGTGAACACAGAGCCTGTCACGGCCCCAGCCGCACAGCTCCCTGCCAGCGGCGCTGCCGGCGCTGTGGCCACACGGGCTGCTGGCCCGGCAGCGCTCAGCTCAGCCCATGCAGCGCGCTGTCGCCCCAGGGCACGGCTGTCAGAGGGCGGCAGCAGCAATGCCCAGGCCAGGCGGGGCTCCACGGCGCCGGGCCCGGCTGGCGCTGCCGGGGCAGCAGGCGGGGCTGGGGCCGAGCTGCGGCGGGCTGGGGAGGGAGCCCGGGCTCGTAACTCACCCATGAACCTGATGGCCGCCTCTCGCAGGGGCTCTTGTGGGCTCTCCAGGTAGCGCAGGGCCCGGCGCAGGTGCTCGGCCGCTCTGCTCCTGTCCTCTGCCAGCTGTAGAGAGCGGCAGGAGGGAAGGGTTGGCGTGGGCTCAGCCCCTGGGCCGGGCGCTGCCTGCGGCCAGTCCCGGCCTCCCCTGCCCGCACAGCCCTGAGGCGCGGCCAGCAGCCGCTGGCGCCGGGCTCCCGAGGGGAGGAGGAGGGGGCCGGCTGCTGCCCGGGGAGCCGCGGTGCCGCCCCTGCCCCGCAGCCCCGCCGGGCCGGGGTTTCATGGGCACCCGGCTCGGGCCCACGGGAGTCTGGAGAAGAGCCCGCGCGGCCTCTGGCTGCAGCAGCGCGCAGGGGCACAGCTGCCCGGCCCGCACACTGAGCACCGCCCTCAGGGCCCTTCTCCTGGCTGAGTTGGGGATTCCAGGCCGTCCTTACCAGGCACTTGCTGAACTTCCACAGTTTCTGCTCCTTCACCAGCTTTTTGAGATCCCTCCTCTTCATGAACTTGACCGCATAAAGCAGCGTTTCCCGAGGAGCCTGGAGAGCAGCAGAGACGCGGAGATGGCCCCGCAGCCCAGGGCACGGGACCTGCCTCCCCCTGCCATGGCCTGGAGGAGGCTGCGGTCCAGCAGGCGCAGGGCAGGAGGCAGCTGAGCCCCCTGCCAGGCGGACAGCAGCAGCCCAGGAGTCCTCACCTCTGCCACATGCTGATTCTCATCATTGCAGTGGAAGAAGAGTGGAAGCAGGCTCTGTTGCACAGGGCTTTCCAAAGGTTTTTCTCTCTCTTCCAAATACTCCATCATGTCTCGGAAGAGTTTTATGGAGAGCAGCTGTACCTGGCTATTATCCTAGATGAAAAGAGGAAGAAAAAACACCTCAGCATTGGCTCCTCCAGGGCGCCCTGGGCACAGGGCTGGAAATGCACAGGGCACACAGTTTCCAGGCAGCAGCCAGTGGCTGTAGCTGGGGGCACAGAGCCTTACGTGGTCAAAGAGTGGCAGGAGTGCCTCAGCCAGCTGCACGGCAATGGGGGTTGACATCAGAATGTGTTTGTGCAGGAGTATAAAGCTGAGTGTGATGAGTGTCATCCCAGCTATCTCTGCATCATTGTCCCCCAGTAGGTGCATGAGGCTTTTGGTCAAGCTCCACATTCTTTCGGCCTGTGCGGAACACAAGTCTGTGAAGTCCCACCCTACTGCCACAGGGCCCAGAGGCCAAAGGACTGTCCTGAAGCACTGGGCTAGCTGAAGCAGGAGGCAGGAGAGCTGGGAGCAGCTGCCCCAGTGCCTAAAGGCCAGGCCAGGCCAAGTGACTGCGTTCCCAGCGCAGCTTCAGCCACCGCCCCCTTCTCACCATTGAGGGATCATCAATGAGCTCGAGAAGGGCCCTGAGCGCCAGGCGACGCCTCTCCCTGCACTCACTCTGCAGGTACCTTGAAGAGACCTTCACAACACTGTCACCACATTCGCTAGAATCCAGGCACACGAGGACCTGAAAGGCACAGGCCAGTGACGGGGGAGCCGGCCGGCAGGAGCCCACAGCCGCACAGGGCTGGGCCCAGGACGCAGCAGCAGCACAGGGTGCGGGCACCGTCCCAGGCGGCTGCTGCCACGAGAGGGCAGAGAGCTGGGAGGCTGCTCAGCCAGGCAGCGCTGGACACCCGGCTCACCTCCACAAGGAATGCCAGGGCGGGCAGATCCCAGTGTGGCTCCTGTGTGCTGAGCAGCCAGAGGAGGTGGAGTGCAATACTGGAACACAAGCGATGACAAGCATGGCGCATCTCCCTAGGAGGGCAAAAAAGGGAGCAGGAAGCTGAGCAAATCTCTCCAAGGACAGGCTTACAGAGCCTGGTGGTCTTTTACCACCACTCTGCATGGGGACGTGGGCCCTTTAGGAGGTGTCTCCTCCTGTGCTCTCTCCCCTCCCAGCCTTTTCCAGTCTGCTTGGCCGTCCCTCAGTGTGTCCTTAGCTGTCCCTCAGTGTGTCCCAGGGCCTCAGGGAATGTGTGGGACAGCTCGGGCACAGAGCACAAATGCCAGGATCAATGGGGAGAAAGAGAGTCTCACCTGGCCAGCAGACCCACGGCATAGTGGCGGGTGTCAGCACAGAGCAGCGTGTCCCAGCCACGCTTGCCTTCCACTGACAACACCACATCCTTGTACTGCTTTTGGCAGAGCAGGGACTTCAGGGTCTGCACTGCAAACCTGTGTGCACAGCAAAGCCCGGGTCACACTGGCAGCACTGGCTCCTTTGCAGGCCACGTGTCAGGGACAGGAGGAGTGGGATGGAGCACCTGTTGGGGCTGGTGGCAAGACCGTGCTCTTCCAGGCAATCCTTCCAGAAGGTTTGGACCTCCTCTGGCATCTCTTCTGTGCTGGAGAACACTTGGAAGAGCAGATGAACAAAAAGGCGGGGGAAATATGGCCTCACTACACGTGGGACAGAGGACTCCTGGAGGATCTTCCACATCACCACGGTCGCCTGCAAAGGACAAAGCCCCCCGAGACAGCGCTCAGTGCCGAGGTGTCCGTGTGGCAGGGCCCGAGCGTGCCAGAGAGATTCCCGGAGAGAGGCAGGGGGAGCGCGGGGCCTGGTGGGCCTGATGCTGCCCCTGGGCCAGGTTTCCGGCCAGCGCCTGAGGCAGGCAGATGCAGTGGGGGAAGGAGGATGGAGAGCTGCTGGAGAGGCGGCCTTGGGGCCAGCGAAGGCCAGTTGCGGAAACTCACAGCCAGGGCAAGGACAGCCATTTTGTCCCCATCCGAGGTGCACGTGCTGTACTCTGGCCAGCTCCCCAGCACATCCAGGAGGATCAGCTGCACTGGCTCCGCAGTCCTGGACGAGCACATGATGGTCTTCCACATGGAGATGGCAGCTCTGCGGGGTTAGAGCTCTGTCTCATGAGGGGTCTCAGACACAGCCCCGTGGCCTGGGCATCCCTAGGGGCCTGGGCTGACTGCCGGCTCTTCCTCTGCCCACTGGCCCTTGCTGGCAGCAGCCAGGCAACCCAGCTCTGTGAGGACAGGCCCTGAGGGGCAGCAAGGCAGCATGGCAGCAGGCTCAGGGGCTGACGTGCCAGGGCTGGGAAAGGCAGCAGCCAGAGGGTTCTGGAACTCTCTGTTGCTCAGACAGCTGGGCCAGGCGGTACAGGGTGATGGGCTTGGGAGGCCTGAGCCCTCTGGGCAGGTGGGCCCCATACCTGTCACAGGACGGGGCCACACGCAGGAGCGTCACGACTGCGTCAGCCGGGTGTGCTTTGGTGAGTTTCAGCAGGGCCTTGTCCAGCCTGTGCTCGGCAGAATTGTTGGCCAGGAGCCATCGATGAATGTACCTCACCATGGCAGGCACCTGCAGGAGGCACGGGGCGACTTGGAAAGCTGCCAGAGAGAGCAATGTCCCCAGGCTCCCCAGAGAAGCGCTTCCCTTGCCAGCGCACTGCCATGGCCTCAAAGGCTCTGAGGGACCAGCAGGCGTGGCTGGGGAAGCCACGTGACTCATGGGGGAATTGAAGCCTGGCCCCAGGCTGCTTACTTGTTCTGGCCTGGCAACACCCTTCTCCAGGAGCAAAACCAGCAGGGCGGCACTGGTCTCATGCTTGAGGAGCTCGCAGTGAGCTCTGAGCCCAGTGCCCATGGTGCGGGTCTCTTCCGGCCGAATGCTCCGGATGAAGTCGCAAACGAGCTGTAGGAGAAGGGCAAGAAGCCGGGGATGTTGCATGGAGTGCTGCACACACGGTGCTGGGCTGAGCAGGGAGAGCAGGCCCAGCCCAGGTGGGGGTGGCTGCAGGTACCTGCGCTGTTCTGTGGAAGCGGCCACGGCTGGATTCCTGCTCTTGTGTGCGCTCCACAGCTTCATCTGGCAAAGAGGGAGCGCAGCCAGAGCTGAGGGGCTGCGGGAGAGGCCGGAGAACACAGCCCAGCCCTGCATCCCTGCGAGGCTGCTGTAGGGTGTCTGCCTGGCTCCTCTTCCGGCCTGTCCATGGGCATTTCCCCAGAGGATTGCATGGCATGGCATGGCATGACATGGCATGGCATGGGGCCAAGTTGGCTGCAGGCTCCAGCCCTGCAGCCCAGTTCTGCCACTCACCCCCCTGTGCTGGATGGAAGGGCACCACCTCTTCAGTCTGCTGTGCTGGGGCTGCTCCAGGTCCTTCTTCCTCCTCCTCCTCCTCCTCCTCCTCCACCCAGGCCATCTTGGGCACTCTCGGGGGTCTCTGCTCCATGTCTGTGACTGGAGCTACTTGCAGGAGAGATGCCTTGGGAAAGCTCCGGGGCACCAAGTCCCACACTCTGGCCTTGAGGGCAGCTGCAGAATAGAAGCCTCGGAAGGCCACGGGTCACCGAGCTCTGTGCTCTGGCCGCGAGCTCAGCTGCAGGAACAACGCTGCAGAAAAGCTCCTGGTCAGACGGGAACGAGTGCGCTGTGTGGGGGCTCCTCACAGCACTGCTCTGTCCCGTTGTGCCCCGTTGCTTGTTCCCAGCACCGGGCAAGCTTCTATTTCCCACGTGTCACAAAGGGGCCTTGGAGACCGGGTTCCGTTCCATGGCACGGTGACCGTGCTGCAGCGTGCCACCCAGGGCCCTTGCACACACTGCCTCCTGCCCTGGGGCTGGCCCCAGCCCAGCCAAAGTGGCCCAGCTTGGAAGGAATCCCTGGCCCCAGCCAGACAGAATCTTTAGGAAGGGCTCAGACCATAAGCAAAGGCCGGCCTGATCTGCGGGCTCAGGCCTATCCCCATATCTTTCCCTGAGAGCATTTGAATTTCTAAATGAGAATCATTTGAAGGGAGGGGATTTCCATGTTCCATTCCAGAGAAGACTTCTGCCTTCCTTAGCAGACACCTCTCTCTTCAAACCAAGACAATTGTTTGTCATCTTGCAGATGTGCAGTTGCTGGACAGCCCCGTTTTACTCCAGGAGAACCATTCCCAGCAACTGGGAAAATCCTAGGTGGTCCATCCACCCATAGATGAGGTCTCCAAATTTGCCCCAAAAGTGGGTCCAGCTTTTATAGGGCAAAAAGAGCAAGTCCAAGTGACTGGATGATATTTTTTGGCCGGGATAGCCCTTCAGCTGACGGCACACTTCACAATCAGCCGGGGACACAACTAGGCCAAAGCCCAGACCTCTGCTGGGAAGCTTTCTCTTCAAACACCCTTCAAACAAGCCTCCATGCAAGTCAGTTGGGAAAGGTTTTTCAAATTATACATTTCTGGCGCCTAACTACACAGGGTTATGTGAAAGATTCTAAAGCAGCCGCTCTGGAGTCAAAGAGCCAGCCCTAAGAGTCCTTGTCATCTATTTGTAGCTAAATCCCACTTTGGGGGAGTTGAAGGAATTTGGAACGAGCTAGAGAGCAGACCACTGAGTTTTTTAGATGATGCCATTGCTTTTTCTTCTCTTCTACATAGGCAGGAAGGGTGAGTTGGGCTCACATCTCCACCGCATGGCTCACAGGGCCGCAAGACTTGTAGTTACAAGAGCTTTGAAGGATTTCTTGGCCAAGAAGACACGGCCAACAAGGATTTTTATGTTTTGGACCCAATCTTCAAGATTTCATCTTACGGACTCATGCTCTCCGAGTCTCTAGCTGGTCAGAGTGACCCCGAGATAAGTTAGAAAGTCTCTTTTCCCAGCCCGGTGGTCGAAGAAGGAGTCAGAGCCCTTCATTTGTCAGTCTCAAGGTTGTTTATTGCATCTTATCGATAAAATTCTTTCTCCTGTCCTGCCGAGGTCCGCTCAGCAAGACAGTCTAAGGCACTCTGCCTCCCCTGGGGTGGTGTTATCTTTTTATACTAAAAACTACCTGTACAATATTTACAATTACTTTCCAATCCCTATCATCTATGTTAGACAGTGAGCTTCTGCTCTAGACCAATCTCAAATGCCAACATCACAGCAGAAGAGGGAGGCCAAGAAGAAGGAGAAAGGCTGGACATGCCCAGATTCCTCCATCTTGCCCCCTGAAGCCCCATTCTAAAAACCCTCAAAATCTAGTTTTCCACTCTGGGATAAATTCACTATCATTCTACTTCAACTTTTGTGGCTGGTCATTCTTCATACAAGGTTGGTGATTGTTTTTTCCAAGGGCTAAATCAAAGGCACAGGGGTCTTGGGCTCTGTGCCAAGGTCTCTGAGCCCTCTGACAGGGTCTGGAGTCCTGCAGGGCAGCCAGAGTAATTTCCTGGGTTCCCCCATCAAGCTAACAGTGTAAGCTTCCTTAGCCAATCATGCTATGACACACAAAACTACAGCACTGCATCCTAAACTTCTTGTTTAGCATTGTAACTACTTTGATTTCTTCCTAGATCTTGAACTCTAAAACTCTGAACTTTCCTCCACTTCAACTTTCCTCCCCGTGTCGCTGCTATAGACTAGAAATCCGCATTCTAGCTTCTAGCACCTTAGTTTAGAAGCCCTTTCCAAAGTCTCAGATCAAATCCTGTGTTTAATACTAAGCTTTGCTGACAAGACCAAAGGTCTGAGATTTCTCTGCATTTGGGTTTCCAACAACACTGATGCTGTTAGTTGCAGAGTGCCCAGGATGCGTCTTGCAAGTCAACTCTGGCAGGAACAAGACAGTTGCCAGGGCGCTGCTTGTGGCCTCTGACAGCCCATGGCCCAGGGCTTGCCAGCACCCCAGCCCCTCAGGGGCTGCCCCAGCCCGGCCAAGCCGCCCAGCAGCAGCGCCGCAGCCCCACAGCAGCTCCAGAGCAGCCCCATCCAGAGGCACCTGGGAGCCCTCAGCAAGGCAGCCAGCAGCACACGGGCAGGAGGACACGGCTGGCGCTTCCTGCCTGGCACAGGGCTTGTGACCATCTCCCGGCACCGCTCTGGCAGGGATCCCCGCAGCTCCGGCCCCTGCCCAGCCGCTCTCTGGGCAGCACAAAGGCTTCAGCAGAACCACCAAAGGCCAAGGGGCTTCTGGCCATTTCCCCTGGCCCACTGCATGCCTGGGCAGCTGGCTGAGTGCGAGCATCCTTTTCCCCCTCCTCCCCTATGCCCTACGGACCCTGGGCAGCAAAAGAAAGATCCTGGGAGTCTGTGTATGTTAACATAGTCTATATTTACATGGTAAAAGAAAAAAAAAATGAAAAGAAAATTCTTGAAGAAAAACAAAATTCCACCTGACTCAGGTGGCCCCAGCAAAAAGAGCTTCTGCGATCAGCTCTCCGCAGAGCTCTGGCAGGGCAGGCAGCCAAGCCATGACAGACGGGGCCGTGTCTTCCACGCCCTGCGCAGGTGATTTTGGAGCCACTGGAACCTGGAGATGGGAGCCCGCTCTCCTGACCTGAGGATGCCCAGCGTTTGAATTGCCAGGCTTCCGACGGCGAGGCTGACGTCATTCGTTTTGTCTTCCAGAGCTGCGAGAGAGAGGAACAGAGGCACGGTCAGAAGCTGGAGCTGCAGGGAGCCGAGGAAGAGCCCCCTGCAAGGGCCATCCCAGCCAGCTCTTGCCATGGCCAGGAGGGAGAAGGGAGCAAGGGGATCAGCCCGAAGCTGCTGGCCACAAATGGCCCGCGTAGCCCTGAAATCTCCGTGTGCTCTGCCCACGGGAGCAGAGCCCTCCGCAGCCGGGGCAGGGCTTGCAGCTCCCCCCGGCAGTCGCCGCTGTCAGCCCGCTGCCCTCACTCACCGGTGCAGATCAGCTGCAGCTCTTGCTGCTGCCCCCTCAGGTGCCGCCCGGCCATGCCTGTGAACACAGAGCCTGTCACGGCCCCAGCCGCACAGCTCCCTGCCAGCGGCGCTGCCGGCGCTGTGGCCACACGGGCTGCTGGCCCGGCAGCGCTCAGCTCAGCCCATTCAGCGCGCTGTCGCCCCAGGGCACGGCTGTCAGAGGGCGGCAGCAGCAATGCCCAGGCCAGGCGGGGCTCCACGGCGCCGGGCCCGGCTGGCGCTGCCGGGGCAGCAGGCGGGGCTGGGGCCGAGCTGCGGCGGGCTGGGGAGGGAGCCCGGGCTCGTAACTCACCCATGAACCTGATGGCCGCCTCTCGCAGGGGCTCCTGTGGGCTCTCCAGGTAGCGCAGGGCCCGGCGCAGGTGCTCGGCCGCTCTGCTCCTGTCCTCTGCCAGCTGTAGAGAGCGGCAGGAGGGAAGGGTTGGCGTGGGCTCAGCCCCTGGGCCGGGCGCTGCCTGCGGCCAGTCCCGGCCTCCCCTGCCCGCACAGCCCTGAGGCGCGGCCAGCAGCCGCTGGCGCCGGGCTCCCGAGGGGAGGAGGAGGGGGCCGGCTGCTGCCCGGGGAGCCGCGGTGCCGCCCCTGCCCCGCAGCCCCGCCGGGCCGGGGTTTCATGGGCACCCGGCTCGGGCCCACGGGAGTCTGGAGAAGAGCCCGCGCGGCCTCTGGCTGCAGCAGCGCGCAGGGGCACAGCTGCCCGGCCCGCACACTGAGCACCGCCCTCAGGGCCCTTCTCCTGGCTGAGTTGGGGATTCCAGGCCGTCCTTACCAGGCACTTGCTGAACTTCCACAGTTTCTGCTCCTTCACCAGCTTTTTGAGATCCCTCCTCTTCATGAACTTGACCGCATAAAGCAGCGTTTCCCGAGAAGCCTGGAGAGCAGCAGAGACGCGGAGATGGCCCCGCAGCCCAGGGCACGGGACCCGCCTCCCCCTGCCATGGCCTGGAGGAGGCTGCGGTCCAGCAGGCGCAGGGCAGGAGGCAGCTGAGCCCCCTGCCAGGCGGACAGCAGCAGCCCAGGAGTCCTCACCTCTGCCACATGCTGATTCTCATCATTGCAGTGGAAGAAGAGTGGAAGCAGGCTCTGTTGCACAGGGCTTTCCAAAGGTTTTTCTCTCTCTTCCAAATACTCCATCATGTCTCGGAAGAGTTTTATGGAGAGCAGCTGTACCTGGCTATTATCCTAGATGAAAAGAGGAAGAAAAAACACCTCAGCATTGGCTCCTCCAGGGCGCCCTGGGCACAGGGCTGGAAATGCACAGGGCACACAGTTTCCAGGCAGCAGCCAGTGGCTGTAGCTGGGGGCACAGAGCCTTACGTGGTCAAAGAGTGGCAGGAGTGCCTCAGCCAGCTGCACGGCAATGGGGGTTGACATCAGAATGTGTTTGTGCAGGAGTATAAAGCTGAGTGTGATGAGTGTCATCCCAGCTATCTCTGCATCATTGTCCCCCAGTAGGTGCATGAGGCTTTTGGTCAAGCTCCACATTCTTTCGGCCTGTGCGGAACACAAGTCTGTGAAGTCCCACCCTACTGCCACAGGGCCCAGAGGCCAAAGGACTGTCCTGAAGCACTGGGCTAGCTGAAGCAGGAGGCAGGAGAGCTGGGAGCAGCTGCCCCAGTGCCTAAAGGCCAGGCCAGGCCAAGTGACTGCGTTCCCAGCGCAGCTTCAGCCACCGCCCCCTTCTCACCATTGAGGGATCATCAATGAGCTCGAGAAGGGCCCTGAGCGCCAGGCGACGCCTCTCCCTGCACTCACTCTGCAGGTACCTTGAAGAGACCTTCACAACACTGTCACCACATTCGCTAGAATCCAGGCACACGAGGACCTGAAAGGCACAGGCCAGTGACGGGGGAGCCGGCCGGCAGGAGCCCACAGCCGCACAGGGCTGGGCCCAGGACACAGCAGCAGCACAGGGTGCGGGCACCGTCCCAGGCGGCTGCTGCCACGAGAGGGCAGAGAGCTGGGAGGCTGCTCAGCCAGGCAGCGCTGGACACCCGGCTCACCTCCACAAGGAATGCCAGGGCGGGCAGATCCCAGTGTGGCTCCTGTGTGCTGAGCAGCCAGAGGAGGTGGAGTGCAATACTGGAACACAAGCGATGACAAGCATGGCGCATCTCCCTAGGAGGGCAAAAAAGGGAGCAGGAAGCTGAGCAAATCTCTCCAAGGACAGGCTTACAGAGCCTGGTGGTCTTTTACCACCACTCTGCATGGGGACGTGGGCCCTTTAGGAGGTGTCTCCTCCTGTGCTCTCTCCCCTCCCAGCCTTTTCCAGTCTGCTTGGCCATCCCTCAGTGTGTCCTTAGCTGTCCCTCAGTGTGTCCCAGGGCCTCAGGGAATGTGTGGGACAGCTCGGGCACAGAGCACAAATGCCAGGATCAATGGGGAGAAAGAGAGTCTCACCTGGCCAGCAGACCCACGGCATAGTGGCGGGTGTCAGCACAGAGCAGCGTGTCCCAGCCACGCTTGCCTTCCACTGACAACACCACATCCTTGTACTGCTTTTGGCAGAGCAGGGACTTCAGGGTCTGCACTGCAAACCTGTGTGCACAGCAAAGCCCGGGTCACACTGGCAGCACTGGCTCCTTTGCAGGCCACGTGTCAGGGACAGGAGGAGTGGGATGGAGCACCTGTTGGGGCTGGTGGCAAGACCGTGCTCTTCCAGGCAATCCTTCCAGAAGGTTTGGACCTCCTCTGGCATCTCTTCTGTGCTGGAGAACACTTGGAAGAGCAGATGAACAAAAAGGTGGGGGAAATATGGCCTCACTACACGTGGGACAGAGGACTCCTGGAGGATCTTCCACATCACCACGGTCGCCTGCAAAGGACAAAGCCCCCCGAGACAGCGCTCAGTGCCGAGGTGTCCGTGTGGCAGGGCCCGAGCGTGCCAGAGAGATTCCCGGAGAGAGGCAGGGGGAGCGCGGGGCCTGGTGGGCCTGATGCTGCCCCTGGGCCAGGTTTCCGGCCAGCGCCTGAGGCAGGCAGATGCAGTGGGGGAAGGAGGATGGAGAGCTGCTGGAGAGGCGGCCTTGGGGCCAGCAAAGGCCAGTTGCGGAAACTCACAGCCAGGGCAAAGACAGCCGTTTTGTCCCCATCCGAGGTGCACGTGCTGTACTCTGGCCAGCTCCCCAGCACATCCAGGAGGATCAGCTGCACTGGCTCCGCAGTCCTGGACGAGCACATGATGGTCTTCCACATGGAGATGGCAGCTCTGCGGGGTTAGAGCTCTGTCTCATGAGGGGTCTCAGACACAGCCCCGTGGCCTGGGCGTCCCTAGGGGCCTGGGCTGACCGCCGGCTCTTCCTCTGCCCACTGGCCCTTGCTGGCAGCAGCCAGGCAACCCAGCTCTGTGAGGACAGGCCCTGAGGGGCAGCAAGGCAGCATGGCAGCAGGCTCAGGGGCTGACGTGCCAGGGCTGGGAAAGGCAGCAGCCAGAGGGTTCTGGAACTCTCTGTTGCTCAGACAGCTGGGCCAGGCGGTACAGGGTGATGGGCTTGGGAGGCCTGAGCCTTCTGGGCAGGTGGGCCCCATACCTGTCACAGGACGGGGCCACACGCAGGAGCGTCACGACTGCGTCAGCCGGGTGTGCTTTGGTGAGTTTCAGCAGGGCCTTGTCCAGCCTGTGCTCGGCAGAATTGTTGGCCAGGAGCCATCGGTGAATGTACCTCACCATGGCAGGCACCTGCAGGAGGCACGGGGCGACTTGGAAAGCTGCCAGAGAGAGCAATGTCCCCAGGCTCCCCAGAGAAGCGCTTCCCTTGCCAGCGCACTGCCATGGCCTCAAAGGCTCTGAGGGACCAGCAGGCGTGGCTGGGGAAGCCACGTGACTCATGGGGGAATTGAAGCCTGGCCCCAGGCTGCTTACTTGTTCTGGCCTGGCAACACCCTTCTCCAGGAGCAAATCCAGCAGGGCGGCACTGGTCTCATGCTTGAGGAGCTCGCAGTGAGCTCTGAGCCCAGTGCCCATGGTGCGGGTCTCTTCCGGCCGAATGCTCCGGATGAAGTCGCAAACGAGCTGTAGGAGAAGGGCAAGAAGCCGGGGATGTTGCATGGAGTGCTGCACACACGGTGCTGGGCTGAGCAGGGAGAGCAGGCCCAGCCCAGGTGGGGGTGGCTGCAGGTACCTGCGCTGTTCTGTGGAAGCGGCCACGGCTGGATTCCTGCTCTTGTGTGCGCTCCACAGCTTCATCTGGCAAAGAGGGAGCGCAGCCAGAGCTGAGGGGCTGCGGGAGAGGCCGGAGAACACAGCCCAGCCCTGCATCCCTGCGAGGCTGCTGTAGGGTGTCTGCCTGGCTCCTCTTCCGGCCTGTCCATGGGCATTTCCCCAGAGGATTGCATGGCATGGCATGGCATGACATGGCATGGCATGGGGCCAAGATGGCTGCAGGCTCCAGCCCTGCAGCCCAGTTCTGCCACTCACCCCCCTGTGCTGGATGGAAGGGCACCACCTCTTCAGTCTGCTGTGCTGGGGCTGCTCCAGGTCCTTCTTCCTCCTCCTCCTCCTCCTCCTCCTCCACCCAGGCCATCTTGGGCACTCTCGGGGGTCTCTGCTCCATGTCTGTGACTGGAGCTACTTGCAGGAGAGATGCCTTGGGAAAGCTCCGGGGCACCAAGTCCCACACTCTGGCCTTGAGGGCAGCTGCAGAATAGAAGCCTCGGAAGGCCACGGGTCACCGAGCTCTGTGCTCTGGCCGCGAGCTCAGCTGCAGGAACAACGCTGCAGAAAAGCTCCTGGTCAGACGGGAACGAGTGCGCTGTGTGGGGGCTCCTCACAGCACTGCTCTGTCCCGTTGTGCCCCGTTGCTTGTTCCCAGCACCGGGCAAGCTTCTATTTCCCACGTGTCACAAAGGGGCCTTGGAGACCGGGTTCCGTTCCATGGCACGGTGACCGTGCTGCAGCGTGCCACCCAGGGCCCTTGCACACACTGCCTCCTGCCCTGGGGCTGGCCCCAGCCCAGCCAAAGTGGCCCAGCTTGGAAGGAATCCCTGGCCCCAGCCAGACAGAATCTTTAGGAAGGGCTCAGACCATAAGCAAAGGCCGGCCTGATCTGCGGGCTCAGGCCTATCCCCATATCTTTCCCTGAGAGCATTTGAATTTCTAAATGAGAATCATTTGAAGGGAGGGGATTTCCATGTTCCATTCCAGAGAAGACTTCTGCCTTCCTTAGCAGACACCTCTCTCTTCAAACCAAGACAATTGTTTGTCATCTTGCAGATGTGCAGTTGCTGGACAGCCCCGTTTTACTCCAGGAGAACCATTCCCAGCAACTGGGAAAATCCTAGGTGGTCCATCCACCCATAGATGAGGTCTCCAAATTTGCCCCAAAAGTGGGTCCAGCTTTTATAGGGCAAAAAGAGCAAGTCCAAGTGACTGGATGATATTTTTTGGCCGGGATAGCCCTTCAGCTGACGGCACACTTCACAATCAGCCGGGGACACAACTAGGCCAAAGCCCAGACCTCTGCTGGGAAGCTTTCTCTTCAAACACCCTTCAAACAAGCCTCCATGCAAGTCAGTTGGGAAAGGTTTTTCAAATTATACATTTCTGGCGCCTAACTACACAGGGTTATGTGAAAGATTCTAAAGCAGCCGCTCTGGAGTCAAAGAGCCAGCCCTAAGAGTCCTTGTCATCTATTTGTAGCTAAATTCCACTTTGGGGGAGTTGAAGGAATTTGGAACGAGCTAGAGAGCAGACCACTGAGTTTTTTAGATGATGCCATTGCTTTTTCTTCTCTTCTACATAGGCAGGAAGGGTGAGTTGGGCTCACATCTCCACCGCATGGCTCACAGGGCCGCAAGACTTGTAGTTACAAGAGCTTTGAAGGATTTCTTGGCCAAGAAGACACGGCCAACAAGGATTTTTATGTTTTGGACCCAATCTTCAAGATTTCATCTTACGGACTCATGCTCTCCGAGTCTCTAGCTGGTCAGAGTGACCCCGAGATAAGTTAGAAAGTCTCTTTTCCCAGCCCGGTGGTCGAAGAAGGAGTCAGAGCCCTTCATTTGTCAGTCTCAAGGTTGTTTATTGCATCTTATCGATAAAATTCTTTCTCCTGTCCTGCCGAGGTCCGCTCAGCAAGACAGTCTAAGGCACTCTGCCTCCCCTGGGGTGGTGTTATCTTTTTATACTAAAAACTACCTGTACAATATTTACAATTACTTTCCAATCCCTATCATGTATGTTAGACAGTGAGCTTCTGCTCTAGACCAATCTCAAATGCCAACATCACAGCAGAAGAGGGAGGCCAAGAAGAAGGAGAAAGGCTGGACATGCCCAGATTCCTCCATCTTGCCCCCTGAAGCCCCATTCTAAAAACCCTCAAAATCTAGTTTTCCACTCTGGGATAAATTCACTATCATTCTACTTCAACTTTTGTGGCTGGTCATTCTTCATACAAGGTTGGTGATTGTTTTTTCCAAGGGCTAAATCAAAGGCACAGGGGTCTTGGGCTCTGTGCCAAGGTCTCTGAGCCCTCTGACAGGGTCTGGAGTCCTGCAGGGCAGCCAGAGTAATTTCCTGGGTTCCCCCATCAAGCTAACAGTGTAAGCTTCCTTAGCCAATCATGCTATGACACACAAAACTACAGCACTGCATCCTAAACTTCTTGTTTAGCATTGTAACTACTTTGATTTCTTCCTAGATCTTGAACTCTAAAACTCTAAACTTTCCTCCACTTCAACTTTCCTCCCCGTGTCGCTGCTATAGACTAGAAATCCGCATTCTAGCTTCTAGCACCTTAGTTTAGAAGCCCTTTCCAAAGTCTCAGATCAAATCCTGTGTTTAATACTAAGCTTTGCTGACAAGACCAAAGGTCTGAGATTTCTCTGCATTTGGGTTTCCAACAACACTGATGCTGTTAGTTGCAGAGTGCCCAGGATGCGTCTTGCAAGTCAACTCTGGCAGGAACAAGACAGTTGCCAGGGCGCTGCTTGTGGCCTCTGACAGCCCATGGCCCGGGGCTTGCCAGCACCCCAGCCCCTCAGGGGCTGCCCCAGCCCGGCCAAGCCGCCCGACAGCAGCGCCGCAGCCCCACAGCAGCTCCAGAGCAGCCCCATCCAGAGGCACCTGGGAGCCCTCAGCAAGGCAGCCAGCAGCACACGGGCAGGAGGACACGGCTGGCGCTTCCTGCCTGGCACAGGGCTTGTGACCATCTCCCGGCACCGCTCTGGCAGGGATCCCCGCAGCTCCGGCCCCTGCCCAGCCGCTCTCTGGGCAGCACAAAGGCTTCAGCAGAACCACCAAAGGCCAAGGGGCTTCTGGCCATTTCCCCTGGCCCACTGCACGCCTGGGCAGCTGGCTGAGTGCGAGCATCCTTTTCCCCCTCCTCCCCTATGCCCTACGGACCCTGGGCAGCAAAAGAAAGATCCTGGGAGTCTGTGTATGTTAACATAGTCTATATTTACATGGTAAAAGAAAAAAAAATGAAAAGAAAATTCTTGAAGAAAAACAAAATTCCACCTGACTCAGGTGGCCCCAGCAAAAAGAGCTTCTGCGATCAGCTCTCCGCAGAGCTCTGGCAGGGCAGGCAGCCGAGCCATGACAGACGGGGCCGTGTCTTCCACGCCCTGCGCAGGTGATTTTGGAGCCACTGGAACCTGGAGATGGGAGCCCGCTCTCCTGACCTGAGGATGCACATTGTTTGAATTGCCAGGCTTCCGACGGCGAGGCTGACGTCATTCGTTTTGTCTTCCAGAGCTGGGAGAGAGAGGAACAGAGGCACGGTCAGAAGCTGGAGCTGCAGGGAGCCGAGGAAGAGCCCCCTGCAAGGGCCATCCCAGCCAGCTCTTGCCATGGCCAGGAGGGAGAAGGGAGCAAGGGGATCAGCCCGAAGCTGCTGGCCACAAATGGCCCGCGTAGCCCTGAAATCTCCGTGTGCTCTGCCCACGGGAGCAGAGCCCTCCACAGCCGGGGCAGGGCTTGCAGCTCCCCCCGGCAGTCGCCGCTGTCAGCCCGCTGCCCTCACTCACCGGTGCAGATCAGCTGCAGCTCTTGCTGCTGCCCCCTCAGGTGCCGCCCGGCCATGCCTGTGAACACAGAGCCTGTCACGGCCCCAGCCGCACAGCTCCCTGCCAGCGGCGCTGCCGGCGCTGTGGCCACACGGGCTGCTGGCCCGGCAGCGCTCAGCTCAGCCCATGCAGCGCGCTGTCGCCCCAGGGCACGGCTGTCAGAGGGCAGCAGCAGCAATGCCCAGGCCAGGCGGGGCTCCACGGCGCCGGGCCCGGCTGGCGCTGCCGGGGCAGCAGGCGGGGCTGGGGCCGAGCTGCGGCGGGCTGGGGAGGGAGCCCGGGCTCGTAACTCACCCATGAACCTGATGGCCGCCTCTCGCAGGGGCTCCTGTGGGCTCTCCAGGTAGCGCAGGGCCCGGCGCAGGTGCTCGGCCGCTCTGCTCC
Organism: Melospiza melodia melodia; assembly: GCF_035770615.1. Classification (NCBI taxonomy): domain Eukaryota; kingdom Metazoa; phylum Chordata; class Aves; order Passeriformes; family Passerellidae; genus Melospiza; species Melospiza melodia. The sequence continues at coordinate 11,583,920 of NC_086210.1, read as the reverse complement.
TGTCCTCTGCCAGCTGTAGAGAGCGGCAGGAGGGAAGGGTTGGCGTGGGCTCAGCCCCTGGGCCGGGCGCTGCCTGCGGCCAGTCCCGGCCTCCCCTGCCCGCACAGCCCTGAGGCGCGGCCAGCAGCCGCTGGCGCCGGGCTCCCGAGGGGAGGGGGAGGGGGCCGGCTGCTGCCCGGGGAGCCGCGGTGCCGCCCCTGCCCCGCAGCCCCGCCGGGCCGGGGTTTCATGGGCACCCGGCTCGGGCCCACGGGAGTCTGGAGAAGAGCCCGCGCGGCCTCTGGCTGCAGCAGTGCGCATGGGCACAGCTGCCCGGCCCGCACACTGAGCACCGCCCTCAGGGGCCTTCTCCTGGCTGAGTTGGGGATTCCAGGCCGTCCTTACCAGGCACTTGCTGAACTTCCACAGTTTCTGCTCCTTCACCAGCTTTTTGAGATCCCTCCTCTTCATGAACTTGACCGCATAAAGCAGCGTTTCCCGAGAAGCCTGGAGAGCAGCAGAGACGCGGAGATGGCCCCGCAGCCCAGGGCACGGGACCTGCCTCCCCCTGCCATGGCCTGGAGGAGGCTGCGGTCCAGCAGGCGCAGGGCAGGAGGCAGCTGAGCCCCCTGCCAGGCGGACAGCAGCAGCCCAGGAGTCCTCACCTCTGCCACATGCTGATTCTCATCATTGCAGTGGAAGAAGAGTGGAAGCAGGCTCTGTTGCACAGGGCTTTCCAAAGGTTTTTCTCTCTCTTCCAAATACTCCATCATGTCTCGGAAGAGTTTTATGGAGAGCAGCTGTACCTGGCTATTATCCTAGATGAAAAGAAGAAGAAAAAACACCTCAGCATTGGCTCCTCCAGGGCGCCCTGGGCACAGGGCTGGAAATGCACAGGGCACACAGTTTCCAGGCAGCAGCCAGTGGCTGTAGCTGGGGGCACAGAGCCTTACGTGGTCAAAGAGTGGCAGGAGTGACTCAGCCAGCTGCACGGCAATGGGGGTTGACATCAGAATGTGTTTGTGCAGGAGTATAAAGCTGAGTGTGATGAGTGTCATCCCAGCTATCTCTGCATCATTGTCCCCCAGTAGGTGCATGAGGCTTTTGGTCAAGCTCCACATTCTTTCGGCCTGTGCGGAACACAAGTCTGTGAAGTCCCACCCTACTGCCACAGGGCCCAGAGGCCAAAGGACTGTCCTGAAGCACTGGGCTAGCTGAAGCAGGAGGCAGGAGAGCTGGGAGCAGCTGCCCCAGTGCCTAAAGGCCAGGCCAGGCCAAGTGACTGCGTTCCCAGCGCAGCTTCAGCCACCGCCCCCTTCTCACCATTGAGGGATCATCAATGAGCTCGAGAAGGGCCCTGAGCGCCAGGCGACGCCTCTCCCTGCACTCACTCTGCAGGTACCTTGAAGAGACCTTCACAACACTGTCACCACATTCGCTAGAATCCAGGCACACGAGGACCTGAAAGGCACAGGCCAGTGACGGGGGAGCCGGCCGGCAGGAGCCCACAGCCGCACAGGGCTGGGCCCAGGACGCAGCAGCAGCACAGGGTGCGGGCACCGTCCCAGGCGGCTGCTGCCACGAGAGGGCAGAGAGCTGGGAGGCTGCTCAGCCAGGCAGCGCTGGACACCCGGCTCACCTCCACAAGGAATGCCAGGGCGGGCAGATCCCAGTGTGGCTCCTGTGTGCTGAGCAGCCAGAGGAGGTGGAGTGCAATACTGGAACACAAGCGATGACAAGCATGGCGCATCTCCCTAGGAGGGCAAAAAAGGGAGCAGGAAGCTGAGCAAATCTCTCCAAGGACAGGCTTACAGAGCCTGGTGGTCTTTTACCACCACTCTGCATGGGGACGTGGGCCCTTTAGGAGGTGTCTCCTCCTGTGCTCTCTCCCCTCCCAGCCTTTTCCAGTCTGCTTGGCCGTCCCTCAGTGTGTCCTTAGCTGTCCCTCAGTGTGTCCCAGGGCCTCAGGGAATGTGTGGGACAGCTCAGGCACAGAGCACAAATGCCAGGATCAATGGGGAGAAAGAGAGTCTCACCTGGCCAGCAGACCCACGGCATAGTGGCGGGTGTCAGCACAGAGCAGCGTGTCCCAGCCACGCTTGCCTTCCACTGACAACACCACATCCTTGTACTGCTTTTGGCAGAGCAGGGACTTCAGGGTCTGCACTGCAAACCTGTGTGCACAGCAAAGCCCGGGTCACACTGGCAGCACTGGCTCCTTTGCAGGCCACGTGTCAGGGACAGGAGGAGTGGGATGGAGCACCTGTTGGGGCTGGTGGCAAGACCGTGCTCTTCCAGGCAATCCTTCCAGAAGGTTTGGACCTCCTCTGGCATCTCTTCTGTGCTGGAGAACACTTGGAAGAGCAGATGAACAAAAAGGCGGGGGAAATATGGCCTCACTACACGTGGGACAGAGGACTCCTGGAGGATCTTCCACATCACCACGGTCGCCTGCAAAGGACAAAGCCCCCCGAGACAGCGCTCAGTGCCGAGGTGTCCGTGTGGCAGGGCCCGAGCGTGCCAGAGAGATTCCCGGAGAGAGGCAGGGGGAGCGCGGGGCCTGGTGGGCCTGAAGCTGCCCCTGGGCCAGGTTTCCGGCCAGCGCCTGAGGCAGGCAGATGCAGTGGGGGAAGGAGGATGGAGAGCTGCTGGAGAGGCGGCCTTGGGGCCAGCAAAGGCCAGTTGCGGAAACTCACAGCCAGGGCAAAGACAGCCGTTTTGTCCCCATCCGAGGTGCACGTGCTGTACTCTGGCCAGCTCCCCAGCACATCCAGGAGGATCAGCTGCACTGGCTCCGCAGTCCTGGACGAGCACATGATGGTCTTCCACATGGAGATGGCAGCTCTGCGGGGTTAGAGCTCTGTCTCATGAGGGGTCTCAGACACAGCCCCGTGGCCTGGGCGTCCCTAGGGGCCTGGGCTGACTGCCGGCTCTTCCTCTGACCACTGGCCCTTGCTGGCAGCAGCCAGGCAACCCAGCTCTGTGAGGACAGGCCCTGAGGGGCAGCAAGGCAGCATGGCAGCAGGCTCAGGGGCTGACGTGCCAGGGCTGGGAAAGGCAGCAGCCAGAGGGTTCTGGAACTCTCTGTTGCTCAGACAGCTGGGCCAGGCGGTACAGGGTGATGGGCTTGGGAGGCCTGAGCCCTCTGGGCAGGTGGGCCCCATACCTGTCACAGGACGGGGCCACACGCAGGAGCGTCACGACTGCGTCAGCCGGGTGTGCTTTGGTGAGTTTCAGCAGGGCCTTGTCCAGCCTGTGCTCGGCAGAATTGTTGGCCAGGAGCCATCGGTGAATGTACCTCACCATGGCAGGCACCTGCAGGAGGCACGGGGCGACTTGGAAAGCTGCCAGAGAGAGCAATGTCCCCAGGCTCCCCAGAGAAGCGCTTCCCTTGCCAGCGCACTGCCATGGCCTCAAAGGCTCTGAGGGACCAGCAGGCGTGGCTGGGGAAGCCACGTGACTCATGGGGGAATTGAAGCCTGGCCCCAGGCTGCTTACTTGTTCTGGCCTGGCAACACCCTTCTCCAGGAGCAAATCCAGCAGGGCGGCACTGGTCTCATGCTTGAGGAGCTCGCAGTGAGCTCTGAGCCCAGTGCCCATGGTGCGGGTCTCTTCCGGCCGAATGCTCCGGATGAAGTCGCAAACGAGCTGTAGGAGAAGGGCAAGAAGCCGGGGATGTTGCATGGAGTGCTGCACACACGGTGCTGGGCTGAGCAGGGAGAGCAGGCCCAGCCCAGGTGGGGGTGGCTGCAGGTACCTGCGCTGTTCTGTGGAAGCGGCCACGGCTGGATTCCTGCTCTTGTGTGCGCTCCACAGCTTCATCTGGCAAAGAGGGAGCGCAGCCAGAGCTGAGGGGCTGCGGGAGAGGCCGGAGAACACAGCCCAGCCCTGCATCCCTGCGAGGCTGCTGTAGGGTGTCTGCCTGGCTCCTCTTCCGGCCTGTCCATGGGCATTTCCCCAGAGGATTGCATGGCATGGCATGGCATGACATGGCATGGCATGGGGCCAAGATGGCTGCAGGCTCCAGCCCTGCAGCCCAGTTCTGCCACTCATCCCCCTGTGCTGGATGGAAGGGCACCACCTCTTCAGTCTGCTGTGCTGGGGCTGCTCCAGGTCCTTCTTCCTCCTCCTCCTCCTCCTCCTCCTCCACCCAGGCCATCTTGGGCACTCTCGGGGGTCTCTGCTCCATGTCTGTGACTGGAGCTACTTGCAGGAGAGATGCCTTGGGAAAGCTCCGGGGCACCAAGTCCCACACTCTGGCCTTGAGGGCAGCTGCAGAATAGAAGCCTCGGAAGGCCACGGGTCACCGAGCTCTGTGCTCTGGCCGCGAGCTCAGCTGCAGGAACAACGCTGCAGAAAAGCTCCTGGTCAGACGGGAACGAGTGCGCTATGTGGGGGCTCCTCACAGCACTGCTCTGTCCCGTTGTGCCCCGTTGCTTGTTCCCAGCACCGGGCAAGCTTCTATTTCCCACGTGTCACAAAGGGGCCTTGGAGACCGGGTTCCGTTCCATGGCACGGTGACCGTGCTGCAGCGTGCCACCCAGGGCCCTTGCACACACTGCCTCCTGCCCTGGGGCTGGCCCCAGCCCAGCCAAAGTGGCCCAGCTTGGAAGGAATCCCTGGCCCCAGCCAGACAGAATCTTTAGGAAGGGCTCAGACCATAAGCAAAGGCCGGCCTGATCTGCGGGCTCAGGCCTATCCCCATATCTTTCCCTGAGAGCATTTGAATTTCTAAATGAGAATCATTTGAAGGGAGGGGATTTCCATGTTCCATTCCAGAGAAGACTTCTGCCTTCCTTAGCAGACACCTCTCTCTTCAAACCAAGACAATTGTTTGTCATCTTGCAGATGTGCAGTTGCTGGACAGCCCCGTTTTACTCCAGGAGAACCATTTCCAGCAACTGGGAAAATCCTAGGTGGTCCATCCACCCATAGATGAGGTCTCCAAATTTGCCCCAAAAGTGGGTCCAGCTTTTATAGGGCAAAAAGAGCAAGTCCAAGTGACTGGATGATATTTTTTGGCCGGGATAGCCCTTCAGCTGACGGCACACTTCACAATCAGCCGGGGACACAACTAGGCCAAAGCCCAGACCTCTGCTGGGAAGCTTTCTCTTCAAACACCCTTCAAACAAGCCTCCATGCAAGTCAGTTGGGAAAGGTTTTTCAAATTATACATTTCTGGCGCCTAACTACACAGGGTTATGTGAAAGATTCTAAAGCAGCCGCTCTGGAGTCAAAGAGCCAGCCCTAAGAGTCCTTGTCATCTATTTGTAGCTAAATCCCACTTTGGGGGAGTTGAAGGAATTTGGAACAAGCTAGAGAGCAGACCACTGAGTTTTTTAGATGATGCCATTGCTTTTTCTTCTCTTCTACATAGGCAGGAAGGGTGAGTTGGGCTCACATCTCCACCGCATGGCTCACAGGGCCGCAAGACTTGTAGTTACAAGAGCTTTGAAGGATTTCTTGGCCAAGAAGACACGGCCAACAAGGATTTTTATGTTTTGGACCCAATCTTCAAGATTTCATCTTACGGACTCATGCTCTCCGAGTCTCTAGCTGGTCAGAGTGACCCCGAGATAAGTTAGAAAGTCTCTTTTCCCAGCCCGGTGGTCGAAGAAGGAGTCAGAGCCCTTCATTTGTCAGTCTCAAGGTTGTTTATTGCATCTTATCGATAAAATTCTTTCTCCTGTCCTGCCGAGGTCCGCTCAGCAAGACAGTCTAAGGCACTCTGCCTCCCCTGGGGCGGTGTTATCTTTTTATACTAAAAACTACCTGTACAATATTTACAATTACTTTCCAATCCCTATCATCTATGTTAGACAGTGAGCTTCTGCTCTAGACCAATCTCAAATGCCAACATCACAGCAGAAGAGGGAGGCCAAGAAGAAGGAGAAAGGCTGGACATGCCCAGATTCCTCCATCTTGCCCCCTGAAGCCCCATTCTAAAAACCCTCAAAATCTAGTTTTCCACTCTGGGATAAATTCACTATCATTCTACTTCAACTTTTGTGGCTGGTCATTCTTCATACAAGGTTGGTGATTGTTTTTTCCAAGGGCTAAATCAAAGGCACAGGGGTCTTGGGCTCTGTGCCAAGGTCTCTGAGCCCTCTGACAGGGTCTGGAGTCCTGCAGGGCAGCCAGAGTAATTTCCTGGGTTCCCCCATCAAGCTAACAGTGTAAGCTTCCTTAGCCAATCATGCTATGACACACAAAACTACAGCACTGCATCCTAAACTTCTTGTTTAGCATTGTAACTACTTTGATTTCTTCCTAGATCTTGAACTCTAAAACTCTAAACTTTCCTCCACTTCAACTTTCCTCCCCGTGTCGCTGCTATAGACTAGAAATCCGCATTCTAGCTTCTAGCACCTTAGTTTAGAAGCCCTTTCCAAAGTCTCAGATCAAATCCTGTGTTTAATACTAAGCTTTGCTGACAAGACCAAAGGTCTGAGATTTCTCTGCATTTGGGTTTCCAACAACACTGATGCTGTTAGTTGCAGAGTGCCCAGGATGTGTCTTGCAAGTCAACTCTGGCAGGAACAAGACAGTTGCCAGGGCGCTGCTTGTGGCCTCTGACAGCCCATGGCCCGGGGCTTGCCAGCACCCCAGCCCCTCAGGGGCTGCCCCAGCCCGGCCAAGCCGCCCGGCAGCAGCGCCGCAGCCCCACAGCAGCTCCAGAGCAGCCCCATCCAGAGGCACCTGGGAGCCCTCAGCAAGGCAGCCAGCAGCACACGGGCAGGAGGACACGGCTGGCGCTTCCTGCCTGGCACAGGGCTTGTGACCATCTCCCGGCACCGCTCTGGCAGGGATCCCCGCAGCTCCGGCCCCTGCCCAGCCGCTCTCTGGGCAGCACAAAGGCTTCGGCAGAACCACCAAAGGCCAAGGGGCTTCTGGCCATTTCCCCTGGCCCACTGCACGCCTGGGCAGCTGGCTGAGTGCGAGCATCCTTTTCCCCCTCCTCCCCTATGCCCTACGGACCCTGGGCAGCAAAAGAAAGATCCTGGGAGTCTGTGTATGTTAACATAGTCTATATTTACATGGTAAAAGAAAAAAAAAATGAAAAGAAAATTCTTGAAGAAAAACAAAATTCCACCTGACTCAGGTGGCCCCAGCAAAAAGAGCTTCTGCGATCAGCTCTCCGCAGAGCTCTGGCAGGGCAGGCAGCCGAGCCATGACAGACAGGGCCGTGTCTTCCACGCCCTGCGCAGGTGATTTTGGAGCCACTGGAACCTGGAGATGGGAGCCCGCTCTCCTGACCTGAGGATGCACATTGTTTGAATTGCCAGGCTTCCGACGGCGAGGCTGACGTCATTCGTTTTGTCTTCCAGAGCTGGGAGAGAGAGGAACAGAGGCACGGTCAGAAGCTGGAGCTGCAGGGAGCCGAGGAAGAGCCCCCTGCAAGGGCCATCCCAGCCAGCTCTTGCCATGGCCAGGAGGGAAAAGGGAGCAAGGGGATCAGCCCGAAGCTGCTGGCCACAAATGGCCTGCGTAGCCCTGAAATCTCCGTGTGCTCTGCCCACGGGAGCAGAGCCCTCCGCAGCCGGGGCAGGGCTTGCAGCTCCCCCCGGCAGTCGCCGCTGTCAGCCCGCTGCCCTCACTCACCGGTGCAGATCAGCTGCAGCTCTTGCTGCTGCCCCCTCAGGTGCCGCCCGGCCATGCCTGTGAACACAGAGCCTGTCACGGCCCCAGCCGCACAGCTCCCTGCCAGCAGCGCTGCCGGCGCTCTGGCCACACGGGCTGCTGGCCCGGCAGCGCTCAGCTCAGCCCATGCAGCGCGCTGTCGCCCCAGGGCACGGCTGTCAGAGGGCAGCAGCAGCAATGCCCAGGCCAGGCGGGGCTCCACGGCGCCGGGCCCGGCTGGCGCTGCCGGGGCAGCAGGCGGGGCTGGGGCCGAGCTGCGGCGGGCTGGGGAGGGAGCCCGGGCTCGTAACTCACCCATGAACCTGATGGCCGCCTCTCGCAGGGGCTCCTGTGGGCTCTCCAGGTAGCGCAGGGCCCGGCGCAGGTGCTCGGCCGCTCTGCTCCTGTCCTCTGCCAGCTGTAGAGAGCGGCAGGAGGGAAGGGTTGGCGTGGGCTCAGCCCCTGGGCCGGGCGCTGCCTGCGGCCAGTCCCGGCCTCCCCTGCCCGCACAGCCCTGAGGCGCGGCCAGCAGCCGCTGGCGCCGGGCTCCCGAGGGGAGGGGGAGAGGGTCGGCTGCTGCCCGGGGAGCCGCGGTGCTGCCCCTGCCCCACAGCCCCGCCGGGCCGGGGCTCCATGGGCACCCGGCTCGGGCCCACGGGAGCCTGGAGAAGAGCTCGCGCGGCCTCTGGCTGCAGCAGCTCGCAGGGGCACAGCTGCCCGGCCCGCACACTGAGCACCGCCCTCAGGGGCCTTCTCCTGGCTGAGTTGGGGATTCCAGGCCGTCCTTACCAGGCACTTGCTGAACTTCCACAGTTTCTGCTCCTTCACCAGCTTTTTGAGATCCCTCCTCTTCATGAACTTGACCGCATAAAGCAGCGTTTCCCGAGAAGCCTGGAGAGCAGCAGAGACGCGGAGATGGCCCCGCAGCCCAGGGCACGGGACCCGCCTCCCCCTGCCATGGCCTGGAGGAGGCTGCGGTCCAGCAGGCGCAGGGCAGGAGGCAGCTGAGCCCCCTGCCAGGCGGACAGCAGCAGCCCAGGAGTCCTCACCTCTGCCACATGCTGATTCTCATCATTGCAGTGGAAGAAGAGTGGAAGCAGGCTCTGTTGCACAGGGCTTTCCAAAGGTTTTTCTCTCTCTTCCAAATACTCCATCATGTCTCGGAAGAGTTTTATGGAGAGCAGCTGTACCTGGCTATTATCCTAGATGAAAAGAAGAAGAAAAAACACCTCAGCATTGGCTCCTCCAGGGCGCCCTGGGCACAGGGCTGGAAATGCACAGGGCACACAGTTTCCAGGCAGCAGCCAGTGGCTGTAGCTGGGGGCACGGAGCCTTACGTGGTCAAAGAGTGGCAGGAGTGCCTCAGCCAGCTGCACGGCAATGGGGGTTGACATCAGAATGTGTTTGTGCAGGAGTATAAAGCTGAGTGTGATGAGTGTCATCCCAGCTATCTCTGCATCATTGTCCCCCAGTAGGTGCATGAGGCTTTTGGTCAAGCTCCACATTCTTTCGGCCTGTGCGGAACACAAGTCTGTGAAGTCCCACCCTACTGCCACAGGGCCCAGAGGCCAAAGGACTGTCCTGAAGCACTGGGCTAGCTGAAGCAGGAGGCAGGAGAGCTGGGAGCAGCTGCCCCAGTGCCTAAAGGCCAGGCCAGGCCAAGTGACTGCGTTCCCAGCGCAGCTTCAGCCACCGCCCCCTTCTCACCATTGAGGGATCATCAATGAGCTCGAGAAGGGCCCTGAGCGCCAGGCGACGCCTCTCCCTGCACTCACTCTGCAGGTACCTTGAAGAGACCTTCACAACACTGTCACCACATTCGCTAGAATCCAGGCACACGAGGACCTGAAAGGCACAGGCCAGTGACGGGGAAGCCGACCGGCAGGAGCCCGCAGCCGCACAGGGTTGGGCCCAGGACGCAGCAGCAGCAGCAGCACAGGGTGCCGGCACCGTCCCAGGCGGCTGCTGCCACGAGAGGGCAGAGAGCTGGGAGGCTGCTCAGCCAGGCAGCGCTGGACACCCGGCTCACCTCCACAAGGAATGCCAGGGCGGGCAGATCCCAGTGTGGCTCCTGTGTGCTGAGCAGCCAGAGGAGGTGGAGTGCAATACTGGAACACAAGCGATGACAAGCATGGCGCATCTCCCTAGGAGGGCAAAAAAGGGAGCAGGAAGCTGAGCAAATCTCTCCAAGGACAGGCTTACAGAGCCTGGTGGTCTTTTACCACCACTCTGCATGGGGACGTGGGCCCTTTAGGAGGTGTCTCCTCCTGTGCTCTCTCCCCTCCCAGCCTTTTCCAGTCTGCTTGGCCGTCCCTCAGTGTGTCCTTAGCTGTCCCTCAGTGTGTCCCAGGGCCTCAGGGAATGTGTGGGACAGCTCGGGCACAGAGCACAAATGCCAGGATCAATGGGGAGAAAGAGAGTCTCACCTGGCCAGCAGACCCACGGCATAGTGGCGGGTGTCAGCACAGAGCAGCGTGTCCCAGCCACGCTTGCCTTCCACTGACAACACCACATCCTTGTACTGCTTTTGGCAGAGCAGGGACTTCAGGGTCTGCACTGCAAACCTGTGTGCACAGCAAAGCCCGGGTCACACTGGCAGCACTGGCTCCTTTGCAGGCCACGTGTCAGGGACAGGAGGAGTGGGATGGAGCACCTGTTGGGGCTGGTGGCAAGACCGTGCTCTTCCAGGCAATCCTTCCAGAAGGTTTGGACCTCCTCTGGCATCTCTTCTGTGCTGGAGAACACTTGGAAGAGCAGATGAACAAAAAGGCGGGGGAAATATGACCTCACTACACGTGGGACAGAGGACTCCTGGAGGATCTTCCACATCACCACGGTCGCCTGCAAAGGACAAAGCCCCCCGAGACAGCGCTCAGTGCCGAGGTGTCCGTGTGGCAGGGCCCGAGCGTGCCAGAGAGATTCCGGAGAGAGGCAGGGGGAGCGCGGGGCCTGGTGGGCCTGATGCTGCCCCTGGGCCAGGTTTCCGGCCAGCGCCTGAGGCAGGCAGATGCAGTGGGGGAAGGAGGATGGAGAGCTGCTGGAGAGGCGGCCTTGGGGCCAGCAAAGGCCAGTTGCGGAAACTCACAGCCAGGGCAAAGACAGCCGTTTTGTCCCCATCCGAGGTGCACGTGCTGTACTCTGGCCAGCTCCCCAGCACATCCAGGAGGATCAGCTGCACTGGCTCCGCAGTCCTGGACGAGCACATGATGGTCTTCCACATGGAGATGGCAGCTCTGCGGGGTTAGAGCTCTGTCTCATGAGGGGTCTCAGACACAGCCCCGTGGCCTGGGCATCCCTAGGGGCCTGGGCTGACTGCCGGCTCTTCCTCTGCCCACTGGCCCTTGCTGGCAGCAGCCAGGCAACCCAGCTCTGTGAGGACAGGCCCTGAGGGGCAGCAAGGCAGCATTGCAGCAGGCTCAGGGGCTGATGTGCCAGGGCTGGGAAAGGCAGCAGCCAGAGGGTTCTGGAACTCTCTGTTGCTCAGACAGCTGGGCCAGGCGGTACAGGGTGATGGGCTTGGGAGGCCTGAGCCCTCTGGGCAGGTGGGCCCCATACCTGTCACAGGTTGGGGCCACACGCAGGAGCGTCACGACTGCGTCAGCCGGGTGTGCTTTGGTGAGTTTCAGCAGGGCCTTGTCCAGCCTGTGCTCGGCAGAATTGTTGGCCAGGAGCCATCGGTGAATGTACCTCACCATGGCAGGCACCTGCAGGAGGCACGGGGCGACTTGGAAAGCTGCCAGAGAGAGCAATGTCCCCAGGCTCCCCAGAGAAGCGCTTCCCTTGCCAGCGCACTGCCATGGCCTCAAAGGCTCTGAGGGACCAGCAGGCGTGGCTGGGGAAGCCACGTGACTCATGGGGGAATTGAAGCCTGGCCCCAGGCTGCTTACTTGTTCTGGCCTGGCAACACCCTTCTCCAGGAGCAAATCCAGCAGGGCGGCACTGGTCTCATGCTTGAGGAGCTCGCAGTGAGCTCTGAGCCCAGTGCCCATGGTGCGGGTCTCTTCCGGCCGAATGCTCCGGATGAAGTCGCAAACGAGCTGTAGGAGAAGGGCAAGAAGCCGGGGATGTTGCATGGAGTGCTGCACACACGGTGCTGGGCTGAGCAGGGAGAGCAGGCCCAGCCCAGGTGGGGGTGGCTGCAGGTACCTGCGCTGTTCTGTGGAAGCGGCCACGGCTGGATTCCTGCTCTTGTGTGCGCTCCACAGCTTCATCTGGCAAAGAGGGAGCGCAGCCAGAGCTGAGGGGCTGCGGGAGAGGCCGGAGAACACAGCCCAGCCCTGCATCCCTGCGAGGCTGCTGTAGGGTGTCTGCCTGGCTCCTCTTCCGGCCTGTCCATGGGCATTTCCCCAGAGGATTGCATGGCATGGCATGGCATGACATGGCATGGCATGGGGCCAAGATGGCTGCAGGCTCCAGCCCTGCAGCCCAGTTCTGCTACTCACCCCCCTGTGCTGGATGGAAGGGCACCACCTCTTCAGTCTGCTGTGCTGGGGCTGCTCCAGGTCCTTCTTCCTCCTCCTCCTCCTCCTCCTCCTCCACCCAGGCCATCTTGGGCACTCTCGGGGGTCTCTGCTCCATGTCTGTGACTGGAGCTACTTGCAGGAGAGATGCCTTGGGAAAGCTCCGGGGCACCAAGTCCCACACTCTGGCCTTGAGGGCAGCTGCAGAATAGAAGCCTCGGAAGGCCACGGGTCACCGAGCTCTGTGCTCTGGCCGTGAGCTCAGCTGCAGGAACAACGCTGCAGAAAAGCTCCTGGTCAGACGGGAACGAGTGCGCTGTGTGGGGGCTCCTCACAGCACTGCTCTGTCCCGTTGTGCCCCGTTGCTTGTTCCCAGCACCGGGCAAGCTTCTATTTCCCACGTGTCACAAAGGGGCCTTGGAGACCGGGTTCCGTTCCATGGCACGGTGACCGTGCTGCAGCGTGCCACCCAGGGCCCTTGCACACACTGCCTCCTGCCCTGGGGCTGGCCCCAGCCCAGCCAAAGTGGCCCAGCTTGGAAGGAATCCCTGGCCCCAGCCAGACAGAATCTTTAGGAAGGGCTCAGACCATAAGCAAAGGCCGGCCTGATCTGCGGGCTCAGGCCTATCCCCATATCTTTCCCTGAGAGCATTTGAATTTCTAAATGAGAATCATTTGAAGGGAGGGGATTTACATTTTCCATTCCAGAGAAGACTTCTGCCTTCCTTAGCAGACACCTCTCTCTTCAAACCAAGACAATTGTTTGTCATCTTGCAGATGTGCAGTTTCTGGACAGCCCCGTTTTACTCCAGGAGAACCATTTCCAGCAACTGGGAAAATCCTAGGTGGTCCATCCACCCATAGATGAGGTCTCCAAATTTGCCCCAAAAGTGGGTCCAGCTTTTATAGGGCAAAAAGAGCAAGTCCAAGTGACTGGATGATATTTTTTGGCCGGGATAGCCCTTCAGCTGACGGCACACTTCACAATCAGCCGGGGACACAACTAGGCCAAAGCCCAGACCTCTGCTGGGAAGCTTTCTCTTCAAACACCCTTCAAACAAGCCTCCATGCAAGTCAGTTGGGAAAGGTTTTTCAAATTATACATTTCTGGCGCCTAACTACACAAGGTTATGTGAAAGATTCTAAAGCAGCCGCTCTGGAGTCAAAGAGCCAGCCCTAAGAGTCCTTGTCATCTATTTGTAGCTAAATCCCACTTTGGGGGAGTTGAAGGAATTTGGAACAAGCTAGAGAGCAGACCACTGAGTTTTTTAGATGATGCCATTGCTTTTTCTTCTCTTCTACATAGGCAGGAAGGGTGAGTTGGGCTCACATCTCCGCCGCATGGCTCACAGGGCCGCAAGACTTGTAGTTACAAGAGCTTTGAAGGATTTCTTGGCCAAGAAGACACGGCCAACAAGGATTTTTATGTTTTGGACCCAATCTTCAAGATTTCATCTTACGGACTCATGCTCTCCGAGTCTCTAGCTGGTCAGAGTGACCCCGAGATAAGTTAGAAAGTCTCTTTTCCCAGCCCGGTGGTCGAGGAAGGAGTCAGAGCTCTTCATTTGTCAGTCTCAAGGTTGTTTATTGCATCTTATCGATAAAATTCTTTCTCCTGTCCTGCCGAGGTCCGCTCAGCAAGACAGTCTAAGGCACTCTGCCTCCCCTGGGGTGGTGTTATCTTTTTATACTAAAAACTACCTGTACAATATTTACAATTACTTTCCAATCCCTATCATCTATGTTAGACAGTGAGCTTCTGCTCTAGACCAATCTCAAATGCCAACATCACAGCAGAAGAGGGAGGCCAAGAAGAAGGAGAAAGGCTGGACATGCCCAGATTCCTCCATCTTGCCCCCTGAAGCCCCATTCTAAAAACCCTCAAAATCTAGTTTTCCACTCTGGGATAAATTCACTATCATTCTACTTCAACTTTTGTGGCTGGTCATTCTTCATACAAGGTTGGTGATTGTTTTTTCCAAGGGCTAAATCAAAGGCACAGGGGTCTTGGGCTCTGTGCCAAGGTCTCTGAGCCCTCTGACAGGGTCTGGAGTCCTGCAGGGCAGCCAGAGTAATTTCCTGGGTTCCCCCATCAAGCTAACAGTGTAAGCTTCCTTAGCCAATCATGCTATGACACACAAAACTACAGCACTGCATCCTAAACTTCTTGTTTAGCATTGTAACTATTTTGATTTCTTCCTAGATCTTGAACTCTAAAACTCTAAACTTTCCTCCACTTCAACTTTCCTCCCCGTGTCGCTGCTATAGACTAGAAATCCGCATTCTAGCTTCTAGCACCTTAGTTTAGAAGCCCTTTCCAAAGTCTCAGATCAAATCCTGTGTTTAATACTAAGCTTTGCTGACAAGACCAAAGGTCTGAGATTTCTCTGCATTTGGGTTTCCAACAACACTGATGCTGTTAGTTGCAGAGTGCCCAGGATGCGTCTTGCAAGTCAACTCTGGCAGGAACAAGACAGTTGCCAGGGCGCTGCTTGTGGCCTCTGACAGCCCATGGCCCGGGGCTTGCCAGCACCCCAGCCCCTCAGGGGCTGCCCCAGCCCGGCCAAGCCGCCCGGCAGCAGCGCCGCAGCCCCACAGCAGCTCCAGAGCAGCCCCATCCAGAGGCACCTGGGAGCCCTCAGCAAGGCAGCCAGCAGCACACGGGCAGGAGGACACGGCTGGCGCTTCCTGCCTGGCACAGGGCTTGTGACCATCTCCCGGCACCGCTCTGGCAGGGATCCCCGCAGCTCCGGCCCCTGCCCAGCCGCTCTCTGGGCAGCACAAAGGCTTCAGCAGAACCACCAAAGGCCAAGGGGCTTCTGGCCATTTCCCCTGGCCCACTGCACGCCTGGGCAGCTGGCTGAGTGCGAGCATCCTTTTCCCCCTCCTCCCCTATGCCCTACGGACCCTGGGCAGCAAAAGAAAGATCCTGGGAGTCTGTGTATGTTAACATAGTCTATATTTACATGGTAAAAGAAAAAAAAAATGAAAAGAAAATTCTTCAAGAAAAACAAAATTCCACCTGACTCGGGTGGCCCCAGCAAAAAGAGCTTCTGCGATCAGCTCTCCGCAGAGCTCTGGCAGGGCAGGCAGCCAAGCCATGACAGACGGGGCCGTGTCTTCCACGCCCTGCGCAGGTGATTTTGGAGCCACTGGAACCTGGAGATGGGAGCCCGCTCTCCTGACCTGAGGATGCACATTGTTTGAATTGCCAGGCTTCCGACGGCGAGGCTGACGTCATTCGTTTTGTCTTCCAGAGCTGCGAGAGAGAGGAACAGAGGCACGGTCAGAAGCTGGAGCTGCAGGGAGCCGAGGAAGAGCCCCCTGCAAGGGCCATCCCAGCCAGCTCTTGCCATGGCCAGGAGGGAGAAGGGAGCAAGGGGATCAGCCCGAAGCTGCTGGCCACAAATGGCCCGCGTAGCCCTGAAATCTCCGTGTGCTCTGCCCACGGGAGCAGAGCCCTCCGCAGCCGGGGCAGGGCTTGCAGCTCCCCCCGGCAGTCGCCGCTGTCAGCCCGCTGCCCTCACTCACCGGTGCAGATCAGCTGCAGCTCTTGCTGCTGCCCCCTCAGGTGCCGTCCGGCCATGCCTGTGAACACAGAGCCTGTCACGGCCCCAGCCGCACAGCTCCCTGCCAGCGGCGCTGCCGGCGCTGTGGCCACACGGGCTGCTGGCCCGGCAGCGCTCAGCTCAGCCCATGCAGCGCGCTGTCGCCCCAGGGCACGGCTGTCAGAGGGCGGCAGCAGCAATGCCCAGGCCAGGCGGGGCTCCACGGCGCCGGGCCCGGCTGGCGCTGCCGGGGCAGCAGGCGGGGCTGGGGCCGAGCTGCGGCGGGCTGGGGAGGGAGCCCGGGCTCGTAACTCACCCATGAACCTGATGGCCGCCTCTCGCAGGGGCTCCTGTGGGCTCTCCAGGTAGCGCAGGGCCCGGCGCAGGTGCTCGGCCGCTCTGCTCCTGTCCTCTGCCAGCTGTAGAGAGCGGCAGGAGGGAAGGGTTGGCGTGGGCTCAGCCCCTGGGCCGGGCGCTGCCTGCGGCCAGTCCCGGCCTCCCCTGCCCGCACAGCCCTGAGGCGCGGCCAGCAGCCGCTGGCGCCGGGCTCCCGAGGGGAGGGGGAGGGGGCCGGCTGCTGCCCGGGGAGCCGCGGTGCCGCCCCTGCCCCGCAGCCCCGCCGGGCCGGGGTTTCATTGGCACCCGGCTCGGGCCCACGGGAGTCTGGAGAAGAGCCCGCGCGGCCTCTGGCTGCAGCAGCGCGCAGGGGCACAGCTGCCCGGCCCGCACACTGAGCACCGCCCTCAGGGGCCTTCTCCTGGCTGAGTTGGGGATTCCAGGCCGTCCTTACCAGGCACTTGCTGAACTTCCACAGTTTCTGCTCCTTCACCAGCTTTTTGAGATCCCTCCTCTTCATGAACTTGACCGCATAAAGCAGCGTTTCCCGAGAAGCCTGGAGAGCAGCAGAGACGCGGAGATGGCCCCGCAGCCCAGGGCACGGGACCTGCCTCCCCCTGCCATGGCCTGGAGGAGGCTGCGGTCCAGCAGGCGCAGGGCAGGAGGCAGCTGAGCCCCCTGCCAGGCGGACAGCAGCAGCCCAGGAGTCCTCACCTCTGCCACATGCTGATTCTCATCATTGCAGTGGAAGAAGAGTGGAAGCAGGCTCTGTTGCACAGGGCTTTCCAAAGGTTTTTCTCTCTCTTCCAAATACTCCATCATGTCTCGGAAGAGTTTTATGGAGAGCAGCTGTACCTGGCTATTATCCTAGATGAAAAGAAGAAGAAAAAACACCTCAGCATTGGCTCCTCCAGGGCGCCCTGGGCACAGGGATGGAAATGCACAGGGCACACAGTTTCCAGGCAGCAGCCAGTGGCTGTAGCTGGGGGCACAGAGCCTTACGTGGTCAAAGAGTGGCAGGAGTGCCTCAGCCAGCTGCACGGCAATGGGGGTTGACATCAGAATGTGTTTGTGCAGGAGTATAAAGCTGAGTGTGATGAGTGTCATCCCAGCTATCTCTGCATCATTGTCCCCCAGTAGGTGCATGAGGCTTTTGGTCAAGCTCCACATTCTTTCGGCCTGTGCGGAACACAAGTCTGTGAAGTCCCACCCTACTGCCACAGGGCCCAGAGGCCAAAGGACTGTCCTGAAGCACTGGGCTAGCTGAAGCAGGAGGCAGGAGAGCTGGGAGCAGCTGCCCCAGTGCCTAAAGGCCAGGCCAGGCCAAGTGACTGCGTTCCCAGCGCAGCTTCAGCCACCGCCCCCTTCTCACCATTGAGGGATCATCAATGAGCTCGAGAAGGGCCCTGAGCGCCAGGCGACGCCTCTCCCTGCACTCGCTCTGCAGGTACCTTGAAGAGACCTTCACAACACTGTCACCACATTCGCTAGAATCCAGGCACACGAGGACCTGAAAGGCACAGGCCAGTGACGGGGGAGCCGGCCGGCAGGAGCCCGCAGCCGCACAGGGCTGGGCCCAGGACGCAGCAGCAGCACAGGGTGCGGGCACCGTCCCAGGCGGCTGCTGCCACGAGAGGGCAGAGAGCTGGGAGGCAGCTCAGCCAGGCAGCCCTGGACACCCGGCTCACCTCCACAAGGAATGCCAGGGCGGGCAGATCCCAGTGTGGCTCCTGTGTGCTGAGCAGCCAGAGGAGGTGGAGTGCAATACTGGAACACAAGCGATGACAAGCATGGCGCATCTCCCTAGGAGGGCAAAAAAGGGAGCAGGAAGCTGAGCAAATCTCTCCAAGGACAGGCTTACAGAGCCTGGTGGTCTTTTACCACCACTCTGCATGGGGACGTGGGCCCTTTAGGAGGTGTCTCCTCCTGTGCTCTCTCCCCTCCCAGCCTTTTCCAGTCTGCTTGGCCGTCCCTCAGTGTGTCCTTAGCTGTCCCTCAGTGTGTCCCAGGGCCTCAGGGAATGTGTGGGACAGCTCGGGCACAGAGCACAAATGCCAGGATCAATGGGGAGAAAGAGAGTCTCACCTGGCCAGCAGACCCACGGCATAGTGGCGGGTGTCAGCACAGAGCAGCGTGTCCCAGCCACGCTTGCCTTCCACTGACAACACCACATCCTTGTACTGCTTTTGGCAGAGCAGGGACTTCAGGGTCTGCACTGCAAACCTGTGTGCACAGCAAAGCCCGGGTCACACTGGCAGCACTGGCTCCTTTGCAGGCCACGTGTCAGGGACAGGAGGAGTGGGATGGAGCACCTGTTGGGGCTGGTGGCAAGACCGTGCTCTTCCAGGCAATCCTTCCAGAAGGTTTGGACCTCCTCTGGCATCTCTTCTGTGCTGGAGAACACTTGGAAGAGCAGATGAACAAAAAGGTGGGGGAAATATGGCCTCACTACACATGGGACAGAGGACTCCTGGAGGATCTTCCACATCACCACGGTCGCCTGCAAAGGACAAAGCCCCCCGAGACAGCGCTCAGTGCCGAGGTGTCCGTGTGGCAGGGCCCGAGCGTGCCAGAGAGATTCCCGGAGAGAGGCAGGGGGAGCGCGGGGCCTGGTGGGCCTGATGCTGCCCCTGGGCCAGGTTTCCGGCCAGCGCCTGAGGCAGGCAGATGCAGTGGGGGAAGGAGGATGGAGAGCTGCTGGAGAGGCGGCCTTGGGGCCAGCAAAGGCCAGTTGCGGAAACTCACAGCCAGGGCAAAGACAGCCGTTTTGTCCCCATCCGAGGTGCACGTGCTGTACTCTGGCCAGCTCCCCAGCACATCCAGGAGGATCAGCTGCACTGGCTCCGCAGTCCTGGACGAGCACATGATGGTCTTCCACATGGAGATGGCAGCTCTGCGGGGTTAGAGCTCTGTCTCATGAGGGGTCTCAGACACAGCCCTGTGGCCTGGGCATCCCTAGGGGCCTGGGCTGACTGCCGGCTCTTCCTCTGCCCACTGGCCCTTGCTGGCAGCAGCCAGGCAACCCAGCTCTGTGAGGACAGGCCCTGAGGGGCAGCAAGGCAGCATGGCAGCAGGCTCAGGGGCTGACGTGCCAGGGCTGGGAAAGGCAGCAGCCAGAGGGTTCTGGAACTCTCTGTTGCTCAGACAGCTGGGCCAGGCGGTACAGGGTGATGGGCTTGGGAGGCCTGAGCCTTCTGGGCAGGTGGGCCCCATACCTGTCACAGGACGGGGCCACACGCAGGAGCGTCACGACTGCGTCAGCCGGGTGTGCTTTGGTGAGTTTCAGCAGGGCCTTGTCCAGCCTGTGCTCGGCAGAATCGTTGGCCAGGAGCCATCGGTGAATGTACCTCACCATGGCAGGCACCTGCAGGAGGCACGGGGCGACTTGGAAAGCTGCCAGAGAGAGCAATGTCCCCAGGCTCCCCAGAGAAGTGCTTCCCTTGCCAGCGCACTGCCATGGCCTCAAAGGCTCTGAGGGACCAGCAGGCGTGGCTGGGGAAGCCACGTGACTCATGGGGGAATTGAAGCCTGGCCCCAGGCTGCTTACTTGTTCTGGCCTGGCAACACCCTTCTCCAGGAGCAAATCCAGCAGGGCGGCACTGGTCTCATGCTTGAGGAGCTCGCAGTGAGCTCTGAGCCCAGTGCCCATGGTGCGGGTCTCTTCCGGCCGAATGCTCCGGATGAAGTCGCAAACGAGCTGTAGGAGAAGGGCAAGAAGCCGGGGATGTTGCATGGAGTGCTGCACACACGGTGCTGGGCTGAGCAGGGAGAGCAGGCCCAGCCCAGGTGGGGGTGGCTGCAGGTACCTGCGCTGTTCTGTGGAAGCGGCCACGGCTGGATTCCTGCTCTTGTGTGCGCTCCACAGCTTCATCTGGCAAAGAGGGAGCGCAGCCAGAGCTGAGGGGCTGCGGGAGAGGCCGGAGAACACAGCCCAGCCCTGCATCCCCAGGCAGGGAGAGCCCTGGGATGCCCCAGGGGGATGGAGCGAGGCTGCTGTAGGGTGTCTGCCTGGCTCCTCTTCCGGCCTGTCCATGGGCATTTCCCCAGAGGATTGCATGGCATGGCATGGCATGACATGGCATGGCATGGGGCCAAGTTGGCTGCAGGCTCCAGCCCTGCAGCCCAGTTCTGCCACTCACCCCCCTGTGCTGGATGGAAGGGCACCACCTCTTCAGTCTGCTGTGCTGGGGCTGCTCCAGGTCCTTCTTCCTCCTCCTCCTCCTCCTCCTCCTCCACCCAGGCCATCTTGGGCACTCTTGGGGGTCTCTGCTCCATGTCTGTGCCTGGAGCTATTTGCAGGAGAGATGCCTTGGGAAAGCTCCGGGGCACCAAGTCCCACACTCTGGCCTTGAGGGCAGCTGCAGAATAGAAGCCTCGGAAGGCCACGGGTCACCGAGCTCTGTGCTCTGGCCGCGAGCTCAGCTGCAGGAACAACGCTGCAGAAAAGCTCCTGGTCAGACGGGAACGAGTGCGCTGTGTGGGGGCTCCTCACAGCACTGCTCTGTCCCGTTGTGCCCCGTTGCTTGTTCCCAGCACCGGGCAAGCTTCTATTTCCCACGTGTCACAAAGGGGCCTTGGAGACCGGGTTCCGTTCCATGGCACGGTGACCGTGCTGCAGCGTGCCACCCAGGGCCCTTGCACACACTGCCTCCTGCCCTGGGGCTGGCCCCAGCCCAGCCAAAGTGGCCCAGCTTGGAAGGAATCCCTGGCCCCAGCCAGACAGAATCTTTAGGAAGGGCTCAGACCATAAGCAAAGGCCGGCCTGATCTGCGGGCTCAGGCCTATCCCCATATCTTTCCCTGAGAGCATTTGAATTTCTAAATGAGAATCATTTGAAGGGAGGGGATTTCCATGTTCCATTCCAGAGAAGACTTCTGCCTTCCTTAGCAGACACCTCTCTCTTCAAACCAAGACAATTGTTTGTCATCTTGCAGATGTGCAGTTGCTGGACAGCCCCGTTTTACTCCAGGAGAACCATTCCCAGCAACTGGGAAAATCCTAGGTGGTCCATCCACCCATAGATGAGGTCTCCAAATTTGCCCCAAAAGTGGGTCCAGCTTTTATAGGGCAAAAAGAGCAAGTCCAAGTGACTGGATGATATTTTTTGGCCGGGATAGCCCTTCAGCTGACGGCACACTTCACAATCAGCCGGGGACACAACTAGGCCAAAGCCCAGACCTCTGCTGGGAAGCTTTCTCTTCAAACACCCTTCAAACAAGCCTCCATGCAAGTCAGTTGGGAAAGGTTTTTCAAATTATACATTTCTGGCGCCTAACTACACAGGGTTATGTGAAAGATTCTAAAGCAGCCGCTCTGGAGTCAAAGAGCCAGCCCTAAGAGTCCTTGTCATCTATTTGTAGCTAAATCCCACTTTGGGGGAGTTGAAGGAATTTGGAACGAGCTAGAGAGCAGACCACTGAGTTTTTTAGATGATGCCATTGCTTTTTCTTCTCTTCTACATAGGCAGGAAGGGTGAGTTGGGCTCACATCTCCACCGCATGGCTCACAGGGCCGCAAGACTTGTAGTTACAAGAGCTTTGAAGGATTTCTTGGCCAAGAAGACACGGCCAACAAGGATTTTTATGTTTTGGACCCAATCTTCAAGATTTCATCTTACGGACTCATGCTCTCCGAGTCTCTAGCTGGTCAGAGTGACCCCGAGATAAGTTAGAAAGTCTCTTTTCCCAGCCCGGTGGTCGAGGAAGGAGTCAGAGCTCTTCATTTGTCAGTCTCAAGGTTGTTTATTGCATCTTATCGATAAAATTCTTTCTCCTGTCCTGCCGAGGTCCGCTCAGCAAGACAGTCTAAGGCACTCTGCCTCCCCTGGGGTGGTGTTATCTTTTTATACTAAAAACTACCTGTACAATATTTACAATTACTTTCCAATCCCTATCATCTATGTTAGACAGTGAGCTTCTGCTCTAGACCAATCTCAAATGCCAACATCACAGCAGAAGAGGGAGGCCAAGAAGAAGGAGAAAGGCTGGACATGCCCAGATTCCTCCATCTTGCCCCCTGAAGCCCCATTCTAAAAACCCTCAAAATCTAGTTTTCCACTCTGGGATAAATTCACTATCATTCTACTTCAACTTTTGTGGCTGGTCATTCTTCATACAAGGTTGGTGATTGTTTTTTCCAAGGGCTAAATCAAAGGCACAGGGGTCTTGGGCTCTGTGCCAAGGTCTCTGAGCCCTCTGACAGGGTCTGGAGTCCTGCAGGGCAGCCAGAGTAATTTCCTGGGTTCCCCCATCAAGCTAACAGTGTAAGCTTCCTTAGCCAATCATGCTATGACACACAAAACTACAGCACTGCATCCTAAACTTCTTGTTTAGCATTGTAACTACTTTGATTTCTTCCTAGATCTTGAACTCTAAAACTCTAAACTTTCCTCCACTTCAACTTTCCTCCCCGTGTCGCTGCTATAGACTAGAAATCCGCATTCTAGCTTCTAGCACCTTAGTTTAGAAGCCCTTTCCAAAGTCTCAGATCAAATCCTGTGTTTAATACTAAGCTTTGCTGACAAGACCAAAGGTCTGAGATTTCTCTGCATTTGGGTTTCCAACAACACTGATGCTGTTAGTTGCAGAGTGCCCAGGATGCGTCTTGCAAGTCAACTCTGGCAGGAACAAGACAGTTGCCAGGGCGCTGCTTGTGGCCTCTGACAGCCCATGGCCCGGGGCTTGCCAGCACCCCAGCCCCTCAGGGGCTGCCCCAGCCCAGCCAAGCCGCCCGGCAGCAGCGCCGCAGCCCCACAGCAGCTCCAGAGCAGCCCCATCCAGAGGCACCTGGGAGCCCTCAGCAAGGCAGCCAGCAGCACACGGGCAGGAGGACACGGCTGGCGCTTCCTGCCTGGCACAGGGCTTGTGACCATCTCCCGGCACCGCTCTGGCAGGGATCCCCGCAGCTCCGGCCCCTGCCCAGCCGCTCTCTGGGCAGCACAAAGGCTTCAGCAGAACCACCAAAGGCCAAGGGGCTTCTGGCCATTTCCCCTGGCCCACTGCACGCCTGGGCAGCTGGCTGAGTGCGAGCATCCTTTTCCCCCTCCTCCCCTATGCCCTACGGACCCTGGGCAGCAAAAGAAAGATCCTGGGAGTCTGTGTATGTTAACATAGTCTATATTTACATGGTAAAAGAAAAAAAAAATGAAAAGAAAATTCTTCAAGAAAAACAAAATTCCACCTGACTCGGGTGGCCCCAGCAAAAAGAGCTTCTGCGATCAGCTCTCCGCAGAGCTCTGGCAGGGCAGGCAGCCGAGCCATGACAGACGGGGCCGTGTCTTCCACGCCCTGCGCAGGTGATTTTGGAGCCACTGGAACCTGGAGATGGGAGCCCGCTCTCCTGACCTGAGGATGCACATTGTTTGAATTGCCAGGCTTCCGACGGCGAGGCTGACGTCATTCGTTTTGTCTTCCAGAGCTGGGAGAGAGAGGAACAGAGGCACGGTCAGAAGCTGGAGCTGCAGGGAGCCGAGGAAGAGCCCCCTGCAAGGGCCATCCCAGCCAGCTCTTGCCATGGCCAGGAGGGAGAAGGGAGCAAGGGGATCAGCCCGAAGCTGCTGGCCACAAATGGCCCGCGTAGCCCTGAAATCTCCGTGTGCTCTGCCCACGGGAGCAGAGCCCTCCGCAGCCGGGGCAGGGCTTGCAGCTCCCCCCGGCAGTCCCCGCTGTCAGCCCGCTGCCCTCACTCACCGGTGCAGATCAGCTGCAGCTCTTGCTGCTGCCCCCTCAGGTGCCGCCCGGCCATGCCTGTGAACACAGAGCCTGTCACGGCCCCAGCCGCACAGCTCCCTGCCAGCGGCGCTGCCGGCGCTGTGGCCACACGGGCTGCTGGCCCGGCAGCGCTCAGCTCAGCCCATGCAGCGCGCTGTCGCCCCAGGGCACGGCTGTCAGAGGGCGGCAGCAGCAATGCCCAGGCCAGGCGGGGCTCCACGGCGCCGGGCCCGGCTGGCGCTGCCGGGGCAGCAGGCGGGGCTGGGGCCGAGCTGCGGCGGGCTGGGGAGGGAGCCCGGGCTCGTAACTCACCCATGAACCTGATGGCCGCCTCTCGCAGGGGCTCCTGTGGGCTCTCCAGGTAGCGCAGGGCCCGGCGCAGGTGCTCGGCCGCTCTGCTCCTGTCCTCTGCCAGCTGTAGAGAGCGGCAGGAGGGAAGGGTTGGCGTGGGCTCAGCCCCTGGGCCGGGCGCTGCCTGCGGCCAGTCCCGGCCTCCCCTGCCCGCACAGCCCTGAGGCGCGGCCAGCAGCCGCTGGCGCCGGGCTCCCGAGGGGAGGGGGAGGGGGCCGGCTGCTGCCCGGGGAGCCGCGGTGCCGCCCCTGCCCCGCAGCCCCGCCGGGCCGGGGTTTCATTGGCACCCGGCTCGGGCCCACGGGAGTCTGGAGAAGAGCCCGCGCGGCCTCTGGCTGCAGCAGCGCGCAGGGGCACAGCTGCCCGGCCCGCACACTGAGCACCGCCCTCAGGGGCCTTCTCCTGGCTGAGTTGGGGATTCCAGGCCGTCCTTACCAGGCACTTGCTGAACTTCCACAGTTTCTGCTCCTTCACCAGCTTTTTGAGATCCCTCCTCTTCATGAACTTGACCGCATAAAGCAGCGTTTCCCGAGAAGCCTGGAGAGCAGCAGAGACGCGGAGATGGCCCCGCAGCCCAGGGCACGGGACCTGCCTCCCCCTGCCATGGCCTGGAGGAGGCTGCGGTCCAGCAGGCGCAGGGCAGGAGGCAGCTGAGCCCCCTGCCAGGCGGACAGCAGCAGCCCAGGAGTCCTCACCTCTGCCACATGCTGATTCTCATCATTGCAGTGGAAGAAGAGTGGAAGCAGGCTCTGTTGCACAGGGCTTTCCAAAGGTTTTTCTCTCTCTTCCAAATACTCCATCATGTCTCGGAAGAGTTTTATGGAGAGCAGCTGTACCTGGCTATTATCCTAGATGAAAAGAAGAAGAAAAAACACCTCAGCATTGGCTCCTCCAGGGCGCCCTGGGCACAGGGATGGAAATGCACAGGGCACACAGTTTCCAGGCAGCAGCCAGTGGCTGTAGCTGGGGGCACAGAGCCTTACGTGGTCAAAGAGTGGCAGGAGTGCCTCAGCCAGCTGCACGGCAATGGGGGTTGACATCAGAATGTGTTTGTGCAGGAGTATAAAGCTGAGTGTGATGAGTGTCATCCCAGCTATCTCTGCATCATTGTCCCCCAGTAGGTGCATGAGGCTTTTGGTCAAGCTCCACATTCTTTCGGCCTGTGCGGAACACAAGTCTGTGAAGTCCCACCCTACTGCCACAGGGCCCAGAGGCCAAAGGACTGTCCTGAAGCACTGGGCTAGCTGAAGCAGGAGGCAGGAGAGCTGGGAGCAGCTGCCCCAGTGCCTAAAGGCCAGGCCAGGCCAAGTGACTGCGTTCCCAGCGCAGCTTCAGCCACCGCCCCCTTCTCACCATTGAGGGATCATCAATGAGCTCGAGAAGGGCCCTGAGCGCCAGGCGACGCCTCTCCCTGCACTCGCTCTGCAGGTACCTTGAAGAGACCTTCACAACACTGTCACCACATTCGCTAGAATCCAGGCACACGAGGACCTGAAAGGCACAGGCCAGTGACGGGGGAGCCGGCCGGCAGGAGCCCGCAGCCGCACAGGGCTGGGCCCAGGACGCAGCAGCAGCACAGGGTGCGGGCACCGTCCCAGGCGGCTGCTGCCACGAGAGGGCAGAGAGCTGGGAGGCAGCTCAGCCAGGCAGCCCTGGACACCCGGCTCACCTCCACAAGGAATGCCAGGGCGGGCAGATCCCAGTGTGGCTCCTGTGTGCTGAGCAGCCAGAGGAGGTGGAGTGCAATACTGGAACACAAGCGATGACAAGCATGGCGCATCTCCCTAGGAGGGCAAAAAAGGGAGCAGGAAGCTGAGCAAATCTCTCCAAGGACAGGCTTACAGAGCCTGGTGGTCTTTTACCACCACTCTGCATGGGGACGTGGGCCCTTTAGGAGGTGTCTCCTCCTGTGCTCTCTCCCCTCCCAGCCTTTTCCAGTCTGCTTGGCCGTCCCTCAGTGTGTCCTTAGCTGTCCCTCAGTGTGTCCCAGGGCCTCAGGGAATGTGTGGGACAGCTCGGGCACAGAGCACAAATGCCAGGATCAATGGGGAGAAAGAGAGTCTCACCTGGCCAGCAGACCCACGGCATAGTGGCGGGTGTCAGCACAGAGCAGCGTGTCCCAGCCACGCTTGCCTTCCACTGACAACACCACATCCTTGTACTGCTTTTGGCAGAGCAGGGACTTCAGGGTCTGCACTGCAAACCTGTGTGCACAGCAAAGCCCGGGTCACACTGGCAGCACTGGCTCCTTTGCAGGCCACGTGTCAGGGACAGGAGGAGTGGGATGGAGCACCTGTTGGGGCTGGTGGCAAGACCGTGCTCTTCCAGGCAATCCTTCCAGAAGGTTTGGACCTCCTCTGGCATCTCTTCTGTGCTGGAGAACACTTGGAAGAGCAGATGAACAAAAAGGTGGGGGAAATATGGCCTCACTACACATGGGACAGAGGACTCCTGGAGGATCTTCCACATCACCACGGTCGCCTGCAAAGGACAAAGCCCCCTGAGACAGCGCTCAGTGCCGAGGTGTCCGTGTGGCAGGGCCCGAGCGTGCCAGAGAGATTCCCGGAGAGAGGCAGGGGGAGCGCGGGGCCTGGTGGGCCTGATGCTGCCCCTGGGCCAGGTTTCCGGCCAGCGCCTGAGGCAGGCAGATGCAGTGGGGGAAGGAGGATGGAGAGCTGCTGGAGAGGCGGCCTTGGGGCCAGCAAAGGCCAGTTGCGGAAACTCACAGCCAGGGCAAAGACAGCCGTTTTGTCCCCATCCGAGGTGCACGTGCTGTACTCTGGCCAGCTCCCCAGCACATCCAGGAGGATCAGCTGCACTGGCTCCGCAGTCCTGGACGAGCACATGATGGTCTTCCACATGGAGATGGCAGCTCTGCGGGGTTAGAGCTCTGTCTCATGAGGGGTCTCAGACACAGCCCTGTGGCCTGGGCATCCCTAGGGGCCTGGGCTGACTGCCGGCTCTTCCTCTGCCCACTGGCCCTTGCTGGCAGCAGCCAGGCAACCCAGCTCTGTGAGGACAGGCCCTGAGGGGCAGCAAGGCAGCATGGCAGCAGGCTCAGGGGCTGACGTGCCAGGGCTGGGAAAGGCAGCAGCCAGAGGGTTCTGGAACTCTCTGTTGCTCAGACAGCTGGGCCAGGCGGTACAGGGTGATGGGCTTGGGAGGCCTGAGCCTTCTGGGCAGGTGGGCCCCATACCTGTCACAGGACGGGGCCACACGCAGGAGCGTCACGACTGCGTCAGCCGGGTGTGCTTTGGTGAGTTTCAGCAGGGCCTTGTCCAGCCTGTGCTCGGCAGAATCGTTGGCCAGGAGCCATCGGTGAATGTACCTCACCATGGCAGGCACCTGCAGGAGGCACGGGGCGACTTGGAAAGCTGCCAGAGAGAGCAATGTCCCCAGGCTCCCCAGAGAAGTGCTTCCCTTGCCAGCGCACTGCCATGGCCTCAAAGGCTCTGAGGGACCAGCAGGCGTGGCTGGGGAAGCCACGTGACTCATGGGGGAATTGAAGCCTGGCCCCAGGCTGCTTACTTGTTCTGGCCTGGCAACACCCTTCTCCAGGAGCAAATCCAGCAGGGCGGCACTGGTCTCATGCTTGAGGAGCTCGCAGTGAGCTCTGAGCCCAGTGCCCATGGTGCGGGTCTCTTCCGGCCGAATGCTCCGGATGAAGTCGCAAACGAGCTGTAGGAGAAGGGCAAGAAGCCGGGGATGTTGCATGGAGTGCTGCACACACGGTGCTGGGCTGAGCAGGGAGAGCAGGCCCAGCCCAGGTGGGGGTGGCTGCAGGTACCTGCGCTGTTCTGTGGAAGCGGCCACGGCTGGATTCCTGCTCTTGTGTGCGCTCCACAGCTTCATCTGGCAAAGAGGGAGCGCAGCCAGAGCTGAGGGGCTGCGGGAGAGGCCGGAGAACACAGCCCAGCCCTGCATCCCCAGGCAGGGAGAGCCCTGGGATGCCCCAGGGGGATGGAGCGAGGCTGCTGTAGGGTGTCTGCCTGGCTCCTCTTCCGGCCTGTCCATGGGCATTTCCCCAGAGGATTGCATGGCATGGCATGGCATGACATGGCATGGCATGGGGCCAAGTTGGCTGCAGGCTCCAGCCCTGCAGCCCAGTTCTGCCACTCACCCCCCTGTGCTGGATGGAAGGGCACCACCTCTTCAGTCTGCTGTGCTGGGGCTGCTCCAGGTCCTTCTTCCTCCTCCTCCTCCTCCTCCTCCTCCACCCAGGCCATCTTGGGCACTCTTGGGGGTCTCTGCTCCATGTCTGTGCCTGGAGCTATTTGCAGGAGAGATGCCTTGGGAAAGCTCCGGGGCACCAAGTCCCACACTCTGGCCTTGAGGGCAGCTGCAGAATAGAAGCCTCGGAAGGCCACGGGTCACCGAGCTCTGTGCTCTGGCCGCGAGCTCAGCTGCAGGAACAACGCTGCAGAAAAGCTCCTGGTCAGACGGGAACGAGTGCGCTGTGTGGGGGCTCCTCACAGCACTGCTCTGTCCCGTTGTGCCCCGTTGCTTGTTCCCAGCACCGGGCAAGCTTCTATTTCCCACGTGTCACAAAGGGGCCTTGGAGACCGGGTTCCGTTCCATGGCACGGTGACCGTGCTGCAGCGTGCCACCCAGGGCCCTTGCACACACTGCCTCCTGCCCTGGGGCTGGCCCCAGCCCAGCCAAAGTGGCCCAGCTTGGAAGGAATCCCTGGCCCCAGCCAGACAGAATCTTTAGGAAGGGCTCAGACCATAAGCAAAGGCCGGCCTGATCTGCGGGCTCAGGCCTATCCCCATATCTTTCCCTGAGAGCATTTGAATTTCTAAATGAGAATCATTTGAAGGGAGGGGATTTCCATGTTCCATTCCAGAGAAGACTTCTGCCTTCCTTAGCAGACACCTCTCTCTTCAAACCAAGACAATTGTTTGTCATCTTGCAGATGTGCAGTTGCTGGACAGCCCCGTTTTACTCCAGGAGAACCATTCCCAGCAACTGGGAAAATCCTAGGTGGTCCATCCACCCATAGATGAGGTCTCCAAATTTGCCCCAAAAGTGGGTCCAGCTTTTATAGGGCAAAAAGAGCAAGTCCAAGTGACTGGATGATATTTTTTGGCCGGGATAGCCCTTCAGCTGACGGCACACTTCACAATCAGCCGGGGACACAACTAGGCCAAAGCCCAGACCTCTGCTGGGAAGCTTTCTCTTCAAACACCCTTCAAACAAGCCTCCATGCAAGTCAGTTGGGAAAGGTTTTTCAAATTATACATTTCTGGCGCCTAACTACACAGGGTTATGTGAAAGATTCTAAAGCAGCCGCTCTGGAGTCAAAGAGCCAGCCCTAAGAGTCCTTGTCATCTATTTGTAGCTAAATCCCACTTTGGGGGAGTTGAAGGAATTTGGAACGAGCTAGAGAGCAGACCACTGAGTTTTTTAGATGATGCCATTGCTTTTTCTTCTCTTCTACATAGGCAGGAAGGGTGAGTTGGGCTCACATCTCCACCGCATGGCTCACAGGGCCGCAAGACTTGTAGTTACAAGAGCTTTGAAGGATTTCTTGGCCAAGAAGACACAACCAACAAGGATTTTTATGTTTTGGACCCAATCTTCAAGATTTCATCTTACGGACTCATGCTCTCCGAGTCTCTAGCTGGTCAGAGTGACCCCGAGATAAGTTAGAAAGTCTCTTTTCCCAGCCCGGTGGTCGAGGAAGGAGTCAGAGCTCTTCATTTGTCAGTCTCAAGGTTGTTTATTGCATCTTATCGATAAAATTCTTTCTCCTGTCCTGCCGAGGTCCGCTCAGCAAGACAGTCTAAGGCACTCTGCCTCCCCTGGGGTGGTGTTATCTTTTTATACTAAAAACTACCTGTACAATATTTACAATTACTTTCCAATCCCTATCATCTATGTTAGACAGTGAGCTTCTGCTCTAGACCAATCTCAAATGCCAACATCACAGCAGAAGAGGGAGGCCAAGAAGAAGGAGAAAGGCTGGACATGCCCAGATTCCTCCATCTTGCCCCCTGAAGCCCCATTCTAAAAACCCTCAAAATCTAGTTTTCCACTCTGGGATAAATTCACTATCATTCTACTTCAACTTTTGTGGCTGGTCATTCTTCATACAAGGTTGGTGATTGTTTTTTCCAAGGGCTAAATCAAAGGCACAGGGGTCTTGGGCTCTGTGCCAAGGTCTCTGAGCCCTCTGACAGGGTCTGGAGTCCTGCAGGGCAGCCAGAGTAATTTCCTGGGTTCCCCCATCAAGCTAACAGTGTAAGCTTCCTTAGCCAATCATGCTATGACACACAAAACTACAGCACTGCATCCTAAACTTCTTGTTTAGCATTGTAACTACTTTGATTTCTTCCTAGATCTTGAACTCTAAAACTCTAAACTTTCCTCCACTTCAACTTTCCTCCCCGTGTCGCTGCTATAGACTAGAAATCCGCATTCTAGCTTCTAGCACCTTAGTTTAGAAGCCCTTTCCAAAGTCTCAGATCAAATCCTGTGTTTAATACTAAGCTTTGCTGACAAGACCAAAGGTCTGAGATTTCTCTGCATTTGGGTTTCCAACAACACTGATGCTGTTAGTTGCAGAGTGCCCAGGATGCGTCTTGCAAGTCAACTCTGGCAGGAACAAGACAGTTGCCAGGGCGCTGCTTGTGGCCTCTGACAGCCCATGGCCCGGGGCTTGCCAGCACCCCAGCCCCTCAGGGGCTGCCCCAGCCCGGCCAAGCCGCCCGGCAGCAGCGCCGCAGCCCCACAGCAGCTCCAGAG
The DNA here is from genome assembly GCF_035770615.1 of Melospiza melodia melodia. Lineage (NCBI taxonomy): Eukaryota > Metazoa > Chordata > Aves > Passeriformes > Passerellidae > Melospiza > Melospiza melodia. Next base: position 11,553,170 of record NC_086210.1, on the reverse strand, counting down.
CAGCCCCATCCAGAGGCACCTGGGAGCCCTCAGCAAGGCAGCCAGCAGCACACGGGCAGGAGGACACGGCTGGCGCTTCCTGCCTGGCACAGGGCTTGTGACCATCTCCCGGCACCGCTCTGGCAGGGATCCCCGCAGCTCCGGCCCCTGCCCAGCCGCTCTCTGGGCAGCACAAAGGCTTCAGCAGAACCACCAAAGGCCAAGGGGCTTCTGGCCATTTCCCCTGGCCCACTGCACGCCTGGGCAGCTGGCTGAGTGCGAGCATCCTTTTCCCCCTCCTCCCCTATGCCCTACGGACCCTGGGCAGCAAAAGAAAGATCCTGGGAGTCTGTGTATGTTAACATAGTCTATATTTACATGGTAAAAGAAAAAAAAAATGAAAAGAAAATTCTTCAAGAAAAACAAAATTCCACCTGACTCGGGTGGCCCCAGCAAAAAGAGCTTCTGCGATCAGCTCTCCGCAGAGCTCTGGCAGGGCAGGCAGCCGAGCCATGACAGACGGGGCCGTGTCTTCCACGCCCTGCGCAGGTGATTTTGGAGCCACTGGAACCTGGAGATGGGAGCCCGCTCTCCTGACCTGAGGATGCACATTGTTTGAATTGCCAGGCTTCCGACGGCGAGGCTGACGTCATTCGTTTTGTCTTCCAGAGCTGCGAGAGAGAGGAACAGAGGCACGGTCAGAAGCTGGAGCTGCAGGGAGCCGAGGAAGAGCCCCCTGCAAGGGCCATCCCAGCCAGCTCTTGCCATGGCCAGGAGGGAGAAGGGAGCAAGGGGATCAGCCCGAAGCTGCTGGCCACAAATGGCCCGCGTAGCCCTGAAATCTCCGTGTGCTCTGCCCACGGGAGCAGAGCCCTCCGCAGCCGGGGCAGGGCTTGCAGCTCCCCCCGGCAGTCCCCGCTGTCAGCCCGCTGCCCTCACTCACCGGTGCAGATCAGCTGCAGCTCTTGCTGCTGCCCCCTCAGGTGCCGCCCGGCCATGCCTGTGAACACAGAGCCTGTCACGGCCCCAGCCGCACAGCTCCCTGCCAGCGGCGCTGCCGGCGCTGTGGCCACACGGGCTGCTGGCCCGGCAGCGCTCAGCTCAGCCCATGCAGCGCGCTGTCGCCCCAGGGCACGGCTGTCAGAGGGCGGCAGCAGCAATGCCCAGGCCAGGCGGGGCTCCACGGCGCCGGGCCCGGCTGGCGCTGCCGGGGCAGCAGGCGGGGCTGGGGCCGAGCTGCGGCGGGCTGGGGAGGGAGCCCGGGCTCGTAACTCACCCATGAACCTGATGGCCGCCTCTCGCAGGGGCTCCTGTGGGCTCTCCAGGTAGCGCAGGGCCCTGCGCAGGTGCTCGGCCGCTCTGCTCCTGTCCTCTGCCAGCTGTAGAGAGCGGCAGGAGGGAAGGGTTGGCGTGGGCTCAGCCCCTGGGCCGGGCGCTGCCTGCGGCCAGTCCCGGCCTCCCCTGCCCGCACAGCCCTGAGGCGCGGCCAGCAGCCGCTGGCGCCGGGCTCCCGAGGGGAGGGGGAGGGGGCCGGCTGCTGCCCGGGGAGCCGCGGTGCCGCCCCTGCCCCGCAGCCCCGCCGGGCCGGGGTTTCATTGGCACCCGGCTCGGGCCCACGGGAGTCTGGAGAAGAGCCCGCGCGGCCTCTGGCTGCAGCAGCGCGCAGGGGCACAGCTGCCCGGCCCGCACACTGAGCACCGCCCTCAGGGGCCTTCTCCTGGCTGAGTTGGGGATTCCAGGCCGTCCTTACCAGGCACTTGCTGAACTTCCACAGTTTCTGCTCCTTCACCAGCTTTTTGAGATCCCTCCTCTTCATGAACTTGACCGCATAAAGCAGCGTTTCCCGAGAAGCCTGGAGAGCAGCAGAGACGCGGAGATGGCCCCGCAGCCCAGGGCACGGGACCTGCCTCCCCCTGCCATGGCCTGGAGGAGGCTGCGGTCCAGCAGGCGCAGGGCAGGAGGCAGCTGAGCCCCCTGCCAGGCGGACAGCAGCAGCCCAGGAGTCCTCACCTCTGCCACATGCTGATTCTCATCATTGCAGTGGAAGAAGAGTGGAAGCAGGCTCTGTTGCACAGGGCTTTCCAAAGGTTTTTCTCTCTCTTCCAAATACTCCATCATGTCTCGGAAGAGTTTTATGGAGAGCAGCTGTACCTGGCTATTATCCTAGATGAAAAGAAGAAGAAAAAACACCTCAGCATTGGCTCCTCCAGGGCGCCCTGGGCACAGGGATGGAAATGCACAGGGCACACAGTTTCCAGGCAGCAGCCAGTGGCTGTAGCTGGGGGCACAGAGCCTTACGTGGTCAAAGAGTGGCAGGAGTGCCTCAGCCAGCTGCACGGCAATGGGGGTTGACATCAGAATGTGTTTGTGCAGGAGTATAAAGCTGAGTGTGATGAGTGTCATCCCAGCTATCTCTGCATCATTGTCCCCCAGTAGGTGCATGAGGCTTTTGGTCAAGCTCCACATTCTTTCGGCCTGTGCGGAACACAAGTCTGTGAAGTCCCACCCTACTGCCACAGGGCCCAGAGGCCAAAGGACTGTCCTGAAGCACTGGGCTAGCTGAAGCAGGAGGCAGGAGAGCTGGGAGCAGCTGCCCCAGTGCCTAAAGGCCAGGCCAGGCCAAGTGACTGCGTTCCCAGCGCAGCTTCAGCCACCGCCCCCTTCTCACCATTGAGGGATCATCAATGAGCTCGAGAAGGGCCCTGAGCGCCAGGCGACGCCTCTCCCTGCACTCGCTCTGCAGGTACCTTGAAGAGACCTTCACAACACTGTCACCACATTCGCTAGAATCCAGGCACACGAGGACCTGAAAGGCACAGGCCAGTGACGGGGGAGCCGGCCGGCAGGAGCCCGCAGCCGCACAGGGCTGGGCCCAGGACGCAGCAGCAGCACAGGGTGCGGGCACCGTCCCAGGCGGCTGCTGCCACGAGAGGGCAGAGAGCTGGGAGGCAGCTCAGCCAGGCAGCCCTGGACACCCGGCTCACCTCCACAAGGAATGCCAGGGCGGGCAGATCCCAGTGTGGCTCCTGTGTGCTGAGCAGCCAGAGGAGGTGGAGTGCAATACTGGAACACAAGCGATGACAAGCATGGCGCATCTCCCTAGGAGGGCAAAAAAGGGAGCAGGAAGCTGAGCAAATCTCTCCAAGGACAGGCTTACAGAGCCTGGTGGTCTTTTACCACCACTCTGCATGGGGACGTGGGCCCTTTAGGAGGTGTCTCCTCCTGTGCTCTCTCCCCTCCCAGCCTTTTCCAGTCTGCTTGGCCGTCCCTCAGTGTGTCCTTAGCTGTCCCTCAGTGTGTCCCAGGGCCTCAGGGAATGTGTGGGACAGCTCGGGCACAGAGCACAAATGCCAGGATCAATGGGGAGAAAGAGAGTCTCACCTGGCCAGCAGACCCACGGCATAGTGGCGGGTGTAAGCACAGAGCAGCGTGTCCCAGCCACGCTTGCCTTCCACTGACAACACCACATCCTTGTACTGCTTTTGGCAGAGCAGGGACTTCAGGGTCTGCACTGCAAACCTGTGTGCACAGCAAAGCCCGGGTCACACTGGCAGCACTGGCTCCTTTGCAGGCCACGTGTCAGGGACAGGAGGAGTGGGATGGAGCACCTGTTGGGGCTGGTGGCAAGACCGTGCTCTTCCAGGCAATCCTTCCAGAAGGTTTGGACCTCCTCTGGCATCTCTTCTGTGCTGGAGAACACTTGGAAGAGCAGATGAACAAAAAGGTGGGGGAAATATGGCCTCACTACACATGGGACAGAGGACTCCTGGAGGATCTTCCACATCACCACGGTCGCCTGCAAAGGACAAAGCCCCCCGAGACAGCGCTCAGTGCCGAGGTGTCCGTGTGGCAGGGCCCGAGCGTGCCAGAGAGATTCCCGGAGAGAGGCAGGGGGAGCGCGGGGCCTGGTGGGCCTGATGCTGCCCCTGGGCCAGGTTTCCGGCCAGCGCCTGAGGCAGGCAGATGCAGTGGGGGAAGGAGGATGGAGAGCTGCTGGAGAGGCGGCCTTGGGGCCAGCAAAGGCCAGTTGCGGAAACTCACAGCCAGGGCAAAGACAGCCGTTTTGTCCCCATCCGAGGTGCACGTGCTGTACTCTGGCCAGCTCCCCAGCACATCCAGGAGGATCAGCTGCACTGGCTCCGCAGTCCTGGACGAGCACATGATGGTCTTCCACATGGAGATGGCAGCTCTGCGGGGTTAGAGCTCTGTCTCATGAGGGGTCTCAGACACAGCCCCGTGGCCTGGGCATCCCTAGGGGCCTGGGCTGACTGCCGGCTCTTCCTCTGCCCACTGGCCCTTGCTGGCAGCAGCCAGGCAACCCAGCTCTGTGAGGACAGGCCCTGAGGGGCAGCAAGGCAGCATGGCAGCAGGCTCAGGGGCTGACGTGCCAGGGCTGGGAAAGGCAGCAGCCAGAGGGTTCTGGAACTCTCTGTTGCTCAGACAGCTGGGCCAGGCGGTACAGGGTGATGGGCTTGGGAGGCCTGAGCCTTCTGGGCAGGTGGGCCCCATACCTGTCACAGGACGGGGCCACACGCAGGAGCGTCACGACTGCGTCAGCCGGGTGTGCTTTGGTGAGTTTCAGCAGGGCCTTGTCCAGCCTGTGCTCGGCAGAATCGTTGGCCAGGAGCCATCGGTGAATGTACCTCACCATGGCAGGCACCTGCAGGAGGCACGGGGCGACTTGGAAAGCTGCCAGAGAGAGCAATGTCCCCAGGCTCCCCAGAGAAGTGCTTCCCTTGCCAGCGCACTGCCATGGCCTCAAAGGCTCTGAGGGACCAGCAGGCGTGGCTGGGGAAGCCACGTGACTCATGGGGGAATTGAAGCCTGGCCCCAGGCTGCTTACTTGTTCTGGCCTGGCAACACCCTTCTCCAGGAGCAAATCCAGCAGGGCGGCACTGGTCTCATGCTTGAGGAGCTCGCAGTGAGCTCTGAGCCCAGTGCCCATGGTGCGGGTCTCTTCCGGCCGAATGCTCCGGATGAAGTCGCAAACGAGCTGTAGGAGAAGGGCAAGAAGCCGGGGATGTTGCATGGAGTGCTGCACACACGGTGCTGGGCTGAGCAGGGAGAGCAGGCCCAGCCCAGGTGGGGGTGGCTGCAGGTACCTGCGCTGTTCTGTGGAAGCGGCCACGGCTGGATTCCTGCTCTTGTGTGCGCTCCACAGCTTCATCTGGCAAAGAGGGAGCGCAGCCAGAGCTGAGGGGCTGCGGGAGAGGCCGGAGAACACAGCCCAGCCCTGCATCCCCAGGCAGGGAGAGCCCTGGGATGCCCCAGGGGGATGGAGCGAGGCTGCTGTAGGGTGTCTGCCTGGCTCCTCTTCCGGCCTGTCCATGGGCATTTCCCCAGAGGATTGCATGGCATGGCATGGCATGACATGGCATGGCATGGGGCCAAGTTGGCTGCAGGCTCCAGCCCTGCAGCCCAGTTCTGCCACTCACCCCCCTGTGCTGGATGGAAGGGCACCACCTCTTCAGTCTGCTGTGCTGGGGCTGCTCCAGGTCCTTCTTCCTCCTCCTCCTCCTCCTCCTCCTCCACCCAGGCCATCTTGGGCACTCTTGGGGGTCTCTGCTCCATGTCTGTGCCTGGAGCTATTTGCAGGAGAGATGCCTTGGGAAAGCTCCGGGGCACCAAGTCCCACACTCTGGCCTTGAGGGCAGCTGCAGAATAGAAGCCTCGGAAGGCCACGGGTCACCGAGCTCTGTGCTCTGGCCGCGAGCTCAGCTGCAGGAGCAAGGCTGCAGAAAAGCTCCTGGTCAGACAGGAACGAGTGTGCTGTGTGGGGGCTCCTCACAGCACTGCTCTGTCCCGTTGTGCCCCGTTGCTTGTTCCCAGCACCGGGCAAGCTTCTATTTCCCACGTGTCACAAAGGGGCCTTGGAGACCGGGTTCCGTTCCATGGCACGGTGACCGTGCTGCAGCGTGCCACCCAGGGCCCTTGCACACACTGCCTCCTGCCCTGGGGCTGGCCCCAGCCCAGCCAAAGTGGCCCAGCTTGGAAGGAATCCCTGGCCCCAGCCAGACAGAATCTTTAGGAAGGGCTCAGACCATAAGCAAAGGCCGGCCTGATCTGCGGGCTCAGGCCTATCCCCATATCTTTCCCTGAGAGCATTTGAATTTCTAAATGAGAATCATTTGAAGGGAGGGGATTTCCATGTTCCATTCCAGAGAAGACTTCTGCCTTCCTTAGCAGACACCTCTCTCTTCAAACCAAGACAATTGTTTGTCATCTTGCAGATGTGCAGTTGCTGGACAGCCCCGTTTTACTCCAGGAGAACCATTCCCAGCAACTGGGAAAATCCTAGGTGGTCCATCCACCCATAGATGAGGTCTCCAAATTTGCCCCAAAAGTGGGTCCAGCTTTTATAGGGCAAAAAGAGCAAGTCCAAGTGACTGGATGATATTTTTTGGCCGGGATAGCCCTTCAGCTGACGGCACACTTCACAATCAGCCGGGGACACAACTAGGCCAAAGCCCAGACCTCTGCTGGGAAGCTTTCTCTTCAAACACCCTTCAAACAAGCCTCCATGCAAGTCAGTTGGGAAAGGTTTTTCAAATTATACATTTCTGGCGCCTAACTACACAGGGTTATGTGAAAGATTCTAAAGCAGCCGCTCTGGAGTCAAAGAGCCAGCCCTAAGAGTCCTTGTCATCTATTTGTAGCTAAATTCCACTTTGGGGGAGTTGAAGGAATTTGGAACGAGCTAGAGAGCAGACCACTGAGTTTTTTAGATGATGCCATTGCTTTTTCTTCTCTTCTACATAGGCAGGAAGGGTGAGTTGGGCTCACATCTCCACCGCATGGCTCACAGGGCCGCAAGACTTGTAGTTACAAGAGCTTTGAAGGATTTCTTGGCCAAGAAGACACGGCCAACAAGGATTTTTATGTTTTGGACCCAATCTTCAAGATTTCATCTTACGGACTCATGCTCTCCGAGTCTCTAGCTGGTCAGAGTGACCCCGAGATAAGTTAGAAAGTCTCTTTTCCCAGCCCGGTGGTCGAAGAAGGAGTCAGAGCCCTTCATTTGTCAGTCTCAAGGTTGTTTATTGCATCTTATCGATAAAATTCTTTCTCCTGTCCTGCCGAGGTCTGCTCAGCAAGACAGTCTAAGGCACTCTGCCTCCCCTGGGGTGGTGTTATCTTTTTATACTAAAAACTACCTGTACAATATTTACAATTACTTTCCAATCCCTATCATGTATGTTAGACAGTGAGCTTCTGCTCTAGACCAATCTCAAATGCCAACATCACAGCAGAAGAGGGAGGCCAAGAAGAAGGAGAAAGGCTGGACATGCCCAGATTCCTCCATCTTGCCCCCTGAAGCCCCATTCTAAAAACCCTCAAAATCTAGTTTTCCACTCTGGGATAAATTCACTATCATTCTACTTCAACTTTTGTGGCTGGTCATTCTTCATACAAGGTTGGTGATTGTTTTTTCCAAGGGCTAAATCAAAGGCACAGGGGTCTTGGGCTCTGTGCCAAGGTCTCTGAGCCCTCTGACAGGGTCTGGAGTCCTGCAGGGCAGCCAGAGTAATTTCCTGGGTTCCCCCATCAAGCTAACAGTGTAAGCTTCCTTAGCCAATCATGCTATGACACACAAAACTACAGCACTGCATCCTAAACTTCTTGTTTAGCATTGTAACTACTTTGATTTCTTCCTAGATCTTGAACTCTAAAACTCTAAACTTTCCTCCACTTCAACTTTCCTCCCCGTGTCGCTGCTATAGACTAGAAATCCGCATTCTAGCTTCTAGCACCTTAGTTTAGAAGCCCTTTCCAAAGTCTCAGATCAAATCCTGTGTTTAATACTAAGCTTTGCTGACAAGACCAAAGGTCTGAGATTTCTCTGCATTTGGGTTTCCAACAACGCTGATGCTGTTAGTTGCAGAGTGCCCAGGATGCGTCTTGCAAGTCAACTCTGGCAGGAACAAGACAGTTGCCAGGGCGCTGCTTGTGGCCTCTGACAGCCCATGGCCCGGGGCTTGCCAGCACCCCAGCCCCTCAGGGGCTGCCCCAGCCCGGCCAAGCCGCCCGGCAGCAGCGCTGCAGCCCCACAGCAGCTCCAGAGCAGCCCCATCCAGAGGCACCTGGGAGCCCTCAGCAAGGCAGCCAGCAGCACACGGGCAGGAGGACACGGCTGGCGCTTCCTGCCTGGCACAGGGCTTTTGACCATCTCCTGGCACCGCTCTGGCAGGGATCCCCGCAGCTCCGGCCCCTGCCCAGCCGCTCTCTGGGCAGCACAAAGGCTTCAGCAGAACCACCAAAGGCCAAGGGGCTTCTGGCCATTTCCCCTGGCCCACTGCACGCCTGGGCAGCTGGCTGAGTGCGAGCATCCTTTTCCCCCTCCTCCCCTATGCCCTACGGACCCTGGGCAGCAAAAGAAAGATCCTGGGAGTCTGTGTATGTTAACATAGTCTATATTTACATGGTAAAAGAAAAAAAAAATGAAAAGAAAATTCTTGAAGAAAAACAAAATTCCACCTGACTCAGGTGGCCCCAGCAAAAAGAGCTTCTGCGATCAGCTCTCCGCAGAGCTCTGGCAGGGCAGGCAGCCGAGCCATGACAGACGGGGCCGTGTCTTCCACGCCCTGCGCAGGTGATTTTGGAGCCACTGGAACCTGGAGATGGGAGCCCGCTCTCCTGACCTGAGGATGCACATTGTTTGAATTGCCAGGCTTCCGACGGCGAGGCTGACGTCATTCGTTTTGTCTTCCAGAGCTGGGAGAGAGAGGAACAGAGGCACGGTCAGAAGCTGGAGCTGCAGGGAGCCGAGGAAGAGCCCCCTGCAAGGGCCATCCCAGCCAGCTCTTGCCATGGCCAGGAGGGAGAAGGGAGCAAGGGGATCAGCCCGAAGCTGCTGGCCACAAATGGCCCGCGTAGCCCTGAAATCTCCGTGTGCTCTGCCCACGGGAGCAGAGCCCTCCGCAGCCGGGGCAGGGCTTGCAGCTCCCCCCGGCAGTCCCCGCTGTCAGCCCGCTGCCCTCACTCACCGGTGCAGATCAGCTGCAGCTCTTGCTGCTGCCCCCTCAGGTGCCGCCCGGCCATGCCTGTGAACACAGAGCCTGTCACGGCCCCAGCCGCACAGCTCCCTGCCAGCGGCGCTGCCGGCGCTGTGGCCACACGGGCTGCTGGCCCGGCAGCGCTCAGCTCAGCCCATGCAGCGCGCTGTCGCCCCAGGGCACGGCTGTCAGAGGGCGGCAGCAGCAATGCCCAGGCCAGGCGGGGCTCCACGGCGCCGGGCCCGGCTGGCGCTGCCAGGGCAGCAGGCGGGGCTGGGGCCGAGCTGCGGTGGGCTGGGGAGGGAGCCCGGGCTCGTAACTCACCCATGAACCTGATGGCCGCCTCTCGCAGGGGCTCCTGTGGGCTCTCCAGGTAGCGCAGGGCCCGGCGCAGGTGCTCGGCCGCTCTGCTCCTGTCCTCTGCCAGCTGTAGAGAGCGGCAGGAGGGAAGGGTTGGCGTGGGCTCAGCCCCTGGGCCGGGCGCTGCCTGCGGCCTGTCATGGCCTCCCCTGCCCGCACAGCCCCGAGGCGCGGCCAGCAGCCGCTGGCGCCGGGCTCCCGAGGGGAGGGGGAGGGGGTCGGCTGCTGCCCGGGGAGCCGCGGTGCCGCCCCTGCCCCGCGGCCCCGCCGGGCCGGGGTTTCATGGGCACCCGGCTCGGGCCCACGGGAGTCTGGAGAAGAGCCCGCGCGGCCTCTGGCTGCAGCAGTGCGCAGGGGCACAGCTGCCCGGCCCGCACACTGAGCACCGCCCTCAGGGGCCTTCTCCTGGCTGAGTTGGGGATTCCAGGCCGTCCTTACCAGGCACTTGCTGAACTTCCACAGTTTCTGCTCCTTCACCAGCTTTTTGAGATCCCTCCTCTTCATGAACTTGACCGCATAAAGCAGCGTTTCCCGAGAAGCCTGGAGAGCAGCAGAGACGCGGAGATGGCCCCGCAGCCCAGGGCACGGGACCCGCCTCCCCCTGCCATGGCCTGGAGGAGGCTGCGGTCCAGCAGGCGCAGGGCAGGAGGCAGCTGAGCCCCCTGCCAGGCGGACAGCAGCAGCCCAGGAGTCCTCACCTCTGCCACATGCTGATTCTCATCATTGCAGTGGAAGAAGAGTGGAAGCAGGCTCTGTTGCACAGGGCTTTCCAAAGGTTTTTCTCTCTCTTCCAAATACTCCATCATGTCTCGGAAGAGTTTTATGGAGAGCAGCTGTACCTGGCTATTATCCTAGATGAAAAGAAGAAGAAAAAACACCTCAGCATTGGCTCCTCCAGGGCGTCCTGGGCACAGGGCTGGAAATGCACAGGGCACACAGTTTCCAGGCAGCAGCCAGTGGCTGTAGCTGGGGGCACAGAGCCTTACGTGGTCAAAGAGTGGCAGGAGTGCCTCAGCCAGCTGCACGGCAATGGGGGTTGACATCAGAATGTGTTTGTGCAGGAGTATAAAGCTGAGTGTGATGAGTGTCATCCCAGCTATCTCTGCATCATTGTCCCCCAGTAGGTGCATGAGGCTTTTGGTCAAGCTCCACATTCTTTCGGCCTGTGCGGAACACAAGTCTGTGAAGTCCCACCCTACTGCCACAGGGCCCAGAGGCCAAAGGACTGTCCTGAAGCACTGGGCTAGCTGAAGCAGGAGGCAGGAGAGCTGGGAGCAGCTGCCCCAGTGCCTAAAGGCCAGGCCAGGCCAAGTGACTGCGTTCCCAGCGCAGCTTCAGCCACCGCCCCCTTCTCACCATTGAGGGATCATCAATGAGCTCGAGAAGGGCCCTGAGCGCCAGGCGACGCCTCTCCCTGCACTCACTCTGCAGGTACCTTGAAGAGACCTTCACAACACTGTCACCACATTCGCTAGAATCCAGGCACACGAGGACCTGAAAGGCACAGGCCAGTGACGGGGAAGCCGACCGGCAGGAGCCTGCAGCCGCACAGGGCTGGGCCCAGGACGCAGCAGCAGCAGCAGCACAGGGTGCGGGCACCGTCCCAGGCGGCTGCTGCCACAAGAGGGCAGAGAGCTGGGAGGCAGCTCAGCCAGGCAGCACTGGACACCCGGCCCACCTCCACAAGGAATGCCAGGGCGGGCAGATCCCAGTGTGGCTCCTGTGTGCTGAGCAGCCAGAGGAGGTGGAGTGCAATACTGGAACACAAGCGATGACAAGCATGGCGCATCTCCCTAGGAGGGCAAAAAAGGGAGCAGGAAGCTGAGCAAATCTCTCCAAGGACAGGCTTACAGAGCCTGGTGGTCTTTTACCACCACTCTGCATGGGGACGTGGGCCCTTTAGGAGGTGTCTCCTCCTGTGCTCTCTCCCCTCCCAGCCTTTTCCAGTCTGCTTGGCCGTCCCTCAGTGTGTCCTTAGCTGTCCCTCAGTGTGTCCCAGGGCCTCAGGGAATGTGTGGGACAGCTCGGGCACAGAGCACAAATGCCAGGATCAATGGGGAGAAAGAGAGTCTCACCTGGCCAGCAGACCCACGGCATAGTGGCGGGTGTCAGCACAGAGCAGCGTGTCCCAGCCACGCTTGCCTTCCACTGACAACACCACATCCTTGTACTGCTTTTGGCAGAGCAGGGACTTCAGGGTCTGCACTGCAAACCTGTGTGCACAGCAAAGCCCGGGTCACACTGGCAGCACTGGCTCCTTTGCAGGCCACGTGTCAGGGACAGGAGGAGTGGGATGGAGCACCTGTTGGGGCTGGTGGCAAGACCGTGCTCTTCCAGGCAATCCTTCCAGAAGGTTTGGACCTCCTCTGGCATCTCTTCTGTGCTGGAGAACACTTGGAAGAGCAGATGAACAAAAAGGCGGGGGAAATATGGCCTCACTACACGTGGGACAGAGGACTCCTGGAGGATCTTCCACATCACCACGGTCGCCTGCAAAGGACAAAGCCCCCCGAGACAGCGCTCAGTGCCGAGGTGTCCGTGTGGCAGGGCCCGAGCGTGCCAGAGAGATTCCCGGAGAGAGGCAGGGGGAGCGTGGGGCCTGGTGGGCCTGAAGCTGCCCCTGGGCCAGGTTTCCGGCCAGCGCCTGAGGCAGGCAGATGCAGTGGGGGAAGGAGGATGGAGAGCTGCTGGAGAGGCGGCCTTGGGGCCAGCAAAGGCCAGTTGCGGAAACTCACAGCCAGGGCAAAGACAGCCGTTTTGTCCCCATCCGAGGTGCACGTGCTGTACTCTGGCCAGCTCCCCAGCACATCCAGGAGGATCAGCTGCACTGGCTCCGCAGTCCTGGACGAGCACATGATGGTCTTCCACATGGAGATGGCAGCTCTGCGGGGTTAGAGCTCTGTCTCATGAGGGGTCTCAGACACAGCCCCGTGGCCTGGGCATCCCTAGGGGCCTGGGCTGACTGCCGGCTATTGCTCTGCCCACTGGCCCTTGCTGGCAGCAGCCTGGCAACCCAGCTCTGTGAGGACAGGCCCTGAGGGGCAGCAAGGCAGCATGGCAGCAGGCTCAGGGGCTGACGTGCCAGGGCTGGGAAAGGCAGCAGCCAGAGGGTTCTGGAACTCTCAGTTGCTCAGACAGCTGGGCCAGGCGGTACAGGGTGATGGGCTTGGGAGGCCTGAGCCCTCTGGGCAGGTGGGCCCCATACCTGTCACAGGACGGGGCCACACGCAGGAGCGTCATGACTGCGTCAGCCGGGTGTGCTTTGGTGAGTTTCAGCAGGGCCTTGTCCAGCCTGTGCTCGGCAGAATTGTTGGCCAGGAGCCATCGGTGAATGTACCTCACCATGGCAGGCACCTCCTCTCCTGCAGGAGGCACGGGGCGACTTGGAAAGCTGCCAGAGAGAGCAATGTCCCCAGGCTCCCTAGAGAAGCGCTTCCCTTGCCAGCGCACTGCCATGGCCTCAAAGGCTCTGAGGGACCAGCAGGCGTGGCTGGGGAAGCCACGTGACTCATGGGGGAATTGAAGCCTGGCCCCAGGCTGCTTACTTGTTCTGGCCTGGCAACACCCTTCTCCAGGAGCAAATCCAGCAGGGCGGCACTGGTCTCATGCTTGAGGAGCTCGCAGTGAGCTCTGAGCCCAGTGCCCATGGTGCGGGTCTCTTCCGGCCGAATGCTCCGGATGAAGTCGCAAACGAGCTGTAGGAGAAGGGCAAGAAGCCGGGGATGTTGCATGGAGTGCTGCACACACGGTGCTGGGCTGAGCAGGGAGAGCAGGCCCAGCCCAGGTGGGGGTGGCTGCAGGTACCTGCGCTGTTCTGTGGAAGCGGCCACGGCTGGATTCCTGCTCTTGTGTGCGCTCCACAGCTTCATCTGGCAAAGAGGGAGCGCAGCCAGAGCTGAGGGGCTGCGGGAGAGGCCGGAGAACACAGCCCAGCCCTGCATCCCTGCGAGGCTGCTGTAGGGTGTCTGCCTGGCTCCTCTTCCGGCCTGTCCATGGGCATTTCCCCAGAGGATTGCATGGCATGGCATGGCATGGCATGGCATGGCATGGCATGGCATGGCATGGGGCCAAGTTGGCTGCAGGCTCCAGCCCTGCAGCCCAGTTCTGCCACTCACCCCCCTGTGCTGGATGGAAGGGCACCACCTCTTCAGTCTGCTGTGCTGGGGCTGCTCCAGGTCCTTCTTCCTCCTCCTCCTCCTCCTCCTCCTCCTCCACCCAGGCCATCTTGGGCACTCTCGGGGGTCTCTGCTCCATGTCTGTGACTGGAGCTACTTGCAGGAGAGATGCCTTGGGAAAGCTCCGGGGCACCAAGTCCCACACTCTGGCCTTGAGGGCAGCTGCAGAATAGAAGCCTCGGAAGGCCACGGGTCACCGAGCTCTGTGCTCTGGCCGCGAGCTCAGCTGCAGGAACAACGCTGCAGAAAAGCTCCTGGTCAGACGGGAACGAGTGCGCTGTGTGGGGGCTCCTCACAGCACTGCTCTGTCCCGTTGTGCCCCGTTGCTTGTTCCCAGCACCGGGCAAGCTTCTATTTCCCACGTGTCACAAAGGGGCCTTGGAGACCGGGTTCCGTTCCATGGCACGGTGACCGTGCTGCAGCGTGCCACCCAGGGCCCTTGCACACACTGCCTCCTGCCCTGGGGCTGGCCCCAGCCCAGCCAAAGTGGCCCAGCTTGGAAGGAATCCCTGGCCCCAGCCAGACAGAATCTTTAGGAAGGGCTCAGACCATAAGCAAAGGCCGGCCTGATCTGCGGGCTCAGGCCTATCCCCATATCTTTCCCTGAGAGCATTTGAATTTCTAAATGAGAATCATTTGAAGGGAGGGGATTTCCATGTTCCATTCCAGAGAAGACTTCTGCCTTCCTTAGCAGACACCTCTCTCTTCAAACCAAGACAATTGTTTGTCATCTTGCAGATGTGCAGTTGCTGGACAGCCCCGTTTTACTCCAGGAGAACCATTCCCAGCAACTGGGAAAATCCTAGGTGGTCCATCCACCCATAGATGAGGTCTCCAAATTTGCCCCAAAAGTGGGTCCAGCTTTTATAGGGCAAAAAGAGCAAGTCCAAGTGACTGGATGATATTTTTTGGCCGGGATAGCCCTTCAGCTGCCGGCACACTTCACAATCAGCCGGGGACACAACTAGGCCAAAGCCCAGACCTCTGCTGGGAAGCTTTCTCTTCAAACACCCTTCAAACAAGCCTCCATGCAAGTCAGTTGGGAAAGGTTTTTCAAATTATACATTTCTGGCGCCTAACTACACAGGGTTATGTGAAAGATTCTAAAGCAGCCGCTCTGGAGTCAAAGAGCCAGCCCTAAGAGTCCTTGTCATCTATTTGTAGCTAAATTCCACTTTGGGGGAGTTGAAGGAATTTGGAACGAGCTAGAGAGCAGACCACTGAGTTTTTTAGATGATGCCATTGCTTTTTCTTCTCTTCTACATAGGCAGGAAGGGTGAGTTGGGCTCACATCTCCACCGCATGGCTCACAGGGCCGCAAGACTTGTAGTTACAAGAGCTTTGAAGGATTTCTTGGCCAAGAAGACACGGCCAACAAGGATTTTTATGTTTTGGACCCGATCTTCAAGATTTCATCTTACGGACTCATGCTCTCCGAGTCTCTAGCTGGTCAGAGTGACCCCGAGATAAGTTAGAAAGTCTCTTTTCCCAGCCCGGTGGTCGAAGAAGGAGTCAGAGCCCTTCATTTGTCAGTCTCAAGGTTGTTTATTGCATCTTATCGATAAAATTCTTTCTCCTGTCCTGCTGAGGTCCGCTCAGCAAGACAGTCTAAGGCACTCTGCCTCCCCTGGGGTGGTGTTATCTTTTTATACTAAAAACTACCTGTACAATATTTACAATTACTTTCCAATCCCTATCATGTATGTTAGACAGTGAGCTTCTGCTCTAGACCAATCTCAAATGCCAACATCACAGCAGAAGAGGGAGGCCAAGAAGAAGGAGAAAGGCTGGACATGCCCAGATTCCTCCATCTTGCCCCCTGAAGCCCCATTCTAAAAACCCTCAAAATCTAGTTTTCCACTCTGGGATAAATTCACTATCATTCTACTTCAACTTTTGTGGCTGGTCATTCTTCATACAAGGTTGGTGATTGTTTTTTCCAAGGGCTAAATCAAAGGCACAGGGGTCTTGGGCTCTGTGCCAAGGTCTCTGAGCCCTCTGACAGGGTCTGGAGTCCTGCAGGGCAGCCAGAGTAATTTCCTGGGTTCCCCCATCAAGCTAACAGTGTAAGCTTCCTTAGCCAATCATGCTATGACACACAAAACTACAGCACTGCATCCTAAACTTCTTGTTTAGCATTGTAACTACTTTGATTTCTTCCTAGATCTTGAACTCTAAAACTCTGAACTTTCCTCCACTTCAACTTTCCTCCCCGTGTCGCTGCTATAGACTAGAAATCCGCATTCTAGCTTCTAGCACCTTAGTTTAGAAGCCCTTTCCAAAGTCTCAGATCAAATCCTGTGTTTAATACTAAGCTTTGCTGACAAGACCAAAGGTCTGAGATTTCTCTGCATTTGGGTTTCCAACAACACTGATGCTGTTAGTTGCAGAGTGCCCAGGATGCGTCTTGCAAGTCAACTCTGGCAGGAACAAGACAGTTGCCAGGGCGCTGCTTGTGGCCTCTGACAGCCCATGGCCCGGGGCTTGCCAGCACCCCAGCCCCTCAGGGGCTGCCCCAGCCCGGCCAAGCCGCCCGACAGCAGCGCCGCAGCCCCACAGCAGCTCCAGAGCAGCCCCATCCAGAGGCACCTGGGAGCCCTCAGCAAGGCAGCCAGCAGCACACGGGCAGGAGGACACGGCTGGCGCTTCCTGCCTGGCACAGGGCTTGTGACCATCTCCCGGCACCGCTCTGGCAGGGATCCCCGCAGCTCCGGCCCCTGCCCAGCCGCTCTCTGGGCAGCACAAAGGCTTCAGCAGAACCACCAAAGGCCAAGGGGCTTCTGGCCATTTCCCCTGGCCCACTGCATGCCTGGGCAGCTGGCTGAGTGCGAGCATCCTTTTCCCCCTCCTCCCCTATGCCCTACGGACCCTGGGCAGCAAAAGAAAGATCCTGGGAGTCTGTGTATGTTAACATAGTCTATATTTACATGGTAAAAGAAAAAAAAAATGAAAAGAAAATTCTTGAAGAAAAACAAAATTCCACCTGACTCAGGTGGCCCCAGCAAAAAGAGCTTCTGCGATCAGCTCTCCGCAGAGCTCTGGCAGGGCAGGCAGCCGAGCCATGACAGACGGGGCCGTGTCTTCCACGCCCTGCGCAGGTGATTTTGGAGCCACTGGAACCTGGAGATGGGAGCCCGCTCTCCTGACCTGAGGATGCACATTGTTTGAATTGCCAGGCTTCCGACGGCGAGGCTGACGTCATTCGTTTTGTCTTCCAGAGCTGCGAGAGAGAGGAACAGAGGCACGGTCAGAAGCTGGAGCTGCAGGGAGCCGAGGAAGAGCCCCCTGCAAGGGCCATCCCAGCCAGCTCTTGCCATGGCCAGGAGGGAGAAGGGAGCAAGGGGATCAGCCCGAAGCTGCTGGCCACAAATGGCCCGCGTAGCCCTGAAATCTCCGTGTGCTCTGCCCACGGGAGCAGAGCCCTCCGCAGCCGGGGCAGGGCTTGCAGCTCCCCCCGGCAGTCCCCGCTGTCAGCCCGCTGCCCTCACTCACCGGTGCAGATCAGCTGCAGCTCTTGCTGCTGCCCCCTCAGGTGCCGCCCGGCCATGCCTGTGAACACAGAGCCTGTCACGGCCCCAGCCGCACAGCTCCCTGCCAGCGGCGCTGCCGGCGCTGTGGCCACACGGGCTGCTGGCCCGGCAGCGCTCAGCTCAGCCCATGCAGCGCGCTGTCGCCCCAGGGCACGGCTGTCAGAGGGCGGCAGCAGCAATGCCCAGGCCAGGCGGGGCTCCACGGCGCCGGGCCCGGCTGGCGCTGCCAGGGCAGCAGGCGGGGCTGGGGCCGAGCTGCGGCGGGCTGGGGAGGGAGCCCGGGCTCGTAACTCACCCATGAACCTGATGGCCGCCTCTCGCAGGGGCTCCTGTGGGCTCTCCAGGTAGCGCAGGGCCCGGCGCAGGTGCTCGGCCGCTCTGCTCCTGTCCTCTGCCAGCTGTAGAGAGCGGCAGGAGGGAAGGGTTGGCGTGGGCTCAGCCCCTGGGCCGGGCGCTGCCTGCGGCCAGTCCCGGCCTCCCCTTCCCGCACAGCCCCGAGGCGCGGCCAGCAGCCGCTGGCGCCGGGCTCCCGAGGGGAGGGGGAGAGGGTCGGCTGCTGCCCGGGGAGCCGCGGTGCCGCTCCTGCCCCGCAGCCCCGCCGGGCCGGGGCTCCATGGGCACCCGGCTCGGGCCCACGGGAGTCTGGAGAAGAGCCCGCGCGGCCTCTGGCTGCAGCAGCGCGCAGGGGCACAGCTGCCCGGCCCGCACACTGAGCACCGCCCTCAGGGCCCTTCTCCTGGCTGAGTTGGGGATTCCAGGCCGTCCTTACCAGGCACTTGCTGAACTTCCACAGTTTCTGCTCCTTCACCAGCTTTTTGAGATCCCTCCTCTTCATGAACTTGACCGCATAAAGCAGCGTTTCCCGAGAAGCCTGGAGAGCAGCAGAGACGCGGAGATGGCCCCGCAGCCCAGGGCACGGGACCCGCCTCCCCCTGCCATGGCCTGGAGGAGGCTGCGGTCCAGCAGGCGCAGGGCAGGAGGCAGCTGAGCCTCCTGCCAGGCGGACAGCAGCAGCCCAGGAGTCCTCACCTCTGCCACATGCTGATTCTCATCATTGCAGTGGAAGAAGAGTGGAAGCAGGCTCTGTTGCACAGGGCTTTCCAAAGGTTTTTCTCTCTCTTCCAAATACTCCATCATGTCTCGGAAGAGTTTTATGGAGAGCAGCTGTACCTGGCTATTATCCTAGATGAAAAGAAGAAGAAAAAACACCTCAGCATTGGCTCCTCCAGGGCGTCCTGGGCACAGGGCTGGAAATGCACAGGGCACACAGTTTCCAGGCAGCAGCCAGTGGCTGTAGCTGGGGGCACAGAGCCTTACGTGGTCAAAGAGTGGCAGGAGTGCCTCAGCCAGCTGCACGGCAATGGGGGTTGACATCAGAATGTGTTTGTGCAGGAGTATAAAGCTGAGTGTGATGAGTGTCATCCCAGCTATCTCTGCATCATTGTCCCCCAGTAGGTGCATGAGGCTTTTGGTCAAGCTCCACATTCTTTCGGCCTGTGCGGAACACAAGTCTGTGAAGTCCCACCCTACTGCCACAGGGCCCAGAGGCCAAAGGACTGTCCTGAAGCACTGGGCTAGCTGAAGAAGGAGGCAGGAGAGCTGGGAGCAGCTGCCCCAGTGCCTAAAGGCCAGGCCAGGCCAAGTGACTGCGTTCCCAGCGCAGCTTCAGCCACCGCCCCCTTCTCACCATTGAGGGATCATCAATGAGCTCGAGAAGGGCCCTGAGCGCCAGGCGACGCCTCTCCCTGCACTCGCTCTGCAGGTACCTTGAAAAGACCTTCACAACACTGTCACCACATTCGCTAGAATCCAGGCACACGAGGACCTGAAAGGCACAGGCCAGTGACGGGGGAGCCGGCCGGCAGGAGCCCGCAGCCGCACAGAACTGGGCCCAGGACGCAGCAGCAGCACAGGGTGCGGGTACCGTCCCAGGCGGCTGCTGCCACGAGAGGGCAGAGAGCTGGGAGGCAGCTCAGCCAGGCAGCCCTGGACACCCGGCTCACCTCCACAAGGAATGCCAGGGCGGGCAGATCCCAGTGTGGCTCCTGTGTGCTGAGCAGCCAGAGGAGGTGGAGTGCAATACTGGAACACAAGCGATGACAAGCATGGTGCATCTCCCTAGGAGGGCAAAAAAGGGAGCAGGAAGCTGAGCAAATCTCTCCAAGGACAGGCTTACAGAGCCTGGTGGTCTTTTACCACCACTCTGCATGGGGACGTGGGCCCTTTAGGAGGTGTCTCCTCCTGTGCTCTCTCCCCTCCCAGCCTTTTCCAGTCTGCTTGGCCGTCCCTCAGTGTGTCCTTAGCTGTCCCTCAGTGTGTCCCAGGGCCTCAGGGAATGTGTGGGACAGCTCGGGCACAGAGCACAAATGCCAGGATCAATGGGGAGAAAGAGAGTCTCACCTGGCCAGCAGACCCACGGCATAGTGGCGGGTGTCAGCACAGAGCAGCGTGTCCCAGCCACGCTTGCCTTCCACTGACAACACCACATCCTTGTACTGCTTTTGGCAGAGCAGGGACTTCAGGGTCTGCACTGCAAACCTGTGTGCACAGCAAAGCCCGGGTCACACTGGCAGCACTGGCTCCTTTGCAGGCCACGTGTCAGGGACAGGAGGAGTGGGATGGAGCACCTGTTGGGGCTGGTGGCAAGACCGTGCTCTTCCAGGCAATCCTTCCAGAAGGTTTGGACCTCCTCTGGCATCTCTTCTGTGCTGGAGAACACTTGGAAGAGCAGATGAACAAAAAGGCGGGGGAAATATGGCCTCACTACACGTGGGACAGAGGACTCCTGGAGGATCTTCCACATCACCACGGTCGCCTGCAAAGGACAAAGCCCCCCGAGACAGCGCTCAGTGCCGAGGTGTCCGTGTGGCAGGGCCCGAGCGTGCCAGAGAGATTCCCGGAGAGAGGCAGGGGGAGCGCGGGGCCTGGTGGGCCTGAAGCTGCCCCTGGGCCAGGTTTCCGGCCAGCGCCTGAGGCAGGCAGATGCAGTGGGGGAAGGAGGATGGAGAGCTGCTGGAGAGGCGGCCTTGGGGCCAGCAAAGGCCAGTTGCGGAAACTCACAGCCAGGGCAAAGACAGCCGTTTTGTCCCCATCCGAGGTGCACGTGCTGTACTCTGGCCAGCTCCCCAGCACATCCAGGAGGATCAGCTGCACTGGCTCCGCAGTCCTGGACGAGCACATGATGGTCTTCCACATGGAGATGGCAGCTCTGCGGGGTTAGAGCTCTGTCTCATGAGGGGTCTCAGACACAGCCCCGTGGCCTGGGCATCCCTAGGGGCCTGGGCTGACTGCCGGCTCTTCCTCTGCCCACTGGCCCTTGCTGGCAGCAGCCAGGCAACCCAGCTCTGTGAGGACAGGCCCTGAGGGGCAGCAAGGCAGCATGGCAGCAGGCTCAGGGGCTGACGTGCAAGGGCTGGGAAAGGCAGCAGCCAGAGGGTTCTGGAACTCTCTGTTGCTCAGACAGCTGGGCCAGGCGGTACAGGGTGATGGGCTTGGGAGGCCTGAGCCCTCTGGGCAGGTGGGCCCCATACCTGTCACAGGACGGGGCCACACGCAGGAGCGTCACGACTGCGTCAGCCGGGTGTGCTTTGGTGAGTTTCAGCAGGGCCTTGTCCAGCCTGTGCTCGGCAGAATTGTTGGCCAGGAGCCATCGGTGAATGTACCTCACCATGGCAGGCACCTCCTCTCCTGCAGGAGGCACGGGGCGACTTGGAAAGCTGCCAGAGAGAGCAATGTCCCCAGGCTCCCTAGAGAAGCGCTTCCCTTGCCAGCGCACTGCCATGGCCTCAAAGGCTCTGAGGGACCAGCAGGCGTGGCTGGGGAAGCCACGTGACTCATGGGGGAATTGAAGCCTGGCCCCAGGCTGCTTACTTGTTCTGGCCTGGCAACACCCTTCTCCAGGAGCAAATCCAGCAGGGCGGCACTGGTCTCATGCTTGAGGAGCTCGCAGTGAGCTCTGAGCCCAGTGCCCATGGTGCGGGTCTCTTCCGGCCGAATGCTCCGGATGAAGTCGCAAACGAGCTGTAGGAGAAGGGCAAGAAGCCGGGGATGTTGCATGGAGTGCTGCACACACGGTGCTGGGCTGAGCAGGGAGAGCAGGCCCAGCCCAGGTGGGGGTGGCTGCAGGTACCTGCGCTGTTCTGTGGAAGCGGCCACGGCTGGATTCCTGCTCTTGTGTGCGCTCCACAGCTTCATCTGGCAAAGAGGGAGCGCAGCCAGAGCTGAGGGGCTGCGGGAGAGGCCGGAGAACACAGCCCAGCCCTGCATCCCTGCGAGGCTGCTGTAGGGTGTCTGCCTGGCTCCTCTTCCGGCCTGTCCATGGGCATTTCCCCAGAGGATTGCATGGCATGGCATGACATGGCATGGCATGGGGCCAAGTTGGCTGCAGGCTCCAGCCCTGCAGCCCAGTTCTGCCACTCACCCCCCTGTGCTGGATGGAAGGGCACCACCTCTTCAGTCTGCTGTGCTGGGGCTGCTCCAGGTCCTTCTTCCTCCTCCTCCTCCTCCTCCTCCTCCACCCAGGCCATCTTGGGCACTCTCGGGGGTCTCTGCTCCATGTCTGTGACTGGAGCTACTTGCAGGAGAGATGCCTTGGGAAAGCTCCGGGGCACCAAGTCCCACACTCTGGCCTTGAGGGCAGCTGCAGAATAGAAGCCTCGGAAGGCCACGGGTCACCGAGCTCTGTGCTCTGGCCGCGAGCTCAGCTGCAGGAACAACGCTGCAGAAAAGCTCCTGGTCAGACGGGAACGAGTGCGCTGTGTGGGGGCTCCTCACAGCACTGCTCTGTCCCGTTGTGCCCCGTTGCTTGTTCCCAGCACCGGGCAAGCTTCTATTTCCCACGTGTCACAAAGGGGCCTTGGAGACCGGGTTCCGTTCCATGGCACGGTGACCGTGCTGCAGCGTGCCACCCAGGGCCCTTGCACACACTGCCTCCTGCCCTGGGGCTGGCCCCAGCCCAGCCAAAGTGGCCCAGCTTGGAAGGAATCCCTGGCCCCAGCCAGACAGAATCTTTAGGAAGGGCTCAGACCATAAGCAAAGGCCGGCCTGATCTGCGGGCTCAGGCCTATCCCCATATCTTTCCCTGAGAGCATTTGAATTTCTAAATGAGAATCATTTGAAGGGAGGGGATTTCCATGTTCCATTCCAGAGAAGACTTCTGCCTTCCTTAGCAGACACCTCTCTCTTCAAACCAAGACAATTGTTTGTCATCTTGCAGATGTGCAGTTGCTGGACAGCCCCGTTTTACTCCAGGAGAACCATTCCCAGCAACTGGGAAAATCCTAGGTGGTCCATCCACCCATAGATGAGGTCTCCAAATTTGCCCCAAAAGTGGGTCCAGCTTTTATAGGGCAAAAAGAGCAAGTCCAAGTGACTGGATGATATTTTTTGGCCGGGATAGCCCTTCAGCTGCCGGCACACTTCACAATCAGCCGGGGACACAACTAGGCCAAAGCCCAGACCTCTGCTGGGAAGCTTTCTCTTCAAACACCCTTCAAACAAGCCTCCATGCAAGTCAGTTGGGAAAGGTTTTTCAAATTATACATTTCTGGCGCCTAACTACACAGGGTTATGTGAAAGATTCTAAAGCAGCCGCTCTGGAGTCAAAGAGCCAGCCCTAAGAGTCCTTGTCATCTATTTGTAGCTAAATTCCACTTTGGGGGAGTTGAAGGAATTTGGAACGAGCTAGAGAGCAGACCACTGAGTTTTTTAGATGATGCCATTGCTTTTTCTTCTCTTCTACATAGGCAGGAAGGGTGAGTTGGGCTCACATCTCCACCGCATGGCTCACAGGGCCGCAAGACTTGTAGTTACAAGAGCTTTGAAGGATTTCTTGGCCAAGAAGACACGGCCAACAAGGATTTTTATGTTTTGGACCCGATCTTCAAGATTTCATCTTACGGACTCATGCTCTCCGAGTCTCTAGCTGGTCAGAGTGACCCCGAGATAAGTTAGAAAGTCTCTTTTCCCAGCCCGGTGGTCGAAGAAGGAGTCAGAGCCCTTCATTTGTCAGTCTCAAGGTTGTTTATTGCATCTTATCGATAAAATTCTTTCTCCTGTCCTGCTGAGGTCCGCTCAGCAAGACAGTCTAAGGCACTCTGCCTCCCCTGGGGTGGTGTTATCTTTTTATACTAAAAACTACCTGTACAATATTTACAATTACTTTCCAATCCCTATCATGTATGTTAGACAGTGAGCTTCTGCTCTAGACCAATCTCAAATGCCAACATCACAGCAGAAGAGGGAGGCCAAGAAGAAGGAGAAAGGCTGGACATGCCCAGATTCCTCCATCTTGCCCCCTGAAGCCCCATTCTAAAAACCCTCAAAATCTAGTTTTCCACTCTGGGATAAATTCACTATCATTCTACTTCAACTTTTGTGGCTGGTCATTCTTCATACAAGGTTGGTGATTGTTTTTTCCAAGGGCTAAATCAAAGGCACAGGGGTCTTGGGCTCTGTGCCAAGGTCTCTGAGCCCTCTGACAGGGTCTGGAGTCCTGCAGGGCAGCCAGAGTAATTTCCTGGGTTCCCCCATCAAGCTAACAGTGTAAGCTTCCTTAGCCAATCATGCTATGACACACAAAACTACAGCACTGCATCCTAAACTTCTTGTTTAGCATTGTAACTACTTTGATTTCTTCCTAGATCTTGAACTCTAAAACTCTGAACTTTCCTCCACTTCAACTTTCCTCCCCGTGTCGCTGCTATAGACTAGAAA
Source organism: Melospiza melodia melodia (assembly GCF_035770615.1). NCBI lineage: Eukaryota > Metazoa > Chordata > Aves > Passeriformes > Passerellidae > Melospiza > Melospiza melodia. The sequence continues at coordinate 11,529,419 of NC_086210.1, read as the reverse complement.
TCCGCATTCTAGCTTCTAGCACCTTAGTTTAGAAGCCCTTTCCAAAGTCTCAGATCAAATCCTGTGTTTAATACTAAGCTTTGCTGACAAGACCAAAGGTCTGAGATTTCTCTGCATTTGGGTTTCCAACAACACTGATGCTGTTAGTTGCAGAGTGCCCAGGATGCGTCTTGCAAGTCAACTCTGGCAGGAACAAGACAGTTGCCAGGGCGCTGCTTGTGGCCTCTGACAGCCCATGGCCCGGGGCTTGCCAGCACCCCAGCCCCTCAGGGGCTGCCCCAGCCCGGCCAAGCCGCCCGACAGCAGCGCCGCAGCCCCACAGCAGCTCCAGAGCAGCCCCATCCAGAGGCACCTGGGAGCCCTCAGCAAGGCAGCCAGCAGCACACGGGCAGGAGGACACGGCTGGCGCTTCCTGCCTGGCACAGGGCTTGTGACCATCTCCCGGCACCGCTCTGGCAGGGATCCCCGCAGCTCCGGCCCCTGCCCAGCCGCTCTCTGGGCAGCACAAAGGCTTCAGCAGAACCACCAAAGGCCAAGGGGCTTCTGGCCATTTCCCCTGGCCCACTGCATGCCTGGGCAGCTGGCTGAGTGTGAGCATCCTTTTCCCCCTCCTCCCCTATGCCCTACGGACCCTGGGCAGCAAAAGAAAGATCCTGGGAGTCTGTGTATGTTAACATAGTCTATATTTACATGGTAAAAGAAAAATAAATGAAAAGAAAATTCTTGTTCTTGAAGAAAAACAAAATTCCACCTGACTCAGGTGGCCCCAGCAAAAAGAGCTTCTGCGATCAGCTCTCCGCAGAGCTCTGGCAGGGCAGGCAGCCGAGCCATGACAGACGGGGCCGTGTCTTCCACGCCCTGCGCAGGTGATTTTGGAGCCACTGGAACCTGGAGATGGGAGCCCGCTCTCCTGACCTGAGGATGCACATTGTTTGAATTGCCAGGCTTCCGACGGCGAGGCTGACGTCATTCGTTTTGTCTTCCAGAGCTGCGAGAGAGAGGAACAGAGGCACGGTCAGAAGCTGGAGCTGCAGGGAGCCGAGGAAGAGCCCCCTGCAAGGGCCATCCCAGCCAGCTCTTGCCATGGCCAGGAGGGAGAAGGGAGCAAGGGGATCAGCCCGAAGCTGCTGGCCACAAATGGCCCGCGTAGCCCTGAAATCTCCGTGTGCTCTGCCCACGGGAGCAGAGCCCTCCGCAGCCGGGGCAGGGCTTGCAGCTCCCCCCGGCAGTCCCCGCTGTCAGCCCGCTGCCCTCACTCACCGGTGCAGATCAGCTGCAGCTCTTGCTGCTGCCCCCTCAGGTGCCGCCCGGCCATGCCTGTGAACACAGAGCCTGTCACGGCCCCAGCCGCACAGCTCCCTGCCAGCGGCGCTGCCGGCGCTGTGGCCACACGGGCTGCTGGCCCGGCAGCGCTCAGCTCAGCCCATGCAGCGCGCTGTCGCCCCAGGGCACGGCTGTCAGAGGGCGGCAGCAGCAATGCCCAGGCCAGGCGGGGCTCCACGGCGCCGGGCCCGGCTGGCGCTGCCAGGGCAGCAGGCGGGGCTGGGGCCGAGCTGCGGCGGGCTGGGGAGGGAGCCCGGGCTCGTAACTCACCCATGAACCTGATGGCCGCCTCTCGCAGGGGCTCCTGTGGGCTCTCCAGGTAGCGCAGGGCCCGGCGCAGGTGCTCGGCCGCTCTGCTCCTGTCCTCTGCCAGCTGTAGAGAGCGGCAGGAGGGAAGGGTTGGCGTGGGCTCAGCCCCTGGGCCGGGCGCTGCCTGCGGCCAGTCCCGGCCTCCCCTTCCCGCACAGCCCCGAGGCGCGGCCTGCAGCCGCTGGCGCCGGGCTCCCGAGGGGAGGGGGAGAGGGTCGGCTGCTGCCCGGGGAGCCGCGGTGCCGCTCCTGCCCCGCAGCCCCGCCGGGCCGGGGCTCCATGGGCACCCGGCTCGGGCCCACGGGAGTCTGGAGAAGAGCCCGCGCGGCCTCTGGCTGCAGCAGCGCGCAGGGGCACAGCTGCCCGGCCCGCACACTGAGCACCGCCCTCAGGGCCCTTCTCCTGGCTGAGTTGGGGATTCCAGGCCGTCCTTACCAGGCACTTGCTGAACTTCCACAGTTTCTGCTCCTTCACCAGCTTTTTGAGATCCCTCCTCTTCATGAACTTGACCGCATAAAGCAGCGTTTCCCGAGAAGCCTGGAGAGCAGCAGAGACGCGGAGATGGCCCCGCAGCCCAGGGCACGGGACCCGCCTCCCCCTGCCATGGCCTGGAGGAGGCTGCGGTCCAGCAGGCGCAGGGCAGGAGGCAGCTGAGCCTCCTGCCAGGCGGACAGCAGCAGCCCAGGAGTCCTCACCTCTGCCACATGCTGATTCTCATCATTGCAGTGGAAGAAGAGTGGAAGCAGGCTCTGTTGCACAGGGCTTTCCAAAGGTTTTTCTCTCTCTTCCAAATACTCCATCATGTCTCGGAAGAGTTTTATGGAGAGCAGCTGTACCTGGCTATTATCCTAGATGAAAAGAAGAAGAAAAAACACCTCAGCATTGGCTCCTCCAGGGCGCCCTGGGCACAGGGCTGGAAATGCACAGGGCACACAGTTTCCAGGCAGCAGCCAGTGGCTGTAGCTGGGGGCACAGAGCCTTACGTGGTCAAAGAGTGGCAGGAGTGCCTCAGCCAGCTGCACGGCAATGGGGGTTGACATCAGAATGTGTTTGTGCAGGAGTATAAAGCTGAGTGTGATGAGTGTCATCCCAGCTATCTCTGCATCATTGTCCCCCAGTAGGTGCATGAGGCTTTTGGTCAAGCTCCACATTCTTTCGGCCTGTGCGGAACACAAGTCTGTGAAGTCCCACCCTACTGCCACAGGGCCCAGAGGCCAAAGGACTGTCCTGAAGCACTGGGCTAGCTGAAGAAGGAGGCAGGAGAGCTGGGAGCAGCTGCCCCAGTGCCTAAAGGCCAGGCCAGGCCAAGTGACTGCGTTCCCAGCGCAGCTTCAGCCACCGCCCCCTTCTCACCATTGAGGGATCATCAATGAGCTCGAGAAGGGCCCTGAGCGCCAGGCGACGCCTCTCCCTGCACTCGCTCTGCAGGTACCTTGAAAAGACCTTCACAACACTGTCACCACATTCGCTAGAATCCAGGCACACGAGGACCTGAAAGGCACAGGCCAGTGACGGGGGAGCCGGCCGGCAGGAGCCCGCAGCCGCACAGAACTGGGCCCAGGACGCAGCAGCAGCACAGGGTGCGGGTACCGTCCCAGGCGGCTGCTGCCACGAGAGGGCAGAGAGCTGGGAGGCAGCTCAGCCAGGCAGCCCTGGACACCCGGCTCACCTCCACAAGGAATGCCAGGGCGGGCAGATCCCAGTGTGGCTCCTGTGTGCTGAGCAGCCAGAGGAGGTGGAGTGCAATACTGGAACACAAGCGATGACAAGCATGGCGCATCTCCCTAGGAGGGCAAAAAAGGGAGCAGGAAGCTGAGCAAATCTCTCCAAGGACAGGCTTACAGAGCCTGGTGGTCTTTTACCACCACTCTGCATGGGGACGTGGGCCCTTTAGGAGGTGTCTCCTCCTGTGCTCTCTCCCCTCCCAGCCTTTTCCAGTCTGCTTGGCCGTCCCTCAGTGTGTCCTTAGCTGTCCCTCAGTGTGTCCCAGGGCCTCAGGGAATGTGTGGGACAGCTCGGGCACAGAGCACAAATGCCAGGATCAATGGGGAGAAAGAGAGTCTCACCTGGCCAGCAGACCCACGGCATAGTGGCGGGTGTCAGCACAGAGCAGCGTGTCCCAGCCACGCTTGCCTTCCACTGACAACACCACATCCTTGTACTGCTTTTGGCAGAGCAGGGACTTCAGGGTCTGCACTGCAAACCTGTGTGCACAGCAAAGCCCGGGTCACACTGGCAGCACTGGCTCCTTTGCAGGCCACGTGTCAGGGACAGGAGGAGTGGGATGGAGCACCTGTTGGGGCTGGTGGCAAGACCGTGCTCTTCCAGGCAATCCTTCCAGAAGGTTTGGACCTCCTCTGGCATCTCTTCTGTGCTGGAGAACACTTGGAAGAGCAGATGAACAAAAAGGCGGGGGAAATATGGCCTCACTACACGTGGGACAGAGGACTCCTGGAGGATCTTCCACATCACCACGGTCGCCTGCAAAGGACAAAGCCCCCCGAGACAGCGCTCAGTGCCGAGGTGTCCGTGTGGCAGGGCCCGAGCGTGCCAGAGAGATTCCCGGAGAGAGGCAGGGGGAGCGCGGGGCCTGGTGGGCCTGAAGCTGCCCCTGGGCCAGGTTTCCGGCCAGCGCCTGAGGCAGGCAGATGCAGTGGGGGAAGGAGGATGGAGAGCTGCTGGAGAGGCGGCCTTGGGGCCAGCAAAGGCCAGTTGCGGAAACTCACAGCCAGGGCAAAGACAGCCGTTTTGTCCCCATCCGAGGTGCACGTGCTGTACTCTGGCCAGCTCCCCAGCACATCCAGGAGGATCAGCTGCACTGGCTCCGCAGTCCTGGACGAGCACATGATGGTCTTCCACATGGAGATGGCAGCTCTGCGGGGTTAGAGCTCTGTCTCATGAGGGGTCTCAGACACAGCCCCGTGGCCTGGGCATCCCTAGGGGCCTGGGCTGACTGCCGGCTCTTCCTCTGCCCACTGGCCCTTGCTGGCAGCAGCCAGGCAACCCAGCTCTGTGAGGACAGGCCCTGAGGGGCAGCAAGGCAGCATGGCAGCAGGCTCAGGGGCTGACGTGCAAGGGCTGGGAAAGGCAGCAGCCAGAGGGTTCTGGAACTCTCTGTTGCTCAGACAGCTGGGCCAGGCGGTACAGGGTGATGGGCTTGGGAGGCCTGAGCCCTCTGGGTAGGTGGGCCCCATACCTGTCACAGGACGGGGCCACACGCAGGAGCGTCACGACTGCGTCAGCCGGGTGTGCTTTGGTGAGTTTCAGCAGGGCCTTGTCCAGCCTGTGCTCGGCAGAATCGTTGGCCAGGAGCCATCGGTGAATGTACCTCACCATGGCAGGCACCTGCAGGAGGCACGGGGCGACTTGGAAAGCTGCCAGAGAGAGCAATGTCCCCAGGCTCCCCAGAGAAGTGCTTCCCTTGCCAGCGCACTGCCATGGCCTCAAAGGCTCTGAGGAACCAGCAGGCGTGGCTGGGGAAGCCACGTGACTCATGGGGGAATTGAAGCCTGGCCCCAGGCTGCTTACTTGTTCTGGCCTGGCAACACCCTTCTCCAGGAGCAAATCCAGCAGGGCGGCACTGGTCTCATGCTTGAGGAGCTCGCAGTGAGCTCTGAGCCCAGTGCCCATGGTGCGGGTCTCTTCCGGCCGAATGCTCCAGATGAAGTCGCAAACGAGCTGTAGGAGAAGGGCAAGAAGCCGGGGATGTTGCATGGAGTGCTGCACACACGGTGCTGGGCTGAGCAGGGAGAGCAGGCCCAGCCCAGGTGGGGGTGGCTGCAGGTACCTGCGCTGTTCTGTGGAAGCGGCCACGGCTGGATTCCTGCTCTTGTGTGCGCTCCACAGCTTCATCTGGCAAAGAGGGAGCGCAGCCAGAGCTGAGGGGCTGCGGGAGAGGCCGGAGAACACAGCCCAGCCCTGCATCTCCAGGCAGGGAGAGCCCTGGGATGCCCCAGGGGGATGGAGCGAGGCTGCTGTAGGGTGTCTGCCTGGCTCCTCTTCCGGCCTGTCCATGGGCATTTCCCCAGAGGATTGCATGGCATGGCATGGCATGGCATGGCATGGCATGGCATGGCATGACATGGCATGGCATGGGGCCAAGTTGGCTGCAGGCTCCAGCCCTGCAGCCCAGTTCTGCCACTCACCCCCCTGTGCTGGATGGAAGGGCACCACCTCTGCAGTCTGCTGTGCTGGGGCTGCTCCAGGTCCTTCTTCCTCCTCCTCCTCCTCCTCCACCCAGGCCATCTTGGGCACTCTTGGGGGTCTCTGCTCCATGTCTGTGACTGGAGCTATTTGCAGGAGAGATGCCTTGGGAAAGCTCCGGGGCACCAAGTCCCACACTCTGGCCTTGAGGGCAGCTGCAGAATAGAAGCCTCGGAAGGCCACGGGTCACCGAGCTCTGTGCTCTGGCCTCGAGCTCAGCTGCAGGAACAATGCTGCAGAAAAGCTCCTGGTCAGACAGGAACGAGTGCGCTGTGTGGGGGCTCCTCACAGCACTGCTCTGTCCCGTTGTGCCCTGTTGCTTGTTCCCAGCACCGGGCAAGCTTCTATTTCCCACGTGTCACAAAGGGGCCTTGGAGACCGGGTTCCGTTCCATGGCACGGTGACCGTGCTGCAGCGTGCCACCCAGGGCCCTTGCACACACTGCCTCCTGCCCTGGGGCTGGCCCCAGCCCAGCCAAAGTGGCCCAGCTTGGAAGGAATCCCTGGCCCCAGCCAGACAGAATCTTTAGGAAGGGCTCAGACCATAAGCAAAGGCCGGCCTGATCTGTGGGCTCAGGCCTATCCCCATATCTTTCCCTGAGAGCATTTGAATTTCTAAATGAGAATCATTTGAAGGAAGGGGATTTACATTTTCCATTCCAGAGAAGACTTCTGCCTTCCTTAGCAGACACCTCTCTCTTCAAACCAAGACAATTGTTTGTCATCTTGCAGATGTGCAGTTGCTGGACAGCCCCGTTTTACTCCAGGAGAACCATTCCCAGCAACTGGGAAAATCCTAGGTGGTCCATCCACCCATAGATGAGGTCTCCAAATTTGCCCCAAAAGTGGGTCCAGCTTTTATAGGGCAAAAAGAGCAAGTCCAAGTGACTGGATAATATTTTTTGGCCGGGATAGCCCTTCAGCTGCCGGCACACTTCACAATCAGCCGGGGACACAACTAGGCCAAAGCCCAGACCTCTGCTGGGAAGCTTTCTCTTCAAACACCCTTCAAACAAGCCTCCATGCAAGTCAGTTGGGAAAGGTTTTTCAAATTATACATTTCTGGCGCCTAACTACACAGGGTTATGTGAAAGATTCTAAAGCAGCCGCTCTGGAGTCAAAGAGCCAGCCCTAAGAGTCCTTGTCATCTATTTGTAGCTAAATCCCACTTTGGGGGAGTTGAAGGAATTTGGAACGAGCTAGAGAGCAGACCACTGAGTTTTTTAGATGATGCCATTGCTTTTTCTTCTCTTCTACATAGGCAGGAAGGGTGAGTTGGGCTCACATCTCCACCGCATGGCTCACAGGGCCGCAAGACTTGTAGTTACAAGAGCTTTGAAGGATTTCTTGGCCAAGAAGACACGGCCAACAAGGATTTTTATGTTTTGGACCCAATCTTCAAGATTTCATCTTACGGACTCATGCTCTCCGAGTCTCTAGCTGGTCAGAGTGACCCCGAGATAAGTTAGAAAGTCTCTTTTCCCAGCCCGGTGGTCGAAGAAGGAGTCAGAGCTCTTCATTTGTCAGTCTCAAGGTTGTTTATTGCATCTTATCGATAAAATTCTTTCTCCTGTCCTGCCGAGGTCCGCTCAGCAAGACAGTCTAAGGCACTCTGCCTCCCCTGGGGTGGTGTTATCTTTTTATACTAAAAACTACCTGTACAATATTTACAATTACTTTCCAATCCCTATCATCTATGTTAGACAGTGAGCTTCTGCTCTAGACCAATCTCAAATGCCAACATCACAGCAGAAGAGGGAGGCCAAGAAGAAGGAGAAAGGCTGGACATGCCCAGATTCCTCCATCTTGCCCCCTGAAGCCCCATTCTAAAAACCCTCAAAATCTAGTTTTCCACTCTGGGATAAATTCACTATCATTCTACTTCAACTTTTGTGGCTGGTCATTCTTCATACAAGGTTGGTGATTGTTTTTTCCAAGGGCTAAATCAAAGGCACAGGGGTCTTGGGCTCTGTGCCAAGGTCTCTGAGCCCTCTGACAGGGTCTGGAGTCCTGCAGGGCAGCCAGAGTAATTTCCTGGGTTCCCCCATCAAGCTAACAGTGTAAGCTTCCTTAGCCAATCATGCTATGACACACAAAACTACAGCACTGCATCCTAAACTTCTTGTTTAGCATTGTAACTACTTTGATTTCTTCCTAGATCTTGAACTCTAAAACTCTGAACTTTCCTCCACTTCAACTTTCCTCCCCGTGTCGCTGCTATAGACTAGAAATCCGCATTCTAGCTTCTAGCACCTTAGTTTAGAAGCCCTTTCCAAAGTCTCAGATCAAATCCTGTGTTTAATACTAAGCTTTGCTGACAAGACCAAAGGTCTGAGATTTCTCTGCATTTGGGTTTCCAACAACACTGATGCTGTTAGTTGCAGAGTGCCCAGGATGCGTCTTGCAAGTCAACTCTGGCAGGAACAAGACAGTTGCCAGGGCGCTGCTTGTGGCCTCTGACAGCCCATGGCCCGGGGCTTGCCAGCGCCCCAGCCCCTCAGGGGCTGCCCCAGCCCGGCCAAGCCGCCCGGCAGCAGCGCCGCAGCCCCACAGCAGCTCCAGAGCAGCCCCATCCAGAGGCACCTGGGAGCCCTCAGCAAGGCAGCCAGCAGCACACGGGCAGGAGGACACGGCTGGCGCTTCCTGCCTGGCACAGGGCTTGTGACCATCTCCCGGCACCGCTCTGGCAGGGATCCCCGCAGCTCCGGCCCCTGCCCAGCCGCTCTCTGGGCAGCACAAAGGCTTCAGCAGAACCACCAAAGGCCAAGGGGCTTCTGGCCATTTCCCCTGGCCCACTGCACGCCTGGGCAGCTGGCTGAGTGCGAGCATCCTTTTCCCCCTCCTCCCCTATGCCCTACGGACCCTGGGCAGCAAAAGAAAGATCCTGGGAGTCTGTGTATGTTAACATAGTCTATATTTACATGGTAAAAGAAAAAAAAAATGAAAAGAAAATTCTTGAAGAAAAACAAAATTCCACCTGACTCAGGTGGCCCCAGCAAAAAGAGCTTCTGCGATCAGCTCTCCGCAGAGCTCTGGCAGGGCAGGCAGCCGAGCCATGACAGACGGGGCCGTGTCTTCCACGCCCTGCGCAGGTGATTTTGGAGCCACTGGAACCTGGAGATGGGAGCCCGCTCTCCTGACCTGAGGATGCACATTGTTTGAATTGCCAGGCTTCCGACGGCGAGGCTGACGTCATTCGTTTTGTCTTCCAGAGCTGGGAGAGAGAGGAACAGAGGCACGGTCAGAAGCTGGAGCTGCAGGGAGCCGAGGAAGAGCCCCCTGCAAGGGCCATCCCAGCCAGCTCTTGCCATGGCCAGGAGGGAGAAGGGAGCAAGGGGATCAGCCCGAAGCTGCTGGCCACAAATGGCCCGCGTAGCCCTGAAATCTCCGTGTGCTCTGCCCACGGGAGCAGAGCCCTCCGCAGCCGGGGCAGGGCTTGCAGCTCCCCCCGGCAGTCGCCGCTGTCAGCCCGCTGCCCTCACTCACCGGTGCAGATCAGCTGCAGCTCTTGCTGCTGCCCCCTCAGGTGCCGCCCGGCCATGCCTGTGAACACAGAGCCTGTCACGGCCCCAGCCGCACAGCTCCCTGCCAGCGGCGCTGCCGGCGCTGTGGCCACACGGGCTGCTGGCCCGGCAGCGCTCAGCTCAGCCCATGCAGCGCGCTGTCGCCCCAGGGCACGGCTGTCAGAGGGCGGCAGCAGCAATGCCCAGGCCAGGCGGGGCTCCACGGCGCCGGGCCCGGCTGGCGCTGCCGGGGCAGCAGGCGGGGCTGGGGCCGAGCTGCGGCGGGCTGGGGAGGGAGCCCGGGCTCGTAACTCACCCATGAACCTGATGGCCGCCTCTCGCAGGGGCTCCTGTGGGCTCTCCAGGTAGCGCAGGGCCCGGCGCAGGTGCTCGGCCGCTCTGCTCCTGTCCTCTGCCAGCTGCAGAGAGCGGCAGGAGGGAAGGGTTGGCGTGGGCTCAGCCCCTGGGCCGGGCGCTGCCTGCGGCCAGTCCCGGCCTCCCCTGCCCGCACAGCCCTGAGGCGCGGCCAGCAGCCGCTGGCGCCGGGCTCCCGAGGGGAGGGGGAGGGGGCCGGCTGCTGCCCGGGGAGCCGCGGTGCCGCCCCTGCCCCGCAGCCCCGCCGGGCCGGGGTTTCATTGGCACCCGGCTCGGGCCCACGGGAGTCTGGAGAAGAGCCCGCGCGGCCTCTGGCTGCAGCAGCGCGCAGGGGCACAGCTGCCCGGCCCGCACACTGAGCACCGCCCTCAGGGGCCTTCTCCTGGCTGAGTTGGGGATTCCGGGCCGTCCTTACCAGGCACTTGCTGAACTTCCACAGTTTCTGCTCCTTCACCAGCTTTTTGAGATCCCTCCTCTTCATGAACTTGACCGCATAAAGCAGCGTTTCCCGAGAAGCCTGGAGAGCAGCAGAGACGCGGAGATGGCCCCGCAGCCCAGGGCACGGGACCCGCCTCCCCCTGCCATGGCCTGGAGGAGGCTGCGGTCCAGCAGGCGCAGGGCAGGAGGCAGCTGAGCCCCCTGCCAGGCGGACAGCAGCAGCCCAGGAGTCCTCACCTCTGCCACATGCTGATTCTCATCATTGCAGTGGAAGAAGAGTGGAAGCAGGCTCTGTTGCACAGGGCTTTCCAAAGGTTTTTCTCTCTCTTCCAAATACTCCATCATGTCTCGGAAGAGTTTTATGGAGAGCAGCTGTACCTGGCTATTATCCTAGATGAAAAGAAGAAGAAAAAACACCTCAGCATTGGCTCCTCCAGGGCGCCCTGGGCACAGGGCTGGAAATGCACAGGGCACACAGTTTCCAGGCAGCAGCCAGTGGCTGTAGCTGGGGGCACAGAGCCTTACGTGGTCAAAGAGTGGCAGGAGTGCCTCAGCCAGCTGCACGGCAATGGGGGTTGACATCAGAATGTGTTTGTGCAGGAGTATAAAGCTGAGTGTGATGAGTGTCATCCCAGCTATCTCTGCATCATTGTCCCCCAGTAGGTGCATGAGGCTTTTGGTCAAGCTCCACATTCTTTCGGCCTGTGCGGAACACAAGTCTGTGAAGTCCCACCCTACTGCCACAGGGCCCAGAGGCCAAAGGACTGTCCTGAAGCACTGGGCTAGCTGAAGCAGGAGGCAGGAGAGCTGGGAGCAGCTGCCCCAGTGCCTAAAGGCCAGGCCAGGCCAAGTGACTGTGTTCCCAGCGCAGCTTCAGCCACCACCCCCTTCTCACCATTGAGGGATCATCAATGAGCTCGAGAAGGGCCCTGAGCGCCAGGCGACGCCTCTCCCTGCACTCGCTCTGCAGGTACCTTGAAGAGACCTTCACAACACTGTCACCACATTCGCTAGAATCCAGGCACACGAGGACCTGAAAGGCACAGGCCAGTGACGGGGGAGCCGGCCGGCAGGAGCCCGCAGCCGCACAGGGCTGGGCCCAGGACGCAGCAGCAGCAGCAGCACAGGGTGCGGGCACCGTCCCAGGCGGCTGCTGCCACGAGAGGGCAGAGAGCTGGGAGGCAGCTCAGCCAGGCAGCCCTGGACACCCGGCTCACCTCCACAAGGAATGCCAGGGCGGGCAGATCCCAGTGTGGCTCCTGTGTGCTGAGCAGCCAGAGGAGGTGGAGTGCAATACTGGAACACAAGCGATGACAAGCATGGCGCATCTCCCTAGGAGGGCAAAAAAGGGAGCAGGAAGCTGAGCAAATCTCTCCAAGGACAGGCTTACAGAGCCTGGTGGTCTTTTACCACCACTCTGCATGGGGACGTGGGCCCTTTAGGAGGTGTCTCCTCCTGTGCTCTCTCCCCTCCCAGCCTTTTCCAGTCTGCTTGGCCGTCCCTCAGTGTGTCCTTAGCTGTCCCTCAGTGTGTCCCAGGGCCTCAGGGAATGTGTGGGACAGCTTGGGCACAGAGCACAAATGCCAGGATCAATGGGGAGAAAGAGAGTCTCACCTGGCCAGCAGACCCACGGCATAGTGGCGGGTGTCAGCACAGAGCAGCGTGTCCCAGCCACGCTTGCCTTCCACTGACAACACCACATCCTTGTACTGCTTTTGGCAGAGCAGGGACTTCAGGGTCTGCACTGCAAACCTCTGTGCACAGCAAAGCCCAGGTCACACTGGCAGCACTGGCTCCTTTGCAGGCCACGTGTCAAGGACAGGAGGAGTGGGATGGAGCACCTGTTGGGGCTGGTGGCAAGACCGTGCTCTTCCAGGCAATCCTTCCAGAAGGTTTGGACCTCCTGTGGCATCTCTTCTGTGCTGGAGAACACTTGGAAGAGCAGATGAACAAAAAGGCGGGGGAAATATGGCCTCACTACATGTGGGACAGAGGACTCCTGGAGGATCTTCCACATCACCACGGTCACCTGCAAAGGACAAAGCCCCCCGAGACAGCGCTCAGTGCCGAGGTGTCCGTGTGGCAGGGCCCGAGCGTGGAAGGGAGAGGCCCGGAGAGAGGCAGGGGGAGCACGGGGCCTGGTGGGCCTGAAGCTGCCCCTGGGCCAGGTTTCCGGCCAGCGCCTGAGGCAGGCAGATGCAGTGGGGGAAGGAGGATGGAGAGCTGCTGGAGAGGCGGCCTTGGGGCCAGCAAAGGCCAGTTGCGGAAACTCACAGCCAGGGCAAAGACAGCCGTTTTGTCCCCATCCGAGGTGCACATGCTGTACTCTGGCCAGCTCCCCAGCACATCCAGGAGGATCAGCTGCACTGGCTCTGCAGTCCTGGACGAGCACATGATGGTCTTCCACATGGAGATGGCAGCTCTGCGGGGTTAGAGCTCTGTCTCATGAGGGGTCTCAGACACAGCCCTGTGGCCTGGGCATCCCTAGGGGCCCGGGCTGACCGCCGGCTCTTCCTCTGCCCACTGGCCCTTGCTGGCAGCAGCGAGGCAGCCCAGCCCTGTGGGGACAGGCCCTGAGGGGCAGCAAGGCAGCATGGCAGCAGGCTCAGGGGCTGACGTGCCAGGGCTGAGAAAGGCAGCAGCCAGAGGGTTCTGGAACTCTCTGTTGCTCAGACAGCTGGGCCAGGTGGTACAGGGTGATGGGCTTGGGAGGCCTGAGCCTTCTGGGCAGGTGGGCCCCATACCTGTCACAGGACGGGGCCACACGCAGGAGCGTCACGACTGCGTCAGCCGGGTGTGCTTTGGTGAGTTTCAGCAGGGCCTTGTCCAGCCTGTGCTCGGCAGAATCGTTGGCCAGGAGCCATCGGTGAATGTACCTCACCATGGCAGGCACCTGCAGGAGGCACGGGGCGACTTGGAAAGCTGCCAGAGAGAGCAATGTCCCCAGGCTCCCCAGAGAAGCGCTTCCCTTGCCAGCGCACTGCCATGGCCTCAAAGGCTCTGAGGGACCAGCAGGCGAGGCTGGGGAAGCCACGTGACTCATGGGGGAATTGAAGCCTGGCCCCAGGCTGCTTACTTGTTCTGGCCTGGCAACACCCTTCTCCAGGAGCAAATCCAGCAGGGCGGCACTGGTCTCATGCTTGAGGAGCTCGCAGTGAGCTCTGAGCCCAGTGCCCATGGTGCGGGTCTCTTCCGGCCGAATGCTCCGGATGAAGTCGCAAACGAGCTGTAGGAGAAGGGCAAGAAGCCGGGGATGTTGCATGGAGTGCTGCACACACGGTGCTGGGCTGAGCAGGGAGAGCAGGTCCATCCCAGGTGGGGGTGGCTGCAGGTACCTGCGCTGTTCTGTGGAAGCGTCCACGGCTGGATTCCTGCTCTTGTGTGCGCTCCACAGCTTCATCTGGCAAAGAGGGAGCGCAGCCAGAGCTGAGGGGCTGCGGGAGAGGCCGGAGAACACAGCCCAGCCCTGCATCCCCAGGCAGGGGGAGCCCTGGGATGCCCCAGGGGGATGGAGCGAGGCTGCTGTAGGGTGTCTGCCTGGCTCCTCTTCCGGCCTGTCCATGGGCACTTCCCCAGAGGATTGCATGGCATGGCATGGCACGGCATGACATGGCATGGGGCCAAGTTGGCTGCAGGCTCCAGCCCTGCAGCCCAGTTCTGCCACTCACCCCCCTGTGCTGGATGGAAGGGCACCACCTCTTCAGTCTGCTGTGCTGGGGCTGCTCCAGGTCCTTCTTCCTCCTCCTCCTCCTCCTCCTCCTCCACCCAGGCCATCTTGGGCACTCTCGGGGGTCTCTGCTCCATGTCTGTGACTGGAGCTACTTGCAGGAGAGATGCCTTGGGAAAGCTCCGGGGCACCAAGTCCCACACTCTGGCCTTGAGGGCAGCTGCAGAATAGAAGCCTCGGAAGGCCACGGGTCACCGAGCTCTGTGCTCTGGCCGCGAGCTCAGCTGCAGGAACAACGCTGCAGAAAAGCTCCTGGTCAGACGGGAACGAGTGTGCTGTGTGGGGGCTCCTCACAGCACTGCTCTGTCCCGTTGTGCCCCGTTGCTTGTTCCCAGCACCGGGCAAGCTTCTATTTCCCACGTGTCACAAAGGGGCCTTGGAGACTGGGTTCTGTTCCATGGCACGGTGACCATGCTGCAGCGTGCCACCCAGGGCCCTTGCACACACTGCCTCCTGCTCTGGGGCTGGCCCCAGCCCAGCCAAAGTGGCCCAGCTTGGAAGGAATCCCTGGCCCCAGCCAGACAGAATCTTTAGGAAGGGCTCAGACCATAAGCAAAGGCCGGCCTGCTCTGCGGGCTCAGGCCTATCCCCATATCTTTCCCTGAGAGCATTTGAATTTCTAAATGAGAATCATTTGAAGGGAGGGGATTTACATTTTCCATTCCAGAGAAGACTTCTGCCTTCCTTAGCAGACACCTCTCTCTTCAAACCAAGACAATTGTTTGTCATCTTGCAGATGTGCAGTTTCTGGACAGCCCCGTTTTACTCCAGGAGAACCATTCCCAGCAACTGGGAAAATCCTAGGTGGTCCATCCACCCATAGATGAGGTCTCCAAATTTGCCCCAAAAGTGGGTCCAGCTTTTATAGGGCAAAAAGAGCAAGTCCAAGTGACTGGATAATATTTTTTGGCCGGGATAGCCCTTCAGCTGCCGGCACACTTCACAATCAGCCGGGGACACAACTAGGCCAAAGCCCAGACCTCTGCTGGGAAGCTTTCTCTTCAAACACCCTTCAAACAAGCCTCCATGCAAGTCAGTTGGGAAAGGTTTTTCAAATTATACATTTCTGGCGCCTAACTACACAGGGTTATGTGAAAGATTCTAAAGCAGCCGCTCTGGAGTCAAAGAGCCAGCCCTAAGAGTCCTTGTCATCTATTTGTAGCTAAATCCCACTTTGGGGGAGTTGAAGGAATTTGGAACGAGCTAGAGAGCAGACCACTGAGTTTTTTAGATGATGCCATTGCTTTTTCTTCTCTTCTACATAGGCAGGAAGGGTGAGTTGGGCTCACATCTCCACTGCATGGCTCACAGGGCCGCAAGACTTGTAGTTACAAGAGCTTTGAAGGATTTCTTGGCCAAGAAGACACGGCCAACAAGGATTTTTATGTTTTGGACCCAATCTTCAAGATTTCATCTTACGGACTCATGCTCTCCGAGTCTCTAGCTGGTCAGAGTGACCCCGAGATAAGTTAGAAAGTCTCTTTTCCCAGCCCGGTGGTCGAGGAAGGAGTCAGAGCTCTTCATTTGTCAGTCTCAAGGTTTTTTATTGCATCTTACCGATAAAATTCTTTCTCCTGTCCTGCCGAGGTCCGCTCAGCAAGACAGTCTAAGGCACTCTGCCTCCCCTGGGGTGGTGTTATCTTTTTATACTAAAAACTACCTGTACAATATTTACAATTACTTTCCAATCCCTATCATCTATGTTAGACAGTGAGCTTCTGCTCTAGACCAATCTCAAATGCCAACATCACAGCAGAAGAGGGAGGCCAAGAAGAAGGAGAAAGGCTGGACATGCCCAGATTCCTCCATCTTGCCCCCTGAAGCCCCATTCTAAAAACCCTCAAAATCTAGTTTTCCACTCTGGGATAAATTCACTATCATTCTACTTCAACTTTTGTGGCTGGTCATTCTTCATACAAGGTTGGTGATTGTTTTTTCCGAGGGCTAAATCAAAGGCACAGGGGTCTTGGGCTCTGTGCCAAGGTCTCTGAGCCCTCTGACAGGGTCTGGAGTCCTGCAGGGCAGCCAGAGTAATTTCCTGGGTTCCCCCATCAAGCTAACAGTGTAAGCTTCCTTAGCCAATCATGCTATGACACACAAAACTACAGCACTGCATCCTAAACTTCTTGTTTAGCATTGTAACTACTTTGATTTCTTCCTAGATCTTGAACTCTAAAACTCTAAACTTTCCTCCACTTCAACTTTCCTCCCCGTGTCGCTGCTATAGACTAGAAATCCGCATTCTAGCTTCTAGCACCTTAGTTTAGAAGCCCTTTCCAAAGTCTCAGATCAAATCCTGTGTTTAATACTAAGCTTTGCTGACAAGACCGAAGGTCTGAGATTTCTCTGCATTTGGGTTTCCAACAACACTGATGCTGTTAGTTGCAGAGTGCCCAGGATGCGTCTTGCAAGTCAACTCTGGCAGGAACAAGACGGTTGCCAGGGCGCTGCTTGTGGCCTCTGACAGCCCATGGCCCAGGGTTTGCCAGCACCCCAGCCCCTCAGGGGCTGCCCCAGCCCGGCCAAGCCGCCCGGCAGCAGCGCCGCAGCCCCACAGCAGCTCCAGAGCAGCCCCATCCAGAGGCACCTGGGAGCCCTCAGCAAGGCAGCCAGCAGCACACGGGCAGGAGGACACGGCTGGCGCTTCCTGCCTGGCACAGGGCTTGTGACCATCTCCCGGCACCGCTCTGGCAGGGATCCCCGCAGCTCCGGCCCCTGCCCAGCCGCTCTATGGGCAGCACAAAGGCTTCAGCAGAACCACCAAAGGCCAAGGGGCTTCTGGCCATTTCCCCTGGCCCACTGCACGCCTGGGCAGCTGGCTGAGTGCGAGCATCCTTTTCCCCCTCCTCCCCTATGCCCTACGGACCCTGGGCAGCAAAAGAAAGATCCTGGGAGTCTGTGTATGTTAACATAGTCTATATTTACATGGTAAAAGAAAAATAAATGAAAAGAAAATTCTTGTTCTTGAAGAAAAACAAAATTCCACCTGACTCAGGTGGCCCCAGCAAAAAGAGCTTCTGCGATCAGCTCTCCGCAGAGCTCTGGCAGGGCAGGCAGCCGAGCCATGACAGACGGGGCCGTGTCTTCCACGCCCTGCGCAGGTGATTTTGGAGCCACTGGAACCTGGAGATGGGAGCCCGCTCTCCTGACCTGAGGATGCACATTGTTTGAATTGCCAGGCTTCCGACGGCGAGGCTGACGTCATTCGTTTTGTCTTCCAGAGCTGCGAGAGAGAGGAACAGAGGCACGGTCAGAAGCTGGAGCTGCAGGGAGCCGAGGAAGAGCCCCCTGCAGGGGCCATCCCAGCCGGCTTTTTCCATGGCCAAGAGGGAGAAGGGAGCAAGGGGATCAGCCCGAAGCTGCTGGCCACAAATGGCCCGCGTAGCCCTGAACTCTCCGTGTGCTCTGCCCACGAGAGCAGAGCCCTCCGCAGCCGGGGCAGGGCTTGCAGCTCCCCCCGGCAGTCCCCGCTGTCAGCCCACTGCCCTCACTCACCGGTGCAGATCAGCTGCAGCTCTTGCTGCTGCCCCCTCAGGTGCCGCCCGGCCATGCCTGTGAACACAGAGCCTGTCACGGCCCCAGCCGCACAGCTCCCTGCCAGCGGCGCTGCCGGCACTGTGGCCACACGGGCTGCTGGCCCGGCAGCGCTCAGCTCAGCCCATGCAGCGCGCTGTTGCCCCAGGGCACGGCTGTCAGAGGGCGGCAGCAGCAATGCCCAGGCCAGGCGGGGATCCACAGCGCCGGGCCAGGCTCGCGCTTCCGGGGCATCAGGCGGGGCTGGGGCCGAGCTGCGGCGGGCTGGGGAGGGAGCCCGGGCTCATAACTCACCCATGAACCTGATGGCCGCCTCTCGCAGGGGCTCCTGTGGGCTCTCCAGGTAGCGCAGGGCCCGGCGCAGGTGCTCGGCCGCTCTGCTCTTGTCCTCTGCCAGCTGTAGAGAGCGGCAGGAGGGAAGGGTTGGCGCGGGCTCAGCCCCTGGGCCGGGCGCTGCCTGCGGCCAGTCCCGGCCTCCCCTGCCCGCACAGCCCCGAGGCGCGGCCAGCAGCCGCTGGCGCCGGGCTCCCGAGGGGAGGGGGAGGGGGCCGGCTGCTGCCCGGGGAGCCGCTGTGCCGGCCCTGCCCCGCAGCCCCTCTGGGCCGGGGTTTTATGGGCACCCGGCTCGGGCCCACGGGAGCCTGGAGAAGAGCCCGCGCGGCCTCTGGCTGCAGCAGCGTGCAGGGGCACAGCTGCCCGGCCCGTACACTGAGCACCGCCCTCAGCCTTCTGCTGACTGAGTTGGGGATTCCTGGAAGTCCTTACCAGGCACTTGCTGAACTTCTGCAGTTTCTGCTTTTTCAGCAGCTTTATGAGGTCTCTCCTTTTTTGAACACATATTCTGCCTATTTTGTTTTGTTTGTAAAAGTTTACCACTGTTGCTGCTGTGGTGCTGCTTGTGTGTTATGGTATTTACGGGTTGTTGTCGTTAACAGTTGTTTTTGTATCTGTTGAAGCTTTGCTGGGGCCGAATTAATGGCTCTTCTTTGGTACAGTGAAGGGTGGAGACCTCCCCAAACAGTGACAGGAAGAGAATGGGGGGGGGAGATATGCAAAATAACTCCAGGACAAGCATGCCATGAGAAGCTACTGCTTCTGGCTTTTTAAACAAGACCCCCAAAACAACGATCCAACATAGAGTTGCGCGATTGGAGTGATGTCTGGACGTGAGGAACAGAGTGCTGGAGCCTGCAGAGATGCTGAACACCTTCGTAGTCCCTCTCACCCTGAGCATGGGAGTCGTCCCGACACCGGGAGCAGACAGGGCGAAGCTGCGAAGAACATCATCTAAAGGGGTCACCATGCCCTAAAGGCTCCCACGAGGACCAGACCCCCAGCTCTGCCCCTAGTGGCCAAAGCTGCACATACCCTCCTCCTCCTCTTCGCCCTGGGAGAGACGACGGGAAGCTGCAGTCCCACCGAGCTGCCCAGTCCTGAGCTGATCACTTTTAATAAAGAAATTAAAAGGAGAAAAAGTCTCCTGCCCTGTTTATTTCAGCAGGGCTGCTCATCTGGGATAGCCACGCCGAAAGAGGACACCAGGACTGGCCATCTTGGACCTCCAGGACAGCTGGCTACCAGGACCGGAGAGATCGGCTCAGGACCAGCGACGCAGAGGAACACCGGAGCACCGGACTGGTGAGAAATCCGGTGGCGGGAGTGGGAGACGGGCGAGTGTGTGTGTGAGTGAGACAAGGGCCGGCAGCCGGACTTTCGAAGCGAGAGTGGACCCCTCAGTACCATGTTTCCGGACTCTTGCCAGGGGCTGCCGGGAACAATGGGAAGTGCGTGGGACTAGTGTGAGTGGGTCGTCTCCTAAGGGGGAAAGGAGGCCCCACCCCTCTGGGCGTGCAGAGGGAATAGTTGTATGAGTGGCACGCACCCAAAGTAAGTTCTGACAGAGCGAAGTCAGGCAGATTTTAAGTCCCGAGAAGGATTTGGGTAAGCTCACAAGCCCTGCAGGCAAAGTAAGTCCTGACAAAGGAGTCAGGCACAAATCCCAGCAAAGGAGGCTGCGGTTTGTTTTTAAGTCCTGATATGGTGAAGCCTCAAAATTGGCAGGTTAGGCAAACTAAAAATCAGGCAGTTGCTTTTCCTGACAGAGGGTGTCAGGCACAACCCGGATTCTTAGGCTGAGGTTTTGTGTGTTCAAGTCCTGATAGATGTAAGATCTGACATTAGGAAAGTCAGGCAATCAAGAGATCAGGCAGTTGTTTCAGTATAAAGTCCTGAGCATCAGGCAAAAATTTGAAGTTTGGTGGAGGAGGTTGAAGCTCCTCAAACAAGATTTTTCTTGAAATTGCCTGTCAGTAGAGGCACCTTTGGGATTTTTTACTGTTGAGACCTGAAAAATGGGAGAGTGTAATAGTAAAAAGACCGGCAAGAGACTGAGGAATATACCTCCCAATAGTCCCTTAGGAGAACTGTTAGAGAAATGGGATTCTCTAGAGGTCACGGAGGGATTAGATAAAGTGAAAATGATCCACTATTGTGTAGAAGTCTGGCCGGAATTAGAGGTACAAGGAGGATGGCCTTGGTGTGGGACATAGGATAAGTGGATGTGCCAACAACTAAATCATTATCTGACAGCTCAAGGAGATATTGATCCTGAGCAATTACTGTATGTATCTTGCTGGTTAAAGAACGCTATTGGGGATGAAGGGGTGCGAATTTGTAAGGTACAGAAGAAGAAGGAAGGGAATGAAGGAGGGGAAGATGGAAATAGTAAAAGATGGGAACCCCTGGATTATTTGCCTCCTTCTGCCCCTCTACCTTATAATCCTCTTCTTCGAGCACTTCAAACGGCAGGTCCAGTTCTTCCCGCGGCTGCCATCTCATTACCACCTGCTCAAATTCCTCCTTCTATCTCTTCAGCTTCCCCTATGATAAACCCAGTATCTCCTCCAGTAACCACTCCCTCACCACCTTCAGCTCCTCCAGTTCCTTCTGCATCACCACAAGTGCCTACTCCACCTGCTGCATTCTCCACCCCTTCTCCAGCTCCACTTAATATCCACTCAGGCTTTTCTCCCCCTCCTGTTGCTGTCCCTTTACCTCCTCCTAGTTGGGACACAAATATCTCCTTGTCCAGTAAACAGCTATCAGCAAATACAGCTGCTGATGTGCAGATAGTTCAGGGTAACCCAGATATCCCTCAAACTAGTAGTTTGGCACCTGAAGGTGGGCCGTACTGTAGCACCAGATCCAAGACCTCCAAGGCAGAGAAACTCTTTCCCCTCAGAGAAGTTCCTATGGGAGGTGTAGCAGGAGGTGTTGGCTTTGTGAATGCTCCTCTAACTGCTTCTGAGGTGAGAGAATTCAAGAAAGAGTTGGGGCATTTAGTCGAGGACCCAGGGGGCATAGCAAACCAAGTGGATCAATTCTTAGGTCCAAATATCTACACTTGGGGGGAGATGAATTCCATCCTCGATATATTATTTTCCCCAGAAGAGATCCAGATGATTAGGGCCGGTGGCATAAGAATTTGGGAGAAAGAGAACAGTCCAGGACTCCAGGTGCCAACAGGTGAACATAAATTGCCATTAACGGATCCCAGCTGGAGCCCTAACCAGGAGGAAGAGAAGAAGGCCATGATGGAATATAGGTCTTTGATAATACGGGGGATCAAAGAGTCAGTTCCCAGATGAACTAATACCAAATTGGCATTTGAGGGTGCACAAGAGAAGGATGAAGCTCCTGTTGCCTGGCTTAACCGCGTAAAGCATAACTTCCAGTTGTACTCTAGAATAGACCCAGACACCCCAGAAGGTCAAGTGCTACTAAAAGTCCAATTTGTTACCAAATCTTGGCCAGATATATGGAGAAAACTGGAAAAGATTGAAGACTGGCAAGAGAAAGACATAAATAAGTTATTGAGAGAAGCATTGAAGGTGTATTTAAGGAGGGAGGAAGAAAAAGCAAAGGCCAAGGCTAAGATCATGGTTGCTGTAGCTAGAGAAAGTGCAGGGTGGGCAGGTCCACCACCAGGAGGAGGCAAGGATCGGCCAGTACTGTCAGGTACAAGAGGGATGGAGAGATCTCAAGTCCCTATGAGAGAACGACATTGCTATTATTGTGGAGAGGCAGGACACGTCAGGAGATTTTGTGGAAAGCTCATTTTTGATGAAGCAATAGCCAGAGAACAAGATAATTTAGGGAAGATCCTTAGAGGTGACAATTAGAGGGTCAGGGGCTTTACACTTTAGGGGACCCGATGCAACATCTAAAAGAGCCCTTGGTAAACTTTGAGGTGGGACCCCTGAATGAAGAATTAGAATTTTTGAGTAGATACAGGATAAGATAAGTCCTGTCTCAACAAAGTACTAAAAAGTATAATATAGTGAAAAAACATTTGAAGTTAGACAAAAACAGCTAAGTAGAAAGGATATCCAATAGCACCAAAACTGGCCAGTAGCACTAAACTTGTAACAAGTGATGTGAAAATAAAAGGTACCTTATTGTTGTCTTGTTGTGTGTGTGAGAGTGAGTCACGAAGTCAGCCTCAAGTTCCTGGACAGGTGGGAAGGGGGGCAGTGGAAGTGTGTGTGTGACCTGCAAACCAGACTAGTGCTCCCCAGATGTGTGAGGGAGCCGTAGCTGTAAGAGCGTGAGTGACACACAGCCAGCCTCACAGGTGAATGTGCATCAGAGGCAACCAGAGTCAGGGCCCTTCCAAGAGGCCCAGAGATACTGAGACGTGTAGGCCAACATCAATGTGAGGGGAGCCACAAAGACCTGTGATTTTCTAGCAATAATGATCCAGTTTGTGTTTTGAGGGTGTGAAGGAATGTGTGAGAGTGAATGAGAAATGAAAGAGAGCGAATGCAGACAAATTAGAATAGAGGTAATGTAGATTGTGCATTATAAGTTTTACCACATCTCCTTAGAGGGAAGTGTATTGTGTAGAAGAACAGTGTGAGAAAAAATATTAAGTGTAAGGAGTTGAAAGAAAAGTAGTATTTAATCTGTAAGTGAAAGTAAGAAACAGAAGCAAGAGATAAATAGATAAGATCTTGAAAATAGAACAGCAAACCAGTAAGTTAATTACACAGAAAAATAGGAGAATAAAAGCACTTTGGGAGTTAAGTTAGCTAACAGAAATACAACTCCTTGTAAAATACAGAGTTTGCAGAAGTTGATGAGAGAAACAAACAAGTTATGAAAAAAGAGAAATTAACCAATAATGTTAAACAGAGAAACTGAGTTATGATAGAATCATAAAATAGTAAACCATGAATGCCTATATTTGAAAGCCCATTTCAGGTACTCTTCATTACTAATTTGACTGTGAAGACCAGAAGAAAAAGGTTGGACCCACATCACTCTCACCCTCTGGCATTGGACCAAGATTCAACATCAGTTTTTTCCCCTCTGGCATTCTGGCATTAGACCAGACTACACCCTATTCTCCCTCTGGCTTTAGACCAGACTCCACCCCATTCTCCCTCTGGCATTGGGCCAGAGTCCCAGTTTTTCCCTCTGGCATTGGGCCAGAGTCCACACCACTCTCACCTCCGGACACTGGATAAAGATTCATCCACTTCACAAGTTAATTCACCTGAGTGTACTGTGATTTAAAGTTGACTCTCAGAAAGAAGAGTCAAAAAGACTGAACTGTGTGGGAAAATAATTGGTATCAGAGCTCTAACATTGCTTAAAATGTTTCAGGACAGTTCTGTGTAAAGTATGTTGGTAAAAAGTTTAAGACTGTAAATAAGTAATTCTAGTTAAATTCCCCAATTTAGTTCTAAAGACTCCAGGTTAATCCTCTACAGAGCACTCCCCTAGGAGAAACCAAAATTGGTAGGGAACAGACCAAGAGAGGTTTAACCAGAGAAGCGGGTAGAAGAGACTCTAAAGAGGTTGGAAGCTTCTTCTCAGTGAAATTTCCCAAGAGGCAAGGCCGGGTGGGCAGGCTGTGCAAGATGACCCATACCGGACTCTTGGGAAGGGTTAGTAATGATGGCTCTGATTGCTGGTGGTGGTCTGGGGAGCCCAGGAGAGCCGTGAGGTGAGTGCTACCTACCCCGCTATGAGGAGGAAGAAGTGAGCTCCTTGTCAAGAGTCCACATCAATTCTAACCCTGATTGTGTTAACCTCTCCCAATTGGTCCTTTATCAGAAAAATAAGAGAATGTATTAGATAGCACACAATACTGCCACTTTCAGGCAGCCACTCCTGGGAGAGTGCCCTGTAAGAGAAGCCTGGTTGTGCTTTGAATGTGATGCTGCTGAAGCAAGCTCAGTAGATCTAGTAAAAAGAAAAGAAATGGTGGAAACAGTAAGAAAGATGGTTTGTAACACGTATTTAGCAGTAAAGTGTTCAGCTACCTAGTAGATCCCAAGAGATCCAAACAAATTAGAGTCTGTTGAGAAAAGAGAAAGAGACAAGTGTACCCAGTATGAAGTATATGAATGTTATGAGTGTACTGAAAAAGGGATAAACCCCTCTTAGAAAATGAAAAAACTGTGTAAATATAAAGAATGCCCAACAGAAACTGATAACACAATTCAGGAGAGCTCTAAACACCTGGTTTTGATCTCTAGTACTACAGCATACACTAAATTGTCAGGAGACTGGTCTGGCAGCTACACAGCTAGAATAATAAAACCAGCTGTCTTCCTATTACTCAAAGAAACTAGATCAAGTTTAGGAGTTCCTATATACAATGATTTAGAGAAACCAAACAGAAGAAGAAAAGTGCAATAGAAATTGAGAAAATTCAAAATTGTAAAAGCCAAGTTCGGACTCCAATATCTATGTTAAACAGAATCATCAAGCTTCAAGGAGTATTAAAAATAAAGAATGCAATTATCAGAAACATTTCAAACAAAATAAAAAAATTAGCATGTGTGAATAACCAAGAACAAACTCCTACACTTGATTCCAGTTGGTGAGATAACCTATGGATTTTCAATAAGAGTGTACGGGAAAAAGTTTTTCTCACTGTGTGTATACTTAGAGGATTGCTCTTTTTACTATGCTTGTTTCCCTGTTTCACTGAAGTTGCATTGGCCATGCAGACCAACCTAAAGAAGCCAAGAAAGGTAACGAAGTTAAGTGACCATGATTACCAGAGTGCTCAAGAAATTTATAATCAATACAAAAAATTAAATATGAAGCCCATGAGGAAAAAATTGTAAGTTGATGCAAGCTTAAATTTAAGCTCTATCAAAGAAAAAGAAGGGGAACTGTTATAAACAAAAATCTGCCCGTGTTTTTGTGAGAAAAGGGTTACCACTGTTGCTGCTGGGGTGCTGCTTGTGTGTTATGGTAATTACGAGTCGTTGTCGTTAATAGTTGTTTTTGTATCAGTAAAAGCCTAGCTGGGGCCGAGTTAATGGCTCTTCTCTGGGAAAGTGAAGGGTGGGGACCTCCCCAAACAGTGAGGAGAAGAGACTTAGGAAAGGGGGAGATGTGAGAGTCTATCCGAAAATCCTTCATTTTTGCCTCACAATTGTCATGAGAAAAGACCACTGAAAGGTTAAAAACTGTTGAGCCAGTTGGGAAGTCTCATGCTTATTCAGTGTGTTCACAGGTGGTGTTTGCAGAACATGCCATGCTGAACTTGAGAGGGGCATGCTGCCCTTTTCTGAACAATGGATCTGGACTTTCTCAATACCTCCTGACTAGGCTGGTCTGAGCTCTGGGGTGGCTCCCCCCTCCAAGAGAAGGCCCCTCTTGCCTGCCTTCAACCACCGTGACAGACAAACAGAGATGCGAATCCCCTCATCAAGGAACAAAGACAAGACAAGAAACCCCCTTGTCACCTTCTTCGCAACCCCCTGGCACCCCCCTGGCACGCCCCTGGCAATCCCCTTCCAGAGACTGGGACTGACCCCCCCCCCAGCTCGGGGAGGGGGAGAAAAACTGCCCAGAATAAACGTACCTGCGAGCATTCAGCCATTAAAACAATAGAAATAAACACCCCCTCCTTCAGTTCCTATTCTTTTCTCTCCTTGGAAACCTAATTTCGACCACCCTTCCCCCAACGAAAAACGGTATATTTTGGGGTGCACTCCGACCGTCCTCTGTGATGCCGAATTTTGCCCCAAAAGGCAAGAATAACTGCTTAAGAGACTCAGTCTAAGTCAGATAAGCAGGAGGTATTTTATTGCGACGCGTCGGAGAAATCACAAAATGGATTTCTGAGTTATGCACAGCAAAAGCGGGTTTTTATACCATTTTAAACAAGGATTACATCATTTATTACATGCATATTCATAGGCAGGTGGAGTCTTCCAGGAATTCTTGGTCTTCCTTAGTTAAATTTTAAGCTTTTCCTAATTTGGACTTCTTCCTGTTATCCTTGGCATGTTTTTCCATGGCTTGGCTGAAGTTACTGTTGTACTTGGCTTGATTCTAACGGCTTGGCAGGTCACTTTAACTTATTGGCTTCCACTTCTGTTTCTTCAAATATTCTAATTCCAAAGTTTCTTCTGTGAGTGTATTTTGGATTACCTTATCTAAATACCTGATCAAAGTTCTTCCTGATAGTGTATTTTAGGTTATTTATTAACTTCTGCGATTCCCTTGATATACTTTTGAGTGTCTTTTAATTCTTTTATTTCTCAGAAACTATTGTTCATTATAATAAATGGCTTCATTCCCCCCTTTTCTTATAACTTACGAATTCTTTCGTCAAATTCTAACCCTGTAGGGCGCTGATACGCTCGTACCATAGCCCAAGTTTTAAACTCTTTAGCCATTCATCGATTCTTAGCTCTTCTTCCTTTAACTTGTGGACTCCTTCTCGAATATCCCTAATCTTGCTGTGAACCAAAACAAAATGATCAGAGAGACTCATGCAACACATTCCCATGCAACACATTTTTCAAACTCCTCACAATCGTGGCCTGGCGCTAAAGCGAAAGTCTATAGCTGCTCTATTCTGTAATACGGCATGATTAACACTTTGTAAGCCTAAAACTTCTTTTCTCCCTTCTTTTTTTTGAGTTTTGCTGTTCCCCACTTTCCTACCCCCAATCTCTGAAGGTTCTCGATGCACTGATCTAATGCTTGGTCAGGATCCCCCTTAAAGGGCCCTACCACAGATGTTTGGGTCAGTGGGACTTGTTGTCTACACCGGGCAGCCACAATGTGAGAATTTCTCCTTATTTCTAGTCCCTTTATTTCGTGTTTCAAACGCCACCTCACAAAAGCAGTAATTATCTGTTCTGCACTCTCATACAAATTAAGTCCCTCTCTTCCTGGCAAACCTGTAAATTTACTTAACGCTCTAATCCAGCTATGTTCTCTTGCCCATTGGCCACGACACCTCCAACACCAAATTTGCCACACAAGTGCCTGATCATACCAGTAAGTATACCCGCACCCAGCACACTTTAGAGCAACCCAAGCACAGCAAAACATATTACTACAAGCACAACAGGTTGTTACTATTCAGTGGTTTGGATTCATCAAATTGCGTGGTAAGAACCCAGTTTATCCAATCCTGTGGTGGGTTCGTTAGGGCTCTGGCAGCTGGTTCACTATATTGCGCGAGACGCTGGAGGTCCTGCTGTATATTAAACAAAAGCTTTCTCAGCAGTCGTCGTCCTTCATCTCCAGCTGTTATTCTACCCCACCACCCGACATCCCAGATACGTAAGGCTTCACCCATTTAACAGGTATCCAGAGAGTCCCTCGAGAACTCAATGATCAGAGTTGTAAAGGTTTGAGGTGGAGTCAGAATTATAATGTCTGCTTCTCTTGTTTGTTCTCCGGAGCTTTCTTGACCCGTGAGAGTGGGTCCACGTGGGTCGCTCCTTGATCCGAACCGCAGTGAAGATAGTCAGCAGCACTTGGAAAGGTCTCTCTCACTTTTCTTATAGGGGTTTTCCTAAAAGATTCTTAACATACACCCAATCACCGGGATTAAACGGATGCAATTTGCAATCAGGTTGTTTAGGTTGGTGCTCTATCATCACAGTAGCATTTTTATCAAACTGTTTCCCCACCGCAATTAAATATATTGATTATCGATTTGGTCTATGGCGTCTCCATTTACAACTTGCATAGCATAAGGTCTACCATGCAAAATTTCAAATGGGCTTAACTTTTCTTTTGGTCTTGTTTGACTCTCAGCCTCAGCAGAGCAATAGGCAAAGCCTGATACCACTGCAAATTAGTCTCCTGGCATATTTTGGCAATTTGCTGTTTGATGAAATGATTCATCTTTTCCACTTGCCCACTGGCCTGTGGACGGTAAGGCGTGTGTAATTGCCATTTGATTTGTAATGCTTTGCTTATTGCTCTCACCACTTTTGCACAGAAATGTGTACCCCTATCCGAAGAAATGCTTTTCGGTACCCCAAACCGTGGAATAATTTCATTCAACATTCTTTAGTCACCTCTCTTTCCTTATTTGTCCTACAAGGGAATGCTTCAGGCCACCCAGAAAATGTATCAGTTAAACCAACAAATACCGAAACCCCCCCTTTTCTTGGGAGTTCAGAAAAATCAATTTGCCATACTTCACCTGGGAATTTACCTCAATTTATGGCTCCTTGGTGTACCTTGGTTCCCGTATTCGGGTTATTTTTCAGACACCGCTCGCACTGGGATGTAACGTGCTTTACAGTAGTAAATAATTTCGGTCCTGCTATTCTGGCTTGCAAATATTGGTAAAGCGGATCTAGACCCCAATGGGCCTTCTCATGTTCTGCTTTTACAAACTGCCACATCGCGTTTCCTGGTACTACTAGCTGTCCTGTTTCCAACTGACCCCAACCATTTTCTGATATTTTGCCCTTATTTCTTTGAATCCATTTATGATCTGATTCCTGGTAATCTGGCTGGATGTTGGTATCCAGCTCTCCTGGTATTAGGGCCACTATTTCCACTTCCCTAGTTCTTGTGGCAGCCAATTTAGCTTCTGTATCTGCCTTCCTGTTCCCTATTTCTGGAATAGTGTTACCTTTCTGATGTCTCTTACAATGCATTATGGCCACTTGTGCTGGGAGTTGGACCGCCTCTAGCAATCGCAGAATCTCTTCTGCATGTTTGACTGTTTTTCCCTGTGAAGTCAACAGTCCTCTTTCTTTCCAGATGGCCCCATGAGCATGTACAACGGAAAAGGCATATTTAGAGTCTGTCCATATATTAATTTGCATGTTTTCCGCCAATTCCAGGGCTCGAGTCAGAGCTATCGGCTCTGCCTTTTGGGCTGAAGTCCCTGCAGGCAAGGGGTTCGACTCAATTACCCTTTCTGTAGTAGTGACTGCATAGCCAGCCATTCTTACTCCTTGCTTCACGAAGCTGCTCCCATCCGAGAACCAGTTGTCCGCATCTTTGAGCGGCTCTTCTTTGAGATCTGGGTGACTGGAGTAGACAGCTAGTCCAAACTAGGACGTTCTTAGTTTCCTTCAACAAATTATACAGTGGTTTAGCGAGTATCCCATACTGGTAGATCCATAGCTGACACCAACCTGTCATCCCCAGAAAGGCGCGCAGATCTCGTTTGTGGTTTAGGCATCTGGCAGATGGCCTCTTTCCTAGCTGCTCCCAGGTATCGCTGTCCTCTGGAGACTTCGTATCCCAGGTACACCACTTCTTTTTGCACCAGCTGTGCTTTCTGTTGAGAGACTCGATATCCACTTAATCCCAGAAAGTTTAGCAAGGAAATAGTCCATTCAATGCATTCTTCCTCTGTCACTGTTGCTATTAGGAGGTCGTCTACGTATTGCAGAAGGGTGCCATCTCCCAGCGGCCTTTCCCACTGTTCTAATACTTTGGCTAACTGATTCCCAAAAATCGTGGGAGAATTGTTCCATCCTTGGGGCTATACCGTCCAGGTAAGTTGGGTCTTTCTTCCTCTATCTACAGATTCCCACTCAAAGGTAAAAATCTTTTGACTCTCGGGGGCTAAGGGAAGGCAGAAGAATGCGTCTTCAAGTCTAATACGGCGAACCAGGCCACATTATCCTTCAGTGTAGTTAAAAGCGTGTATGGATTAGCAGCTACCGGATGTAATGTCTTGGTTATTTCTTTTACTGCTCTCAGATCCTGAACTAGTCTATAAGCTCCATTAGGTTTCTTTCCTGGCAGGATTGGTGTATTAAGATCCGATTCACATTCTATCAATAACCCTAATTCTAAAAACCTTTTGATTATGGGTTCAATTCCCTTTCTATCTTCTAACCTCAGTGGGTATTGTTTCCTAACTACCAGCCTCGCTTCAGGTATAAGTTCAATAATGATAGGTGTTGCTTGTTTTGATTTCCCAGGTATATCGGTAGCCCATACTAATGGATATGTTTCACTCAGGATATGCTCGAAATTGTGATTCTCAGGTTTAGGTTCCACACAACTGATTGTTAGGCTTAGGTCTGTAATCAGTCGTTCCTCATTTACTTGAAATTCCAATTTGTCTTTGTTGAATTTTATTATGGCTCCCAAGTTCTCCAGTAAGTCTCTTCCTAGTAGAGGCTTTGGTGAATTTGGCAAATACAGAAACTGGTGAATTCCCATTTGTTTCCCAATTTTGTACTTAATGGGTTTCAAAAAGTACGGCTTTTCTGGTTGACCTGTTGCTCCCACAAATTGTACAAATTCATCACTTTAGGTACCAATTCCTGATTTAAAACCAAAAAAGTTGCTCCCGTATCAATCAAAAAGTCCAATTCCTTTTTACCTTCCCCTAGTTCCATTTTAACCAGTGGGTCTGCTAGGGTACGGCCCACCGGTCCCCCTCATTCACTGTCCTGACAGCTTACCTTTATTCCTTTGAGTGTTTATAAGTCCCTTTTCCTTCCAAATTTCTCTAAAAGTATGTACTACACTAAAAACATATTTGGAGTCTGTATAAATAGTCCCTTCTTGCCTTTTTAAAATTCACAGGCTTGCGCTAAGGGGACCAGACTCCTTCACCCTAAACTTTTCCACTTTACCTGAATGCCAACCTGTGTCATTAATTTCTAAATTATCTTCTTCAGGTAAAGAATGAATTTCAAGTTTTCCTTCACAGGGTTTTATCTGTAAATTTAGGGCTATTATTAGATCTCTGCCTAACATATTCTCCTCGGCCTCTGGTATCAACAATAAATCATTTACTCCAAATTTGTCATTTGTTTCAATTTTCACTCCTTTTATTACAGGGACAGGGAAAACTTCTCCTGTAATTCCGATTACTGAAACTCGCTCACAACTTATCTCACATCCCTGGGGTAATTTTGTCACTGTTGACCGAGAAACTCCTGTATTTACTAAAAATACAAATTCTTCACTCTGAGGACCTACTCTTATCTTCATTATCAAGGGCTCTTCTAGGTGTAATTCAGTCCTCTTCGTTAAACAAAACTCTTGCCCTCTCTGATTCTCCTGAGAAGTTTTCTCATCTTGCTGTTTCTTTCTGCAATTTTTTGCAGGTGCCCCTTTTTATGACAATAAAAACAGGTAGGTCCCGCACCCTTCTTTTTCTCATTTCTACTACATGCATCACAGCAACGTTCCTTAGGCTTTGGACCCTTCTTATCCCTTTCCAGGGCTAGTACTAGGGGATCTTGAGGGGCTACATTAATTTCGCATTCTTTTTGCCACTCAGGTTTATTCCTTAGGGTGAAGAACATGTCTGCGTACATTATCTCATCCCATTTATTGAGCCGGCGGAGGAGGAGTATTAGTTGTAAAATAGTGTTATAATTAGTTGTTCCCTCCGGTGGCCATCTCTCATTGTCATCTAACTTGTACAATGGCCACCACTGTGTACAATATTTAAGGAGTGTCTTTTTACTTATGTTTCCCCCCGGAATCCCTCCCAAGTCCTTCCAGTGCTTTAGGATACATCCTAGCGGGGTTTTCATATTTACGTCCTTACTCTGTTGACCTATCATTGCTATTCCCTGTGTCTGTCTAACCAGATCAGTCTCTTTCTCGCATGTACTGTATGCCAATTTATTTTAACACTTCATACACACAATTTCCAATCACTTTGTCCTTTTCCGACCTGGCTTCTCGCGAAGAACAGGAAATGCGGAGTGGGACTCCCTCTCGCTTCGCAGCGATGCTGCGTCTCATTCACTCTCACCCATACCCACACACCGTTATGAAATAGTTCCTACCTTATAGTCTATATCAGAACAGACTTGTTTTACCAGGTTTGATCACGAGAGGTCTACTACAGACCGTGAGATACCGGTTTGCCAGATTCATGCAATCGCAACTGTAGAGAGTATAACAATTGCAGGGGGTGACAAATTTCTTCCCGGACGTCTATCAACTTATTCTCTTCTAAAAGATTACAGAGAGAGCGACAAGATGTTTCCTGTAAGATTTTGCAACAGACACATAGAACAGACACAAGAAGATCACTGGCTGACAGACCTCTCAGAGAGCAATCTTAGTTCTTGATCCTTAATTCACAGTATTATAACATATTGAAAACAGTTTCTCACACAATAAAAACAAACCAAAGATACCAAGATAAACAAAGACTCCTTCCAGCAGGACTTCTAATAACCTTTTTTTTTTTTTTTTGTGTTCACAAAACCAATGCTGGGACTCTAACCCAGCAGCAGGACTTTAACCTGCATTTCTATTACCGGGACTCTAACCCAGCTGGGATTCTTTACCGGGGCGTCCCCCAGCTTTCCCTTCGGGCGGTCACGTCTGACCCCCGTTTCCCAACAAAGCGCTTTATCCCAAAACCAATAAACAATTAAAATACCTCTTAATTGGAGCAGGAGATGCAGGGAACCCTTCATCCACCAGAAAGCACCGGTCCGGGGGGGAGTCTCTTCTGACAAAAATTTGTCAGGGGTACCCAGAGGATCCCGACCCCGGACTCGGCTCGGGAGGACCCCTCAGGGCCTGGATCTCCTGTCTGGTCCCACCTGGGTCACCAGAAAATGATGCCGAATTTTGCCCCAAAAGGCAAGAATAACTGCTTAAGAGACTCAGTCTAAGTCAGATAAGCAGGAGGTATTTTATTGCGACGCGTCGGAGAAATCACAAAATGGATTTCTGAGTTATGCACAGCAAAAGCGGGTTTTTATACCATTGTAAACAAGGATTACATCATTTATTACATGCATATTCATAGGCAGGTGGAGTCTTCCAGGAATTCTTGGTCTTCCTTAGTTAAATTTTAAGCTTTTCCTAATTTGGACTTCTTCCTGTTATCCTTG
This sequence comes from Melospiza melodia melodia, assembly GCF_035770615.1. Classification (NCBI taxonomy): domain Eukaryota; kingdom Metazoa; phylum Chordata; class Aves; order Passeriformes; family Passerellidae; genus Melospiza; species Melospiza melodia. Next base: position 11,496,883 of record NC_086210.1, on the reverse strand, counting down.
GCATGTTTTTCCATGGCTTGGCTGAAGTTACTGTTGTACTTGGCTTGATTCTAATGGCTTGGCAGGTCACTTTAACTTATTGGCTTCCACTTCTGTTTCTTCAAATATTCTAATTCCAAAGTTTCTTCTGTGAGTGTATTTTGGATTACCTTATCTAAATACCTGATCAAAGTTCTTCCTGATAGTGTATTTTAGGTTATTTATTAACTTCTGCGATTCCTTTGATATACTTTTGAGTGTCTTTTAATTCTTTTATTTCTCAGAAACTATTGTTCATTATAATAAATGGCTTCATTTGAGATCTCCCCGAGACGTACACCAGTGAGCTTCGATGGTGGGACCCCGAAGACATCACATTTCGGTAGCTATAGCCCCTCCCTGAACTTCTTTTCTCCCTCTTCCCTTGTCTTACCCTTTTCTTCCCCAGATTCCCTAACCAAATGCATATTTAGTTGTGGTTATTATCAATAAAATTGCATTTTGTTGATTTGTTACTGCAAAGCCCCTGTGCCTTGTTCGTTAATTTTGCACCAAAAAATCATCCGTCACCCGTTCACTCGGGCAGACCTCGACAGGAGACCTGCAAAATAACACCTAAACCAGCATGCCATGAGAAGCTACTGCTTCTATCTTGTTAAAAAAGACCCCCAAAACAATGAGCCAACATAGAGATTGGAGTGATGTCTGGACGTCAGGAACAGAGTGCTGGAGCCTGCAGAGATGCTGAACACCTTCGTAGTCCCTCTCACCCTAAGCACGGGAGTTGTCCCGACACCGGGAGCAGACAGGGCGAAGCTGCGAAGAACATCATCTGAGGGGTCACCACGCCCTAAAGGCTCCCACGAGGACCAGACCCCCAGCTCTGCCCCTAGTGGACAAAGCTGCACATACCCTCCTCCTCCTCGTTGCCCTGGGAGAGACGATGGGAAGCTGGAGCCCCATCCGAGCTGCCCAATTCTGAGCTGATCACTTTTAATAAAGGCATTAAAGGGAGAAAAAGTCTCCTGCCCTGTTTATTTCACTGAGGAGAGACCCTGGGTCAATATCAATCACAGAATGCTGCAATCACCTCTGCTCTAAGGAGAAATAAAAATTACCAACATAATTCAAAATAGGAATGTGTATTTCTGACAAGACATTTGAAATCTCTGTCCATAACTGGACTAAAAAATCTTTATTGACCCTCTCAGGGTTTTGTGATGTTTACATCAGACTCAGTCCCTGAGAGAGTGTTCAGAAAACTTCTCAACAACTCAAAATTAAATTTAAACTCTGAAGTTTATAAAAGTTTTAATGGGTTCCACTGAGAGACACAAGTGAGAAAGTGTCCCCAGGTTCCAGTTAGAGCAGAACACTGGAGGCAGTGATGACAGGTGGGGACAAACAAGGCAAAGGTGTCTCTGGTGCTGAGCAAAGCTGGATGTGGTTCAGGAATGCAAAAGGCCAAGGCCTGAGCCCCAGCCCCTGGCAGGGCAGATCCTGTCCCTCCCTCCTTGCTCAGGGCTCTTCCCAGGATGGTCACTGGTCTGTGGGGATGTGCAATGGCAAGGGCAGGAGTATGGGGCGGCCCCTGCCAGGCTGCTGAGCAGGGACAAGGAGGCAAAGAGGCCACAGGCCTGCAAGGCTCACTTGTCTCCTGCTCCTGCCTCAGGCCCAGGGCCAGCAGCCATGGCCAAAGTGCTGCCCAAGTTGGTTCTGTCAGGGCTGTCTTGCAGCTGCTGCCCATCCCTGTGCCCTGTGCAGCCCAGGCTGTGCTACTGTGTCCCTGCCCTGCTCCTCTGTCCCTGCAGGCTGTCAGCATGCCCCGGCTGCCCCACCTGGCTGGGCCCTTCCTTTGCTGACAGCTCTGCCTCCTGCCTGCCTCTGCCTGCCCACACAAAGCCTGGGGCTGATACAAAAGGGTTCATTCCATTTTTACCCTGCCTGTGAACTTTCAGCACAGGAACAAGGCATGCAGGGGTTGCTTTCCCAGCAAGGATGGCTGGAAGAGAAGAAGAAAACATCTGGCTTAATGGTGCAGGGATGGAGAAAATAAGGAGTGTATCTGGAACTTGGGGTGGGTTTTATGGAAATAAGTAAATTGTAATTCATATTTAGTGACTGTATATAAGCAAGACACTGGTAGAATTACATGTCCACGTAAGGTTGGGAGCTATCCCATGTTGGTCCTCAGGCCTGAATAAATTATGCTCTCTCAAACACAAAATGGGTGTTAAGGAGCCTTATTCTGATATTTTGGATATTTGGTGACAGCAGAGGCTCACAGAACCAAGGACTCAGCTGTGACACTGTGGAACCCCATGGAGCCAAAATGCATTTTATCAGAGCAAGGCCTTGTGGAACCAAGGGTCCGTTGTGGCTCTGTAGGGCTTCCCAGAACCAAGGAGATCATTTGGACACTGTAGGGCCTCATGGAACCACCTGGCACTGTGACACAGCAGAGCCACATGGAGCCAAGAACACACTGAGACACTGAGGAACCTCATGGAACCAAAGGTCCATTGTTACACTGAGGAGCCCTGTGGAACCAATGGGACCATGGTGACACCGTGGTGCTCCATGCAACCAAAGGGCCATTCTGATTCTGCTTTGCCTCATGGAGCCAAGGGGCCATCATGACACCGCATGACCTCGTGGAACTAAGGCAGCCTTGTGACACTGCGAGGCCCTTGGAACCAAGGGTTCATTGGGTTATTGCAGGGCCTCACGGAACCATGGAGAACATTATGACCCTTCAGAACCCATTGGAACCAAGACGCCATTGTGACACTGCAGGGCCTCATGGAATCAAGGGGACCATAGTGACGCTGTGGGGCTCCATGGGACAAAGGGGCCATTCTGACACTGTGGAACCAAGGAGACCATTGCTCTGCTATGGGACATCATGGAACCAAGGAGGCCATTGTGACACAGCAAAGCCTCATGGAACCAAGGGCACAATAGTGACACTGTGGGGCTCCAAGAGCCAAGGGGAGATTCTTAAAGTGCAGAAGCAAGGAGACCACTGTGACACTGTGGGGCATCATGGAACCAAAAGTCCATTTTGACACAGCATGGCTGCATGAAACGATGGAGGCCATTTTCACACTTTGAGGCCTTGTGAAACCAAAGGGCCAATTGTGGCACTTCATGTCTCTATGGAACCAAGGGACCATTGTGACACTACAGGGCCTCATGAAACTAAGGATTCATGGAACAGAGTGGGACTCATGCAACCAAAGGTCCATTGTGACATTGAGGTGTCGCAGACATTTTTTCACGGGAATCCTTTCTTTCAGATTTCTGTGTCTTCTGGAGGGCAGAGGCCTCAGAAGATAATAAAACAATTGTTATCAGTTGCTGTGGAATGTAACAGGGACACCTTGATTGGCTCATGTTCCTATGTTTATAATTAAGGGCCAATCACAAAGTGCAAGCTAGGGACAGAGTCCTTGGACACAACTTTGTTAGAGATTCTTTCTTTCTGTTCTTAGCCTAGCAGCTCTGCAAACCTCTCTCTTTATTCTATTTAGTATAGTTATAATGTATTATATATCATATATCAATAAATCCAGCCTTCTGATCTAGAAACAAGATTCTCGTCTCTCTCTCACAAGCAGCGACCCACTCAGGATGCAGTAACATCTGATGACCCCTCATGTCAGAGCAAAAATTAATTTGATAAGACCAGAGGAGCAAAATTGCTGCACTGGGTAAAAATCCTGTATGTGTAGCATTTGATGGTTGCTTTGAAGCGACCACAGAAGTGGATTCAAGCCAGGACCTGAAGAACTGAAGATCCTGATTTGGACAGAGTTCAGAGCGAAGGCTGACCACAAAGAGAACCTTCTTCTGGAAAACCTTCAGGAAACATGGTAGACAAGAGCAGCATACCTGCAGAGCTGGCCAGAGTAAGCTGGACTTTTTCAAAAGGTACTGTTCACTTTTCTATCCCTGAGGGTTCAGCCACGAGAAAATTATGGCTGTTTATATGGGGGAGATACCCTTTGAAGTACGTGGTTCGTTTTACTCCTTCAGAGAAGAAGCTTATTGCCCTCTGGCAACACTGGTATAGAGAAGGCGGATTTTTTCTGGAACAGATCTCTATGAGTTCTTTTGATGGGCAAAGCTTTTTGGGTTCTTTACTGATGTCCTGTACGCTTTGGATGGTTTTGTCTGGGAGTGCATGGACTCGATTATCCAGTGTGTCTGGAGCCAGGGACGTCTATCTACCCAGCATTTATAAAGCTTTTTCCAGGTCTGAAACGCAGAGCAGCTGCCTTTCAATGGATTTCTAACTGTTATGGACAAGCTCCGTTTCCACCACCCCTGGCAGAAGACCCGGTGGGTGATGACTTTGGGCTTCCCACCTTGCGGCGAAACTGCGCCGCGTGAAGAAGTTTTTTTTACTCTTTCTCCCGAGGAGCCTGCGCGTAAGGGATTTTCTCCTCCCCCCCCCTTCTCTCTCTCCAGGGGGATGGGAGGAGGCGGTGCTGCCACAGCCGGCCTTGCAGACTCCGCCTCCTTCAGACATGGGGGCGGCACCGGTCTCTGAGGTTTCCCCGCCCCTGCCAGCTCCGTCTCTTCAGGAGATCCCGTCTCCGCCTCTCCAGACATTCCCGCCCACGGCTCCACCGGCCTCCCCGCCCCTGCCAGCGCCTGCGTCTGACGCTGCAGAAGAGACAGCACTTCCGGTCCCGGCTGAGTTGCTAGGCAATGACGAGTATGTGTCTCCAGCTTCTGGCTCAGCGGAAGAGGAGATGTCATCGGCCCCTTCGGCCCCTCCGCCGCTTCCATCGGTCTTCCCGCCACCTCAAGCTGAGACAGTCCCTGTTCAGGATGGTGTGGAAGATGGCCCCGAACCCGCGGGAACCTCGGGGCAGCCTGTGGCTGCTCCTTTATCCAGCGTGATTCCCTCCCCGGTTCCGGCTTCCCCCCCGCTGCTTCCACCGGACGTCCCAGCGGCTCTGCTGTTGTCGGAGGCTCTGCTCTCCATGTCGGCAGCTTGTTCGAACTCGGACCATCCCGGACTGGCTGCTGTAGCAGCCGCCCCGGCAGGGGGGTCTCTCCTTCCGTGGAGCGGGGGCTGCCTGCCAGCTGACTGTTGCGGTAGGTCACCTGCCTGTTTTTAAGATCAGAATTCTCGGCGGGTTTGGGGGTGGTTTTTTGGGGATGGTCCCATGGTGGCTCCCATCTCCGCCACCTCTCCTGCGTCCTAGTGGCATGTGGGGGCAGGTGCATCCCGAGAGCCCTGCCTCTGGTCCCCAGCCCGGTGGGGGTGGTGCCGTGAGGCAGATGGGAGACACACCTGATGCATTTGCATTGCAGAGGCAGGGGGCACAGCGGGAAGCGATCATAGCTGGTTTGCTATGGGAAACAAACATCTCCAGACCCTAGTTGGCATTTCTGGGGAAGGCTTCTATTTCCCTGCTGCTGGCATGCCTCAGTGGTATTGGGGAAAGGAAGCATCTCACTACCTGGTTTAGCCTGGGCCGTTGGGCTCAGGAAGTTCCTCGGCTGGGCCCACTGCATGGCCTCCTTATGTATTTGGGGATTCTGGTTTCTCCTACTGGACCTGGTCCCCCTGCTGTGGGCCAGTTTTGGGGTTCCTGGTCCATCATGGGCCAGGGCCCCCAGGGCTTTTCCTTCTCTGGCACTGCTCTGCACAGCTGCTGCTCTTTTGCTTTTTGAGCAAAAAAAAAAAAAAAAAAATTAAAATTAAATAAAAAAGATTGAAAATAGCGGGCAGCAGCTCTGAAGCACTGAAGCATTGAAGGGCCAGAAAAGGACATTCCAAAATTTTTTGAAATTGTTCAAAATTGTTTTGTGACTGTCAATGGTTTTTTGATAACTATTGATGGGATTCTTTTTGCAGCAAGTTTGTTTTCAGGACCAAAAAGGACTCTCAGATGTCCAAAAGAAACAACTTCAACTGATGGACTGTTCCTGAAACTCAGCTGCATGGACTTGAATTCTCTTTGCATTGTTTTTGGCATTTTTCTTAGGTTGTAGGATTGTTTTAGTGATTTGTTAGTATTGTATATTTTATAGGTGAAGAAATTTCCTGTTCATTCCACATCAGCATTTTCTTTTATTTTATACAATTTAGAAAGGTGAGATGTCGCAGACATTTTTTTCACAGGAATCCTTTCTTTCAGATTTCTGTGTCTTCTGGAGGGCAGAGGCCTCAGAAGATAATGTAAACAATTGTTATCAGTTGCTGTGGAATGTAACAGGGACACCTTGATTGGCTCATGTTCCTATGTTTATAATTAAGGGCCAATCACAAAGTGCAAGCTAGGGACAGAGTCCTTGGACACAACTTTGTTAGAGATTCTTTCTTTCTGTTCTTAGCCTAGCAGCTCTGCAAACCTCTCTCTTTATTCTATTTAGTATAGTTATAATGCATTATATATTATATATCAATAAATCCAGCCTTCTGATCTAGAAACAAGATTCTCGTCTCTCTCTCACCAACAGCGACCCACTCAGGACTCATGGAACTAAAGGGGGACAATTGTGATGCTGTGGGGCCCAGTGGAAGGAAAGGGCCAGTGTGACAAAGCTGGGCCTCATGCAGCCAAGGGGCCACTGGGATCCTGAGGAGCCCAAAGGAACCAAAGGGCTATTGGGACACTCTGCAGCCTCATGAAACCAAGGGGCCATTTTGGCATTCCGGAGCTCCATGGAACCAAGGAAACAAGTTTGACACTGCAAGGCTTCATGGAAGTGGGAGACCATTGTGTCACTGTAGGGCCCAATGGAAGCAAGTAGAACACAGAAGAACCTCGTGTAACCAAGGATTTAATATGACACCAGCATTTTGAAACTGTGGGGCCTTGTGGATCCAAGGGAACAGGGAACAGGTGTGGTTGGCTTGGCCTGACTGGCTCAACTGCCCTTGGCATGTTGAGGGTCTGTTCCCATGTGCCCCTGAAACACTGGGGCTCTGGGCTTTCCTTCCTGTGGGAATGAACTGGCCTTCTCCTCCAGGTGCTCATTTCTAAATTCAGGATTCTATTCCCAAAATTCTGTATATCTGAGATACAGAATCGAAGATATTTATTCAGTTGCTCCTAGATGAAATGTGCCAGAACAGACGGCTCAGGATGGCCTTGGCCTCTGGTGGCTGCTGTTCATCAGCCCCTGAAACATTGAGGCTCTGTGCTTTCCTTCATGTGGAGATCATGGCAACAAATATGGGCATCATGGAACCAAGGGGCCATTGTGACACTGTGAGGACCCCATGCAATCAAGGCAATCATTGTGGCACTGTGGGCCACATAGTCCCAAGGTGCCAGTGTGAAGCAGCACTATGGAAAAGAACCACCCACCTTTCCAGGTGCCCACAGCCAAAACTGATACTCCCCTTGAAAAATTCCCTATATGGAAGGGTTCTCCCAGACAAAATCTGCCAGGACAGAGAGCTCTGGCTGGCCTTGGCCTCTGGTGGTCACCTCTCATCTCAAGGAAGCCCGGAGGAAAGTATTTGAACGGATTTGACTACTGGAACATCAATGAGTCTCTCCTCCTCTGAAAAACTCAGATGCTCTTCTCGTCATGTGTCTTTTTTTTCTCATTCTATATTATGCATGAAATAATATTTTCAGCTAAAAACTCCTATTCCTCTCACTCTACCAGTGTTATCTGATACAAAACTCCTTCTCTACATATGGATCCAGGTCACCTGTAAAAGCAAACACAAGAAAGAATGCAGCAGGAATGATTTGTCTGTGCTCCCATCTGTGCCATCTCCTCTGGAGCTGGAGGTGCAGCCCCAGCACTTGGCAGGGCTTAAGGGCTCACAAGCTCAGCTCCCACCCAGAGAACTTGCAGACCCTGGGCTGCTCTTCTTGGTCCCTGCACGCTCAGCCAGGCTGAGATGGACACTGATGGTTTCTGGGCCAAGCTCTCTGAGCCCAGCCCAGCTCCCTGCAAGCTCTGCCAGCTGCCCTGAGCTCTGGGCAGCACCAAGGGCCTCTCCCCAGCCCAGCCCAGCCCAGCCCAGCCGGCTCTGGCCCCACAGCTCTGCTCAGGCCAGGCTGCTCTAGGCACTGGCCCCACGACCTCAGCCCCTGGCCAGGGCACAGCAGCAGCTGCAGCTGCCACAGGACTCAGCCCCAGCCATGGGGAAGGTGCTTGGCCAAGGCCAAAGGAGGCTCCCTGGCTGCCCTGCTCCCCTCGGGCTGAGGTGCTGAGAGCTCTGCAGCCCCTGCTGCCATCCCATCTGCCCAGGGAGCACAAGAGCCCCGGCCTTGGGGCCCTCAAGAGCTGCTCCTGCTCCAGGCCCAGGGCCCATCCCAGAGCTGGGGCAGCCACAAAGCTGTGCCCATTTCTGCTCATTGCTGCACTGATGGGGATGGATCCTCACCACCTTGGAGGTTGCTGATGAATTTTACTTTTCCAGAGGCCTCTTCTTTCTTGAGCTCTTCAGCTGAGGAATTCTGTGACAAAGGCTCATTCACATTTGTTCAAAACATCCAAACAAGGGAAGTTCATGGGAATAATTCAAATCTTCAGTTCTACTGTGGTTAATTAGACAGAATTCAGAAGTGTATTCAAAGTGAATCTACTATATTCAAAACAATGAATAGAGAATTGTTTTGTCCTGTTTAATTTTCTTTCCCTGTTTATTGATTGGTATCAGCAATCTCCAGTTGATATTGATACCCAGCACCTCCTAATGCAGTCTGAACAGATTTGAAAATCAAGACCCTTCATCACTGACAATCAATCACACTTTGTCCCTACCCCCTCCCCACCATTTCCCCCATCCAACCCGTGGCACTCAGAGCAGCTGAGGAATGGAGTCACATCCAGGGGTGTCCCCAGGGCTCAGGACTGGGGTCAGGTCAGTGAAATCTCTTTATTGCTGATCTGGATGAGGCCATCGAGGGCACTCTCAGTCAGCTCCCAGGTGAGCCCAAGCTGGGTGGGAGTGTGGCTGTGTTGGAGGGCAGGAAGCTCTGCAGAGGAATCTGGACAGGCTGAGCCATGGACCCAGGACAATGGGATGAGGTTCACCAAGGCCAAGGTCCAGGTCCTGTCCTGGGCTCACAACCACCCCAAATCCCTGACTGTGCCCTGCCCCTGATCCCCACAGCCTGTCCTGTTTCCTTCATCCCTGCATTGCCAGGGACTTTCTGGGACAAGGGAGCTCTGCTCTGGCTGTGGAGGGAGGTGCAGGTACCACCACTGGAGTGGGAGCCAGAACTCACCAGGTTTGTGTCTTCTGGGGGTCAGGAACTGGTGGGACTCAGAAGCAAAGGAAGTTTCTCTTCATGGCCAACATAAAAAATGTAAACATGATGCAATTTAAGACCCATGGAAACTCTTCTCTCAGCAGTGTGAGACATCCGATCAACATCTGACATGTCCACCATTCACAAGGGATATTTGTACAAAACCAATTTTAGACAAAGAAAATTCTGTGACAGTTATAAACACAGTGAAGTTGCAGTCTCAGGATGCTCTGGGTGAACTAGGATAAAACAGCCTGAATAATTCCCAATTTTAAAGCTGTCAGTGGCGGATGGAGAATTGGGTCAGGCTGCTTTTGGTGTTGAGGAAATGCTGAAACCAGCCTGACTCATTTCAACTCCTTCTGTCGTGGCTGATCTCCCCTCTTTCCCCTTCCCATTGGCTTTTGTCTCCCCCCAGGCCCCCTGGTGAAGAGCCTGGCTCTGAGTTCTTCATCCCCTCCTCACTGGCACTGCCAGGCTTGGATGAGGAGCCCCTCAGCCTTCCCTGCTCCAGGCTGGAGGAGCCCACCTCCCTCAGCCTCTGCTCACAGCCCAAGGGCTCCAGCCCCACCTTGGAGGCCCTTCCCAGGCAAGGTGATTTGAGCAGACCACTGTGGACCTACAAGCAGTAAGATGGTGGAGCCAGGCAGACTAGGAGCCTGGGATCTGAGCAGGGTGGACCAAGAGCCAGATGAGCTATAGCCAGGCAGACCTGAGATCCTGAAAGAAATGTAGGTGGATCTGAGAGCCTAGAAGTCTGTACAATATATGAGACACCACCCCCAAGAGGAAGGGTGCCGGATATGAGGACAGGCACTACACACTTTGCTTATTTGGTGTGCAAGAAATAGAGTGAGGCTATGCACTTTGCTTGTTTGGAAGGAGATGGCTTGGGAGGTAACGTACAAACTGCCTTTTTTATTAAAATGTGGGAGAGTATCAGCCACACTTTCACTTGTGCCGCTGCCTGCTGCTCTCTGCAGGTGCATTGGATCGAGCCCTGCGCCTTTACCAAGGTATGGCCACAGTCAGGCGGGGACCAAGGGCGGTGCTGGGTTCCCCCTAAATGGCAGTGTGTGCAGTGGGACACAGAAACGGTGCAATGGAAGTGGCAAATGGCATGGCCACTGCAGCAGCTGGTGCCTCAGCAGCAGCACGGCCCCCAAGGAGTGTGGGGGAGGCTTGCTGAGTTGCTGCTGTACGAGCATTGGAGAAAAAACAACATCAAACTCTGAGAGGCAGAGTCAAGAGCTGCACAGAAAGCACATAAGAGAAGCCTTCTGAAATTCTATGGTGGCCAACTCCACAGTGACCCGATGTGATTTGGGATTGGGCTGTAGAGCAAGGTGCAGCCAGAGATGGAGCCTGGGGTAGCGTTGAGAGCAGCGGGGGGATGCTGCTTGGTCTGGACCAGACTGATTTTGACACCTGGGGTACAGGTGAGTCCCTGGGGACAGAATGGGAAATAACCTATCAAGTGAAGAACAGATTGTTTTGTCTACATGGAAAGCTTTGTTGGAAAGAAAAGGCATTAAGACTACTGAGTACACCCTTCATAGTGTTTTACTATGAGCAAAGTCACAAGATTTTGAGACTGATGCAAGTACTGCTTTTAGTGTTAGGACATAGAAAGAAGTTGGAGAAAGACTATGGGATATAGTATAAAAAGGGACAAGGCAGCTGCAGATTTGGCTACCACCTGGAGATTGCTCCATGAGATTTGAAAATAATGGAAAACAGAGCAGGACAAGAGAGGCTTGCAGTGACCAATTAATACAAAAGAACTGTAAAAGGAAGAATAGAAATATTAAAGTAGCAGTGGGAGCTGGGGACAGAGTAGCTCTATTGTTCAGTGCAGTGTATTTGTTTGCTGATAGAATGTGTATTTTGTTTGTGAATTGCAAATACTAATCTTTGATTAGGCATAAGTGTAAAAGTTTATATTCCATATGCATATGTACACTCGACAGATATTGGAGTTCAGTGGATGCCCGCTCGTTGCATTCAGCTTGTGTTGCATGACAGCCCTCAAAGCAATGAACCTGGCTATGGCACACTTGACTCCCTGAAATAAGCAAAAATGTGTGGGTGATAGGAACATATAGACTCTCTCTTATCCTTGTATGTTACTTTATGAAATTGTATAGTTATTGATGTTGTTCAAGTTGTATAGCCTTTGATAAAATTATGTGGCTGTTGATTTTGTTACTATCCTAATATATGGCCTTCAGCTTATTCTTGTGCGTTGCCTTATAAAGTTGCACAACTACTGGTATTGTCAATAGTCTAGAAGTGGAGGTATAAGGACTTTTGATGATAGATAATGTAAGTTTGGGGAATAAATCAAGGTCAGCTCGTGGATGCATTCCACAGTTAGTGGAATCTACACAAGGGAAACTAGTACCATTTTTGCTATTTCTTCTGCAAGGGCCGTGTAGGGGGATGGTAGACATGGCATTTATTTAAAAGAAAAAAAAAAGGGGAATTGTAGGCACACAGTTTGTGGTAATTGGGAGTGGAGCTGTGGTTGAGCCTCATCCTACAACCATGCAGTGCAGGTGAACAGTATTAAAGGCAATGAGACATGGAGTGCTGAGGTGTACTGACAAATCACAAAAGGATACAGAGGGCACACAGGTGCAATGCATGTAAGATGAAGGATATAAAAGGTTGTACTGAAGGACAATAAAGGGCTGATGCTTGAAGCCTTCTTTGGTGTCAGTTGTACCCCCAACAGCAACAAGTGATGTCACAAAGCCTCCCATGTGATGTCACAGCCCTTTCTCTAATGTCACACAGCTGGTCTCTGATGTCACAGCCAACTCTGTGTTGTCATAGTCTGCTCTATGATGTCACACCTGGCTCTGTAATGTCACAGAGACAGCCTATGATGCTGTAGTTGCTCAGTGACCTCACATAACCCATTCTGTGATGTCACAGCCCACTCTGTGATCTCATGTTACCAGATGATAAATTGTCTACACCAGGTGAGCACACACAATCCTGGTTCTGCAAAACCCAGGCCTATGGAAACAATACAATGCCCATTGTGTGAGAAGGGGAACTGAAATTCACCAGCCTCAGTGTCCTGCCAGCTCCACCAGCCTGACTGAAACATTGGGGTCCATGAGCACCAGGGACCACCAGAGAGACCCTCAGGACAGAAGAACGCATGCAAAAGAGAAGGGGAAATATGTTAATGATTTTGGGGTAATGATTATCATATGTATGTTTAGTCCAGGACAATCAATGAATATGTGTGCAAAATACAGAATATAAACAGAAACTTTCCTGTACTCAGCATGCTATCCCCTGTGCATCCAGCTGAATAAAGAATGCTGCTTCTTAATGCTACATTGGTATTAATGATTTTCTATTTAACTGAATGTTTGCTAACACTCCCACTCCCAAGGAAAGCTCTGACTCCTGCTGGTCACAAACAGAGAAGGGCTGGTGGGAGATGTGTGGGTTGGAGTCTGCCTGGGGTACAATGACCATGAAATTATTGAGTTTTCAATATTCCCTGAAAGGAGGAGAGGCATCAACAAAACTTCTACGCTGGACTTACAGAGAGTAGAGTTTGGCCTTTTTATCATGCAGATTTGGGGAATATTATATCAGATACTGATTTTTTAAAAGGGAATCAACCCTAAAAAACAAAGGGATCCAGGAAGGATGGATACACCTCAATAAAATAATCCTAAGGGGGAAGGAGAAGCCTGTGCCTCTGTGACAAAAGATGAGAGCGGGAAAATGACTGGCCTGGCTGGACATGGAGCTTTTGTGAGAACTTGGGGGAAAAAGAGGGTGCAGCACCTTTCCACAGAAGGTCAGGCAACTCAGGAAGTGTTTAAGGATGTTGTTAGGTCATGGAGAAAGAAAAGTAGTGTGGTGAAAGCTCATTTAAGACACAACCTGGCCACTTCAGTGAAAAAGAATAAATTTTTTTTCCGAAATAAATTAAGAGCAAAAGAAGGGAAAAGGAGAATCTCTGCTCTCTATTGGATGCAGTGGGGAATGATAGTAACTAAATATAAGGAAAAGGCTGAGCTGCTTAACACCTTGTTTGTCTCAATTTTCAGCAATAAGTCAAGTTGTCCTCAGGACAAGTGTTCTTCTGAGCTGTAGATGGGCACAGGGAGCAGAACAGTAATACAGTAGGAAGTAACTGCGGACCTGCTAAGCCACTCAGATGCTCACAGGTGTCTCTGGGAGCAGATGGGATCCATCCCAGGGGGATGAGGGAGCTGGTGGATGAGCTCCCCAAGCTGCTCTCCATCATTTACCATCAGTGCTGGTTCAGCAGGGAGGTCCCAGAGGACTGGAGGTGCCAAAAATGAGTTTTATTACAAGTGACTTGCAAAAACTGCCCAGCAGTTTAGTGTTTCTTAAATTGTCCAGTTATCAGTCTCCACACTGCAGCCTTGAACTCCTGGTTCCTCAGGCTGTAGATGAGGGGGTTCAGGGCTGGAGGCACCATCGAGTACAGAATTGACAGGGCCAGATCCAGGGATGGGGAGGAGATGGAAGGGGGTTTCAGGTAGGCAAAAATGACAGTGGTGAGAAACAGGGTGACCACAGCCAGGTGAGGGAGGCAGGTGGAAAAGGCTTTGTGCCGTCCCTGCTCAGAGGGGATGCTCAGCACAGCCCTGAAGATCTGCACATAGGAGAAAACAATGAACACAAAACAGCCAAATGCTAAAGAGGCACTAGTCACAATAAGACCAAGTTCCCTGAGTTTGGATTTGGAGCAGGAGAGCTTGAGAATCTGAGGGATTTCACAGAAGAACTGGCCCAGGCAGCTGCTGCCATGTGGGCACAAGCTCTGCTGCCCAGGAGGGTCCCATAGTGCAGGGGTTTGCAGATGGACACGTAGCGGTCATAGCACATGATGGTCAGGAGGGAAAATTCTGCTGACATGAAAAATACATACAGAAATAGCTGTGCAGCACATCCTGTGTAGGAGATGTCCCTGGTGTCCCAGAGGGAATTGTGCATGGCTTTGGGGACAGTGGTGCAGATGGAGCCCAGGTAGCTGAGGGCCAGGTTGAGCAGGAAGAAGAACATGGGCGTGTGCAGGTGGTGGCCGCAGGCTACGGCGCTGATGATGAGGCCATTGGCCAGGAGGGCAGCCAGGGAGATTCCCAGCAAGAGGCAGAAGTGCAGGAGCTGCAGCTGCTGCCTGTCTGCCAGTGCCAGCAGGAGGAAGTGCCTGATGGAGCTGCTGTTGGACATTTGCAGCCTTGTGTATGGTTATTTATGGAGGAATAACACCTGTCAGGGAAGGAAATGGCAGTGCCAGATTACTTTCGATGTCACAGAATAAAATCTATTCCAGGTGTCATGTAAATCCCCCTGCAGTCACTTCTCCAGTCTCACATAAAACTTTAATGGCCCATTTTAAGAACTCTGATGAGGACTTGCTCAGAAAGCTCTAAGGAGCAAGGGGCTCTGCTGAATCTCTGGAGAAGTCAGTTCTGCTCTATAAAAACAGATAAATAGAAACTGGCAGTGATGTTTGATTAAATGCACCCAGGGTATTAAACAGCTTTTCATCACTGTCACTCCCAACTCACCCGACTGCAGAGCAGAGCTCTGGGGATGTTCTTTTGGTTGTTTGCTTCTACTTGCCCCAGCACAGACAGTGGAATTTTTAAGGCAGAAATCCTTGGCATTTCCAGTTCTGCCTGAGGGACACCTGGTGGGTGCTGTGAGGCACAGAGATCATCCCTTGGTGCAGGATGGGGCAGACACTCTGTCCATCAGCCCTGCTCTCAGTGCCCAGGGCTGTCCCCTCTTGGGGCTGGGGGGCACCCAGGGGCTCCCTGAGGAGAAACTGGACCCTGTGGAGAGCTGGTGAATCCAGTCTCAAGGGCAGGATTCCAAATTCCTGCTCCTGTCTCATCCTGCCCAAGGCAGATCTGGGCTCTCCCCTCACAGCCAGGGGAACAGAGGGCTCATGGCAGTGCCTGCACAGCCCTGCCAGCACCACTGCCCTGGCCTCAGTGCCAAGGGGCTGTGGGAGCCCAGAGCTGCAGGGGAGAGCTGACCCCGTCAGAAACAGAGCCTGCAGGACAGCAGCAGCATCCAGAGTGTCCCAGAGATATTCCTGAGTGTCCCAGAGATATTCCATCCTGAATGGAGAGTGCTGCACTCTCAGTGCCCAGAGCTCCCACCTGAGCTGGGATCAAAGGCAGCAGGAAGAGGAGGGGAAAAAGGAGAAATTGCCCAGCACTGCTCTGGAGGCCATACGGGAACATCAGATGGGCCTTGGGAGTGTCCCCTTATCAGGGGGATCTGCAGAGAGGGAACTCCTGCCACTGACCCCATGGCCTTGGAGGGGAAGGCTTTGATGGGTGGTGCAGGAAATCAAGGGCTTGTGGTGGGGAAGAAATCTGCAGTGCAGGGTTGGCCCAGAGCTGCCTTAACCCCCCTGCCATGGAATTTCAGCACCAGCTCCCTCTCCCTGCCTGCCCAGGGCTCTGCTGCCTGGAGCTGGCCCTGCCAGCAGCTGCTCCCTGTGCCCAGGGCTGGGCCCTGCCAGTGCTGCCTGAGTCCAGCCCAGCCCTGGGGCCTCAGCTCTGCCCTGCAGACCCCTCCCAGCACAGGGCACTGCCCAGGGGCATCTCCCTGGCAGCAGGGCTTAAGGGCAGGCCAGACAAGCAGAGATGCTGCAAGCCAAGGTGCTGCTGCTGCTGTCTGTAGGGAGAGGAGGCTGAGGAGGCACTTTCTGAGGGAGATGTGAGGCCCATCTGTTGATGCCCAGGCTGACAGTGCAGGAGTCTCAGTGACACAGCCAAAGATGACATCCCCTTTCTCTTGCCTTTAGGAGAAAGCTGAGAGCAGCCCTGGCCATGCAGCACCATCTCCACAGCAGGAGGAATCTGCCCTGATGGGGATGGCTCCTTCCACCTCCAACTTCTCCCCTGCAGCGTCCATGGGGAGCTGCCAAGCAGGTTGAGAGCTGCCCCTGGCAAGTGGCACATGCCCTGGACTGGCCAAGAGCCCTGAGGGCTGCAGGAGCTGCTCTGCAGGACAGCCCTGGGCAGCCCTGGCTGCAGCCCCAGCTTCACCCCCTGCAGCCGTCTTGGCAGCAGGAGCCGTCCTGGCCTGTCCCTCTGATGGTGCCCAGGGCAGCCCCGCTTTGCAGCACATCCTCCTCCTCCTCCTTCTCCTCCTGTGCCACAGAGAATCTGGGAGAGTCCTCCTGACACATCCGCCAGGCTGTGGGGTGTGCTGGCTTCAGGAGATCCCTCCAGGAGCACAGGGGACATTGCCCTGCACTCACACACTCACCATGCAGAGGGCTGTAAAGATCTTTCCCCAAGTGAAGTCTCAGCTCAATGTCTTCCCAATCCTGATTGCCTTCAACCTGTCTCTGCCTGGCTCCTGTCCCCTCAGTGCCTGCAGGCACAGCCCTCTGCCCTGTTGGACTGGGAGAGGAGCTGGCCCTGGGAAGAGCTGTTCCTTTAAAGCTCAGCAGTACGGACACAGCACAAGAACCTTATTGAGCCTCTTGGGAATTTTGTGTTGTTTACATCAGACTCAGTCCCTGAGAGGGTCTTCAACAACTTCTCAAGAACTCAAAATGAACTTGAAACTCCAAAGTTTCTTGAAGTTTTAATGGGTCCCACTGAGAGACACGACTGAGAAAGTGTCCCCAGGTTCCAGTTAGAGCAGAACACTGGAGGCAGTGATGACAGGTGGGGACAAACAAGGCAAAGGTGTCTCCGTTGCTGAGCAAAGCCGGATGTGTTTGAGGAATGCAAAGGGCCAAGGCCTGAGCCCCAGCCCCTGGCCAGGCAGATCCTGTCCCTCCCTCCTTGCTCAGGGCTCTTCCCGGGATGGTCACTGGCATGTGGGGATGTGCAATGCCAAGGGCAGGGGCATGGGGTGGCCCCTGCCAGGCTGCTGAGCAGGGACAAGGAGGCAAAGAGGCCACAGGCCTGCAAGGCTCACTTGTCTCCTGCTCCTGCCTCAGGCCCAGGGCCAGCAGCCATGGCCAAAGTGCTGCCCAAGTTGGCTCTGTCAGGGCTGTCTTGCAGCTGCTGCCCATCCCTGTGCCCTGTGCAGCCCAGTCTGTCCTATGGTGTCCTTGCCCTGCTCCTCTGTCCCTGCAGGCTGTCAGCATGCCCCGGCTGCCCCACCTGGCTGGCCCCTTCCTTTGCTGACAGCTCTGCCTCCTGCTTGCCTCTGCCTGCCCACACAAAGCCTGGGTCTGACCCAGATTCTTTCTGGGGGATGTGTTGCACCACAGCTCTGCCCTGGGAGGGAAATTCCTTTCTCCTTGTGTCTAGTCTGGGCCTCCCCATCTGCCCTTGGCATTAATTTTTTTTGTTTTTCCAGGTGTTCTCTACTATGTAAAAAGGATCCACCATCTCTGAAACCACCCTTCACTCCCTCCCAGGGCTTTCCTCTGCTCTCCTCAGTCTCCACCTCACTGAGCACAGAGCTCCTCTGTCCCTGCACAGTGCTCATGTGCTTGAGGTCATGGGCACCTGGACAAGAAGGACGCTTCTTTTCTACACGAAGGAAACCGCAGAGCCCCAGGGTTTTGAAGGCAGATCAGAGGCAGTCACCAGAGACCAAGGCAAGCCAGACCAGTCTGTCCTTGCAGTTTTTGTCTGAAAGCAATCCTTGGATATTTGTGGAGTTTTGTAGGTGGAATTCCATTTCAGCCCTGAGTGCCTGGACCAGAATGACAGTTCTTCTTCACAGGAAGGAAAGGGCAGAGCCCCAGTGTTTCATAGGGTGATTAGAGGCAGCCCCAAGGAGGCCAAGGCCAGCCAGACCAGTTTGTCTTGGCAGCTTTTGTCTGGGAGCAATCCTTGGATATAAGGAATTTTGGAGGTGGATTTCCAATTTTGGTTATGGACACCTGAATTGCAAGATGTTCTTTTCCATGGAAAGAAAACACACCCACCCTCCCCCTGCCTTGTTTTGAAGACAGATGAGAGGTGGCCCCCAGCATGCCAAGGCTATCCAGAACTTTCTGTTCTTGCAGGTTTCATATAGGATAATCTGTGTATTTAATCAAATATGGAGATAGAATCCCAGTTTCAGCCATGCATCCCTGGTGGAAACAGAGAGTTTTTCGCACAGGAAGGAAAGCAGAGAACTCCAGGACTAGATGAAAAGCAACCCTCAACATGCCAAGGTCAGCTGGACCAGTTAAACCAACCCAACCAGAACTTTTCCATGTTCTTGGATCCCTTGGGCCCTGCAGCATCACAATTGCCCCTTGGTTCCGTGAGGCCCCGTAGTATCACAAGAGATCTTTGTTCTCATAAGGCCCAGTAATACTACAATGGTCTCCTTGGATCTGCGGTGACACAATGGCCCCTTGCTTCCATGAAGTCTTGCAGTGTCAAAATGGTAATGGTTTCCTTGGTTCCAGGGAAATGCACAATGGCACAACGGCTCCTTGGTTCTATTGGGCTCCCCAGGATCACAATGGCCTCTTGGTTCCACAAAGGCCTGGCTGTATCACACTTGCCCCTTGATGCCATGGGGACTCAGAGTGCCAGAATGGTCTCATTGCTTTCACAAGTCCCTGCAGTGTCACAGGGAGCTCCTTGGTTCCGCAAGGCCCTGCAGAGCCCCTTGATTCAACGAGGCCTCCAAGTGCCATAATGGCCTCCAGGATTCCATGAGGCCCTGCAGTGTCACAAGGGCTCCTCGGTTCCATGAGGCCCTGAAGTATGGAATGGCCTCTTGATTCCATTGGGCTTCTCACTGTCATATCAGTTCTCAGTTCCATGCAGCCCTGAAATGTCACAATGGTCTCCTTGGTTCACCAGAGTCAAAATATCCCCGTGGTCTCATGGAGCCCCACTACGATCCCCTTGATTCCATGAGGCCCTGCCATGCTACAATGAGCCCTTGGTTAAATGAGGCCCTCCAGTGTCACAATTGCCCCTAGGTTCCAGTGGTCCTGAAGTGTCATAATGGTCTCCATGGTTCCATGAGGCCCCAGAAAGTCACGATGGACTTTTGGCTCCATAAGTTTCAATACTGCAAACATCAGTCTCCTTGGTTCCACAGTGTCATAATGGACCCTTGGTTCCATGAGGTGCCTGGCCTCCCACAGCCTCTCAGAGACCCTTGTCCCCCTCAAGGACCCCAACAGCCTTTCATGGCCCCTCATGACTTGTCATGGCCCCTCACGATCTGTCACAGTTTGTTGAGAGTTTTTTGCAGATTGAGGAGATTTTGTTAGGCAATGACAATATTCAGACAATGCATAATCCAGCCTGCTTTTAATAATGGACAATGGACACGTTCACAAACAAGAATAATAGACATATTCAGAAGTGGCATTTGTATATCCTTGAAAAAGATACAAAAAGAAGAGTCATCAGGACTCAGCAAGTTTGTCAGCAAGCTTGGGAAAGTTAGAAAAAAGTGAGCCATGGGTGGGCCAGATGCGTGAGAGACATGTGAAAAATTAGGTGATCCAATCAGAATTCATTTTAGATGCGTGAACAGCTAGGATTAACCAATTATGTATTAGCTAGAGATGCATGGACAGTAGAGATTTATTATAAATATAGTCTTTTTAGGGATAATAAATTTGCCTTCACTGGATCATATTGTTCATGGTGTGATGTCCATGAACTTCCACATTGCCCATCCTCCTCGTGCTCCTCCTTCTCCTCGTCCTCCTCTTCCTCTTCCTCTTCCTCCTCCTCATACTCGTTGTCCTCCTCCTCCTTGTCCTCATCCATTTCTTCCTCCTACTCCTCCTCCTCATCATCATCCGCCTCCTCGTCTTCAGCCTTGTCGTGGGTTGACAGCCTTTATCCCAATATCGTGTGTTGTGTCTGGCAGCTGTGCCTTTTCTCTCTTCCCCCCCCCCGACCGTCTTGCTGCGGCGGGGCGGGGAAGAGAGGGGGGGAGTGTTTGACCAGGCCTTTTTGCTTTTGGCTTTTTGCTGCTTGGCTTGGCTAGCCGCTTTGCTTGCTTGCTTTCTGCTTTTTGCGCTGTTTTTTTTCTTTTCTTTTGTTCCCTCTTTCTTACCCTCCCCTGAAGATACTGGACCGGCTCCGGACCTGACCTGAGGCGTCCAGGACACCTGGAGCTTGCGAGAGAAGCTCAGTGCCCTCACCACACAGTGTGTTTCTTTCCTTTTCTTGTGTTGGGGAGTGTTCTTTTGTTACTTGTAAATAAATAGGTTTTGTTTTCCACTTTGCTCCTCCGAGAAATTCCTTCCCGAACCCGGTGTTGGGGGAGGGGTGGTTGGAGGTTTGTTTTGTTTGGGGGGCTCCCTTTTGGAGATTTCCCCTAATTTGTCCTAAACCAGGACAAGCCTCCTCCACATCCTCGTCCTCCTCATCCTCCTCGTCCTTCTCCTTGTCCTCCTCGTCCTCCTCGTCCTTGTCCTTGTCCTCCTTCTCATCCTCCTCCTCCTCCTCCTCGTCCTTCTCCTCATCCTCCTCATTGTCCTCTTCCTCCTCCTCGTCCTCCTCCTCGTCCTTCTCCTCATCCTCCTCATTGTCCTCCTCCTCATCCTCCACATCCTCCTGATTCCCCTCGTCCTCCTCCTCCTAGTCCTCCCCTTCCCCTCGCCCTCATCTTCGTCCTCCTCCTCCTCGTCCATGTCCGCCTGCTCTTCTTCGTCCTCATCCTCCTCCTCCTCCTCGTACTCTTCCTCCTCCTCCACGTCCTCCTCCTCCTCCTGCTCCTCCTCCTCATCCTAGTCGTCATCCTGCTCCTCCTCC
The DNA here is from genome assembly GCF_035770615.1 of Melospiza melodia melodia. Lineage (NCBI taxonomy): Eukaryota > Metazoa > Chordata > Aves > Passeriformes > Passerellidae > Melospiza > Melospiza melodia. The sequence continues at coordinate 11,475,942 of NC_086210.1, read as the reverse complement.
TTCTTGTCCCCCTCATTGTCATCCTTCTCCTTCTCCTTGTCCTCTTTCTCATCCTTGTCCTCCTCCTACTCATCCTCCTCCTCCTCTTCATCCTCCTCCTCCAAGTCCTCCCCCTCCCCCTAGTCGTCCTCCTCATCCTCCCCATCCCATTAGTCCACATCCTCCACCTGTTCTTTGTCCTCGTCCTCCTCCTCCTCCTCCTTGTCCTTCTCCTCTTCATCCTCCTCATCCTCTTCGTCCTCGTTTTCCTAGTCCTCTTTATTCTCCTTGTCCTCCCCCTAGTCCTCCTGCTCGTCCTTCTCCTCCCATTCGTCCATTTCCTCCTCCTCTTCTTCATCCTCGTCCTCGCCCTCCTCCTCCTCCACCTCCTTGTACTCTTCCTCCTCCTCATTTTCAACCTCCTCCTCCTCCTCATCCTCATCCTCCTCCTCATCCTCCTCATCTTTGTCCTCCTCCTCCTTCTCCTCCTTGTTCTCCTCTTCCTCAGCCTCCTCCTCCTCTTTGTTGTTGTCCCCCTCCTCCGCCTCCTCCATGTCCTCATCGTCGTCCTCCTCCTACACGTCCTCATCCTCATCCTCTTACTCCTCTTTCTCTTTGTCTTCATCCTCATCATCCCCCTCATCCTCGTCCTCCTCCCCCTCCTTGATGTCCTCCTTCTCCTCCTCATCCTCCTCTACCTCCTCCATGTCCACCTCCTCATCCTCTGCCTCCTTCTCTTCCTCCTCCTCCTTGCCCTCCTCCTCCCTGCCCCTCTCTTCATCCTCATGACTCCTCCTCGTCCTCAACCTCTCTCTCCTCTTCCTCCTCCTACCCCTCTTTTTCCCCCTCCTCCTCCTCTTCCTCCTCCGCCTTGTCGTCCTCATTGTCCCCCTCATCCTTGGCCTCCTCCTCGTCCTCCTGCTCCTCCTCGTCCTCCTCCTCCCCATCCTCCTCCTGCTTCTCCTCATCATCCTCCTCCTCCTCCTCGTCCTCTTTCTCATCATTGTCGTCATCCTCCTCTTACTCGTCCTTCTCCTCTTTCTCCTTGTCCTTGTCCTCCTCCTCCTCCTCGTCCTCCTTCCCCTCCTCGACATCCTCCTCCTCCCCCTCATCCTCCTCCTCCCCCTCCTCATCCTCATTCTCCTCCTCCTCCTCTACCTCCTCCATGTCCACCTCCTCATCCTCTGCCTCCTCCTCATCCTCCTCCTCCTTCCCCTCATCATCCTCCTCCTGCGCCTCTTCCCTTTCCTCCTCCCTCTTGTCCTCCTTCTTGTCTACCTCCTCCACATCCTCATCCTTGTCCTCTTCATCGTCCTCCTCCTCATCCTCCTCATCACATTCCTTCTTGTCCTCTTCTTCCTCCTCTTCCTCTTCCTTCTCGTTGTCGTCATCTTCCTTCTCCTCCTCATCCTTGTCCTCCTCTTCCTTTACGTCATTCTCCTCCTCCTCGTCCTCCTCCTCCTTCTCCTTGTTGTCCTCCTCCTCGTCCTCCTTCTACTCATGGTCCTCGTCCTCCTCCTTCTCCTCGTCCCTTTCCTCCTTCTCCTCCTCCTCCCCCTTGTCCTCCTTGTCCATGGCCTCCTCCTCATCTGCCTACTCCACGTCTCCCCAATTTTTGTCCTCATCCTCCGCCTCCTCCTCCTCATCCTCCTCCTCTTTCTCATCCTCCTCATCACACTCCTCCTCCTCATCCTCTTCCTTCTTGTCATCATCGTCCTCTTCGTCCATGGCCTCATTCTCCTCTTAATTTACATCATCATCCTCCTCCTCCTCATCCTCCTTCTCGTCAACAGGATGGGAGATTTTCCCCTCACTCCTTTCTGTGGAAGGATGAAGCCCAGCTGCCCTTTTCCTCTGGTGCCTCCTCCTCTCCTCAGCTGAAGATGTCAAACTCACCAGGAGAAGGAAAATCCCTGTTCCCTTTTTGCTTGTGGCTGCAGCCTGGAACATCCACTCAGAACAAAACCTTTTTGACAGCCCCGCTGAATGACACAGGGAGGAGGTTTGTGAGAAATGGAGGAAATTGTATTTTGATAGGAAATCAAGTTACAAAATTATTTCTTTTTGTTCCATTCATTTTCAGTCAGTTCTGGTTTGTTTTTCAGAGTGCCACCTTCTCAGCTGATTGTGTTTGTGTTCTCCTTTCTCTCCTGCCTCTCTTTGCCTGCTCTGTTTCTCTCTCAGTGTCACCCTTTACCCAGGGGAGCTCCCACCAAAAACCCTGCCCTGATTTAATTCCTAATCCGGGAGCTACAACAACCATGGGTGAAGTTATGCAGTCTGGCAGTGAAATATCACTGTAAGATCTTGCTCCATTTGGCTTTTGGCTCCTTCTTAAGAGCTTTGACTCCCAGGGCAGGAACATCTTTTTCTGGCTGGGAACTGGAATTCTAGTCCCAGGGAATGTGTGCCATGAATGCCAGAGGGGCATTCCCAAGGCTCCCAGGGTGCTGCTCCTGCCGTGCCTTCTAAGGAGCTGTGCAGAGCCAGGGGACAAGGTCCAGCAGCTCTGTTGGTTCTTCAGTGCCAGAAGGGCCCCTGGTTCAATGAGTTTCCCTATTGCCAACAGCATTTCCTTGGTTCCCATGATGCCCTGCTGTGTCACCATGAATATTTGGTGCCATAATGGCACCAGTGTCATAATGGCCTCCCTAGCTCCATGAACTTCCACAGTGTCAAAATAGACTCCCTGGATGGGCAGTGTCACCAGGGACCATTGGCTCCATGCAGCCCCACTGGGTCACCATGGACTCCTTGGTTCCATGAGGTTCGGGGGTGTCTCCATTGTCTCCTTGGATCCACAGTGTCACAATGGACCACTGGATCCACAAGGCCCTGCTTTGTCACATTGGTCCCTTGGTTCCATGGGATCCCAGGGTCACAATTGACTCCTTGCTTCCATGTCACCCCCTCAGTGACAAAATGGCCCCTTCATTCCATGAGGAACACAGAAGTTTTGAGGAAACATTGAGCAAATCCTGCTTAACACACCTGGGAACATCTGTTTGCATTCAAAAGAGAGGGTAAAGGTGAGGATGGCACCAGCAGCTTCCATCTGCAACAGACAGCCAGGGAAAGGACAGGGACAGAGAATTCAGCTGCATGACTCAGAGAATTCTGCTTGCAGATATCATTTCTGCTCACACTGTGCCTTGTAGAAAGGTGACATTCCAGGCAGCCTGTTGTGAGCAGGTGGTTCCTGAGTGGGGCTTGTTGTTTAGGAAACCTGCTCAGGCTTTTCCATTCTTTCCTTCCCAACAGGGAAATTTCTCCTGGGCCTGTGTGCAGGCAGAGCCCTGAGGAGAGCAGGTGGGACATGGTGCAATGGGCTGGGACATGGAGCTGCAGAGCTCAGGGGACAAGGTTCTGCTGCAGGACACAGGGATGTCAGTGCCAGGTGGGCCATGTCAGACATGGTGAGGCTGGGAGTGAGGAACAGCTTGTCCAAATAGGGTCAGCCTGCATGGGGCTCATCGTTCTCCGTGCCCAGACCTCCTAAGGAGAAATTCAGCATCAAGATCTCTTGGGGAATGTTTCCATTCCCTCTTCTCTGGAATGAAAAGTAAAAAAATATTTCCTTGACCTAAATCAAAAATCATGAGGTGCACTTTGGAATCTCCCTCCTGAAGAGAATTCCAAACTGACTCCAATCACTGTAAAAGCTCTGGAGACTGGAAAACAATGGAAGGGAGACAAAGAGGTCCTGAGGGCTTTCTGTATTTTAATGAGACCCACGGTGGATTTGGGGCTGGCTCCAGGAGCCTCAGGCACAGAGAGAAGGATGAAGAAGCTGCTCAAGGAGTCAGCAGCAAAACTCCAAGTGCTTCGGAGCATGTCTGGGCCCCAGTTAGGGCAGGGAGTGCCAAAGGATGCCCAGGCCCTGGTGAGAGCAGATCCTTGAGGCCAGGATTGCAGGGAGCCCCGGGCTCTGAGCAGGGAACTGCAATGCTGAGCAAGGCCTGGCTTGGCTGCAGGAAGCAGAAAGGCCAAGCCCTGAGCCCAGCATGGGACAGCAGTGCCTGTCCCTCATGGCTGCCTCGGGGCTCTTGGTGGGCCAGGGGGATGTGAGGGGCAGCAAGGACAAATGCCACAAACCCGTGTGACACTCCACATTCTCAGGGAGCCGAGGGCCAGTGTGACACAGTGGGGCCTCAGGGAAACAAGAGGGCCATTGTGAGCCTGCGGGGCTGGGACACCCCAGAACACTCAAATGCTGGGAGTGACCAAAGGCTCCTTTACTTGAGTTTGGTGCACAAGAGAAACACCAACCAGATATTCTCAAGAGATCAAAATGACACAAAGTTTTACTGGTAAAATACAGAAAGTCAAGGAACTTTGGAAAAGAATTTAACAGAACATCCAATTCAACACAAAACTCTAAATACAGCATTAACTTCATTAACTTGCCTGTCTATCCTGGATACCTCTAACCCTTAAGATGCTAAGTTACTCAAAAATGTTCAAGGTAAAGAGGAAAATAAGAAAAAACAAAGAGAGAGAATGGTAGAAAGACACATTTACAGACAGACACAGATACAGCTACTAACTGCTTGGGTTCCAGTGTGGGTGAGACACAAACCCCAAGAGAAGGAGGGTCCAGACCATGGACTGAGCTCGTGCTCTGTTCTTTTGAACCCTGAGGCCTTCGTGCAGCCATTGTGACACTGCAGAAACAAGGAGACCATTGCTGACAGCGCAGAACCTCCTGGAACCAAGGGGCCTTGGTGACACAGAGGTGCTTCATGGAATCAAAGAGACCATTGTGAACCGTGGGGTGTAGAAAGCGAAGGGAGACGACCCATCCTCTGATCAGCATCGAACTCCGATTTATTGATCCAACATGCACATTTTATAACTGTGTTAATTAAGTTCATACATATTGCAAAACTCGAGCTCATCATTGGTTACAGACTACACACCAACCCCTCCTTTTGTTTTCAATACCTGTGGTTTGTTATTGAGACCAAGACTTGTTTTTTCTCATCCTGTTATGAACGGTTCTCAAGGCCTCAATGTTTGTCACTCTGCTTTCCCATACCTTATCCAAGGACAAGGTATTTACTTGTTATTGAAGACAGGCTTGAGAACTCTTGCTGTTTACAGAAACGTGCCTGAGAAACAGACTCGAGAATTAGCTGCTTACAGCTGCCTTTTACTTTTCCATCAGCTGTATATTTTCATGGCCTTTTTTTTCTTCAAGCCATGTCTGAGCAAAATTCTCCAACAGTGGGGGCCCCATGGAACCCAGGGGACATGGAACAGGTCTGGCTGGTTTGGCTTCCTGGGGACTGTCTGACAGGTCCAGCTGACCTTGGCATGTCGAGGGCTGCTCCTCTCTGCCCCTGAAGCACTGGGGCTCTGGGCTTTCCTTTCTGTCCTTTTCCTCCAGGTACTCATGGCCAAAATTGAACAGAAGATATTTCCCAGAGGGAGGATTAGTTTGCGGAAGAGATTAAAAAACCTGCCCAATTAACAGAAGATAACTGCCCTACCTCTAACAGATGGCAAATAGAATACACACATTACCTTGCAATCTGGAACATTATCCATCCTTTATTCTATTTCCATGTGCATCACAACAAATCCTTACACACAGTTCTCACTCAAGCCTAGGTTTCACTGTGGTACACAATGGTTTTCTCCATCTTTCTGCATTACCCACTGTCATGGTTTGAGAGGAAGTGAGTTTTTTGGGAGGCTGTGGTCACACCAATGAGTGTTCAGATTTGAATATTGGCACCTGTTGTGGCCACTGGGGACATGGATACGCCTCTGAGAAAAAAGGGGTTAAAAGCAGAGAACTCCCAGGGAAGCTCTCTTGGGTTTTGGCAAGGGAAGCAGGTCAGACCTCCACTGCCCAGCTGCCATCTGGAAGCCATGTGGCTGGGTGAGGTAGGCCTGGCCCTGAGGATGGAAGGGTGGAAGAGCACTGAGAGGCATCGGGCAGCACCCCCCCGCCCCTCCTCGGACTGAGAGACAGAGAGAGAGAGAGAGAGAGAGCCAGCCTGTGCCTGTGCCTGTGCTACCTTGAAACTTGATAACATGTGCCAGCAGCAGGGGCCAAGAAGGAGAAGGGGGTGGGGTGCAGCAACAAAGTTTCTGGCCGCTGTGAGAGTTCTGGGCAGGCAGAGCCTGAGATTTTAACCCTTATTTTCGATAATGAAAACTTTGCAGAACATTAACCTTCCTAGAAGAGAGATGGAGATGAAATGGAGGAGGAAATGGGCAAGTGTGATGAAAGTCCCTGTGAGTGAAAGATGTCAGAAGAGTGAAGAAGAATCATAGGTGGGAGGAAATGATGCAGTGACCTTAGCTGGACTTTTCTTGTATAGCCATGGACAGAACCATGTTTCCTGTGACACAGAGACTGCATCCAGGGGGAGGCAATGGCTCAGAGCCAAGAGGGTTCAGTGTTGAGACCCCTCAGCCCCAGGTGGTGAAATCTGGGGGGGACAGGTGTCCCAAAAGTGAGAGACTGCGCTCTTTTTGGAACGGGACAAAGCATCCTTAAAAGGAAGACCCTAGAAGCAGCTCTGGTCCATGTGCAGTTGTGAGAGCACTGGACATGGAAGGAAAAGGTCACGATGGCAGATACTCTCCGGGCGCTCCCATGAGTGACATGGAAACACAAGGTTTCAATAGTGTTTCCTGGGGAAGCCTATGGCACAAAAAAAAAATCCTCTCCTCTTGATGAACTGATAATTGATTATCTAAAGGGTGGTAATGGACCGAGAGTTAGTGATCTGAGGGATGGATGTATTAGCAATTTGGTGGGGGGAGGAGGAAATGTTTTTGGAAAGTTTTCATTTTTCATGTGTGTTTCTTTTTACATATAGTTGTAGTTTCGTTAATAAAGTTTTCTTTTCTTTATTTCTAAGTGAGGGTTTACTTTGCTTATTCCTGGTCACATCTCACAGCAGACACCAGAGAGAGTGTATTTTTATTGGGATTAGCAGGAGAAATGCGGCACGCAATATGAGTGATCAGCAAATCTCAAACTTTATTGATAGGTACACATATTTATATCGGTGTTAATGAAGCTCATACATATTGCAAAGGCGAGCTCACTACTGGTTAGTTACTTATCAGCCAACTACGCCTACTTCTGCATTCTTGTGGATATTTTATTGAAACTATTCTTCATATTTCTGCCAAAGATGTTCTTCCCTATCCTGTTGTTGCACCAAGGGCACAATGTCCTTGTCTGTCATTGGACACTGACTGCTGACTCCTATACTTGTCCCCTTCTAGCTTAACCAGTGGCATTATGTTGACGTGACCTTTCTCCGCTAACCAACTGTCCACAAAGCTCTCCACATATTTTCATGGGGGCACTGGCATTGCGCCAGCGTCAAACCCTGACACTCGTGGTTAGTGGTGTCTGAGCTATCTTGGTCTTGGTGTGTGTGCTCAACGCTGCTTAGGAGATCTTCTTATGTCCTTCTTTTCAAGGCTGCTGCTGTCTCTCTTAGGCTTTCATTCTGTTCTTCTGATGGTGGCTCTGGTGTTTGCCTCACCGTTCCCAATAACAGTTTTATGATTTTGCTGGGATCCATCTTGGGTCTGTTTCTGTAGAGACAAGAGCATCTTCTCTTCCCCAAGTAATTAATAGGAAAGGGCCCATAATTTGTTTAGATTCAGTCTTTGATCAACACAGGTGGCTTTTCTTTTAATTGGGCTGCAGTTGAATTAGTAAAATGCCTGATGACTGGGGGAGTTGGCTCCATAAATGAGTTGTTCAAAATGTTGAACACCTAAAGGGCCTTGGCCAGTCTCTCAATGGGAGATACTATCTGCACTCACCCTCTCTGTTGATCAAGGATCCTTTTGATGGATCAGTGGGCCCTCTTGACTATGGACTGTCCTGTGGTGGAGTGTGGTATGCCTGTGACATATTTTATACCGCAGTGGTCAGAAACTTGTTGGAATCAATGCAAGGTATAAGCAGGAGCATTATCAGTTTTAATTTCCTGTGGAACTGCTAAGGTGCAAAAAAGTAAAAAGTAATGTTTTGTAGCATCTTCTGATTTTTCACCAGCATGGGCAGAGGCAAAACCACATGGAAAAAGGTGTTGATTGAGACATGGATGTATTTTAGTCTGCCAAAAGGGGCTTAGTGTGTGATGTCTGATGGCCAGATGTGGAGACTTTCTCGTCCTCTTGGATTGACTCCAGCTCTGACAGAAGCAAGGGTATGTTCCGGATAGTTTGGGCAGGTGGCTACAATGGATTTTGCCAGGTCTCGGGTAATTTTGAACATCCTGAGCAGTGCAGGAATGTTTTGATGGTAGAATTGGTGTCTGATCCTAGCCTGTGTAGAAACCATTCAAGGCATATTGCAGTGGTTCAGAAGCTTGAAGAAGCCAATTGAGGTGCTCTTGAGTGAGAAGTAAGTGTATATTCACAAAGTCTGTTCCTGCAAGGAAGCACAGACACTCTCTACCTTTCCTGATTAGTTGTGCAATAATTTTCTGTGGGGTTGTTATCATTTTAGTAGGTTGGTGTGCTCTGAAAACACATTCAATTATTATCAGGGGATCTGAGATATTTGAGTCCCACTGAAACAATAATGCATGGAATTTTGGTCTTACATCAAGGGTTGCCAGGGAGAAAGGAAAATTAGGTGGTAAGGAATATGATTCCAACATTACCGGGTGGAATGTGCCTGGCCTCGTCTGACCCTTGCTGCTGGACCAAAGGTGGCAGCTGTGGTGTTTCACCTCAGAGACACCTTTGGGTACCTGGAAATTGCAGCTGGCGCTTGGAACAAGTGCATGCTTTTAGGAATTTAGTTATTACCTCTGATGAAAAGGCTCTAGTCGAGGTGAAGAAGAAAAGGAGACAGATTCTGCCAGAGGATAAATCCAGAGTTTTATTCCAGGATGACAGATATCTGAATCTTGGTAATGGCTCCAACAGAATCCCGACCGCATGTCCTGAGTGTCCTTTTAAGCCCGGGGGAGTGGGGAGGAAAAGGATAGGTGAGCCACCAACCAGGTGGGAGGGGGCGAGTCTCAGGGGACAATGACACTTAGACAGGCCAATGACCCCAGGTCTGAGGGGCATCTTTTGAACCTCTGTTAATCACATGATGCCCATGCTGGAATGTTAAGCCTGATGGACAGCACCCAGCAGGAGAGCAAGGGGGAGGGGAAAGGAGAGGTTGGCATACCTGAGGGGTTGGGATAGTTGAAACAGGAAATGGCATCACACTGCAACATCTCCCCCTAGTTTTGTTTAAAAAGAAGAGGACTGGGTTTGTGGTGCAGAGTGCTTGCCAAACCATGGTTGGTAAATCGGTTCCTCTTCTACAGGAGGGTCAGTGTTCTCCACTGAGGGTTCCATGTCATCCATCGGAGCACTAAGGGCTTCCAAATGGTAAACTTCCGGAGGGGGAGATGAGCTTGAAATCAACTTGAGAACCATGCATTTGATTAGTCCAAAAACAATGCTAAAAACTACAATACCAATAACTAAAATAAACAGTACTAAAAACACAGTTTTCAGAATAGATCCCAACAAGCCTGAGAGTCCCCAGCATTTGAACAGTCCACTCAGCCAGTCGTCAGTTCCTCTCTTGATGTCGCTCACCATGGTTTTCATCTTGTCGATCGTGGCATGGACGTTCTTTGCTTTTGTTGACAAGTTGAGGCAGCAGAGACCTTCAAATTCTTCACAGCGATGGTTGTGCAGAAGGAGCAGATAGTCTATGACTGCACTATTTTGAATGGTGGCTTGCCTGGTAATTTCCTCATCTGATAAGAGGTCAGTCAGGGCAGTAGAAGTGAGGTATGACTGTTTTGCAACCCAACATTCCAATTGGCCTAATTATCCCATGCTTTTTGCTGCCGAGATTCACAGCAGAAGGACTGTAATTGCGGTGGCCTTAGGTCTGGACCAGTGAACAATTTCTGAATTACAGCCAGGGTCTAATTGCCTTAGGTCTCTTTTTTGGATAGCCAATGCATGTGTGTTGTTTTTTATTTGCCAGTGTATTAGGTTTGTACGATTTGGGGTTAACAGGCTCAGCTTGCCAAAGGTACATGAACCTCCAAGCAGAAGAGGAGGGAGACCTGCCCATGCTCTGTCTCTACATAGTAAAAACACACCTTTTGGGTTATCACGAGGCTTGTAATCACCACTTGATGAGTGCATGACTAGGACTGAATTTTCACACCAGTTTTTGTCTGTGTAGTGTGTGTTGCTAGGGTCAGGATAGGTGTTTCATCTAGCTTCACGATATGGTAAGTGGGAATTGAATTTAAAGTGAGCGCAAAAGGCTGCATTCATGGAGCCTAAGAGATGGAACTCTTGTGGCTCCCTTTATGGCACTGGTAACTTTCTCACCCACTCCTGCCGAAACAGTAAAGGATTGTCAGCAGGATAGCGGCCAGGAGAAGGTGCGAGTAAGTTAACTTCATTTAAAGCATGCCACATTTCATTCGGGACCTCTGAGGATTTAAAGGAAACTCCCACCAGGCAAGTTGACAGGGGGTCGGAGGCCATCGCTGTGGAGAGACAAATATAATCTTGTCCAAGGGCTCTGGCCAAGGTGGTCCATACGTTCGCTTTGGGCTGAGGGACTATCCAGGAGACCACTAGAGAAATGATCACAAGTAGGACGAGAAGCAGGCTCGGTCTCATGGCGTCTCGAGACTGCACGCGAACAGCAGGATCTAAACTGGTACAAGGAACTTGAGACAAACATATATTACAAACTGTTCCAGATAAGAGGCTTAAATGGAATTTCCTCCAGAGAACACGCGCGACGTTTCCTTCTCCCGGTAGCGTTAGCAACGTGGGGCGCTTCTGTAGATATCTTTGAGACCTTGGGAACATAGGGTTTTATCCATTTGGAAGGAACCCACTTTAAACCAGAGGGGGTGGACACACAGGCATATCAACGTCCCCAAGTAACTAATTTGTAAGGTCCCACTGTCTTCCAAGTCTCAGGGTCCTTTACTAAGACCAGAGGCTTTTCTTTCATCAACATACGACTGCTCCCCAAAGAGTGGTGTAGGATGGGCGGGTTCAGGCTGCCAAAGGGACATTTCAGAAAATTGACTGTGAACAGCACCCTGGACAACTGGATGTGGGGAGGTTCCACCTTCAGAACCTGTTGTTGCTGGTCTGGGACTCTTTTGATATCACAGTGAGTCTTTTCTACTATGGCTTGACCTGTAGGAGAGTAGGGGAAGCCAGTTTTGTGCTGTACTCCCCATTGCTGCAGGAAGCTCCTGAATTCCTTGGATTTGTAGGCAGGCCCCTTATCAGTTTTCAATTTCTTGGGGATGCCCATTCAAGAAAAAGCCTGTAAGAGGTGCTTAATGGCATCGATAGATGATTCTTCTGTGTGGGCAGAAGCATAGACCGCTCCAGAAAAGGTATCTACACTAACATGAACGTATTTCTGCCGTCCAAATGACTGTATGTGCGTTACATCTGTTTGCCACAGTTCACAACTGTTCAACCCCCTTAGGTTTGCTCCCGCACTCACTGTAGGGAGTGCATGTTTTTGGCAATTTGGGCATGTGTCCACAATCGCTTTGGCCTGTTCTCGAGTGATGTGAAACTGACAAACTAGGTCTCCTGAGGTGACGTAATGATGCTTGTATCCCCATTCATCTGTTCTGTGCCTTTAAGACCGGCTCTGAAGAGTGGAAATTTTGTTTGGGTTTCTCTTATCAGGGACACAGAGACGAGCAGTACATAGGGTTGTTTTTCACTTCTTGCTTTCAGCTTGCTGCTTTGCTTGCTCCCTTTTCTGCTCTTGCTTCTGCTCTGCTTTGGCCTCTGCTTATTAGTTAGTTCTAGCTTAACAGTCCACATTCCTTCCTGGACTGTTTCTCCTCTCCTGTGACCATCTCAAACCTGCTCTGGACTGGGACCTGGGAACACCAAGGGTTTGCACCGTTTGGCTGCAGCAGCTGCCCCAGCGCCGGAGGGAGTGAGAACAGAGCAACCACCCCCGAAAGAGACTTTCTGATTTTGTCATCTTTCTCAGAGTGGTGTCATCAGGTGTTGTTCATTTTGTGTGCTGGGGGGTGCTGTGCCTGAAATAAACAGGTTCTTTCCACCTCTCCCCAAGGAATTTTTTCCCGAACCGGTTGGGAGGAGGGGCCGTGTGGGTTTTGCTTTCTGGAGGGGCCCTCCTTTGCAGATTCTTTAACAAATTTGCCCTAAACCAGGACACTAGGCCAGGTGCATTTTGGTGGAAAAGCTGGTGGCTGATTTTTGCCTGTTCAAAAACATTTGGGAGAGTGGCCATCACTGCAGGTGCAGCAAGAGCATCTGCCCTTCTGTTGCCTTCAGTGATAAACCCTGGCAAGTCAGTGTGTGACCTGACATGCATCACATAAAATGGTTGCTCTCAGTGAGTCACTAACTTTACTAGTTTTGAGAGCAATTCCAAAAGTGTGATGTTAGACACTTCTTGCAGTATTGCATGATCTGCCCTGGATACTACTCCTGCCATATATGCAGAGTCTGTAATCAGATTGAATGGTTCTGAGAAGCTTTCAAAAGCCCTAACAACTGCAGCCAACTCAGCAGCCTGAGGTGAACCTTCCACCTCAGCAATGTCCGTCTCCCACTGCTGGGTTTGAGGATCCTTCCAAGTCAGAATAGACTTGTGGGACCTCCCAGAGGCATCTGTAAAGACAGTCAGAGCCTTTTTTAAAAGTCTCCTACTCTGAGCATTTCTCAATTTCAGACTAAATTGAATATCTTGTTCGAACATTTTGTGGGCAGGCACTCTACAGAAATTTGTCCTGAGTAGGAATCCAGAGCAAACTGCAACACTTCATTTTCTCGAAACAACTGTTCCAATATTTGCACAGTATTTTGATCCGATTTTAACTCAATTGGAATGTGAATGCACTCAAAGTCACATCCTGCTAACTCCCTGATCCGGGTCCTTGCTTTCCAGATCAGGTCTGCTACCAGCTCCTGAGGCTTTGTCAGTCTCTTGGACCTTTTCTGACTGAGCAAAACCCATTCTATGATCAAGAGAGGGTCCCTCTGGTCCTGGCCCTTTTCAGGTATATTCTTTGCCTTAGGCGTTTGTTTTTCCTCCCACTGGAAAATAATTCCATGGAGGTGCGGCAACTTACCTAAGATGATAAATTTGAATGGCAGGTCAGGCCGGCATCGGTTGGCCTGTCTTGTGGACATTGCAATCTGAACCTTTTCTAGAGCTTTCCGTGCCTCTGGGGTAATGGACCTAGGAGCACCCGGGTCCTCTCCCCCTTTCAATAAATTGGAAAGAGGGGCAAGGTCGTCATTAGTCAGACCCAGTCATGGCCTTACTCAATTTAAAGACCCACAAAACTTGTGGACATCCACAAGGGTCTTGATCTTTGGATTGATTTCTAGTTTTTGAGGAACAATGGTCTTAATTCCAGTTTCTAAGCCCACATATTTCCAAGGGGGCATATTTTGAATTTTCTTTCCCTGGTGCTTCAACCCTGCAACAATCAATGCAACGATCATTGGATCAAGCGCATGTGTGAGTAAATCATCATTGTGGGAACACACAAGGATATCATCCATATAATGATAGATGATGGCCTTCTCTGCAGATGCATGCACTGGGGAAAGGAGGGAAGAGACATACCACTGGCAGATCGCTGGCAAGACCTTTAGTCCCCGAGGAAGAACTTTCCAATGGTACCTATTCATAGGGGCTTCCATTTTGATGGTGGGGACCGAGAATGCAAAACGCGGTTCATCGTCAGGGTGTAGGGAAATTTGGAAAAAACATACTTTTACATCAATAACAGGTAATTTCCAATCCTGGGGAAGCATTATTTGGGATGGCATACCAGGCTGGGGAGTGCCTATATCCTCAATGACATTATTAATTTGTCAGAGGTCGTGGAGGAGCCGCCATCTCTTTTTGTCAGCCTTCTGGATGACAAGCACTGGAGAGTTCCACGGGGACATGATCTCCACAATGTGACCCTTTTTCAGTTGCTCTTCCACTAGCTCCTCAAGCACCTTTTCTTTTTGTTTACTGAGTGGCCACTGTTTCAGCTGAACTGGTTTGTCTGTTTTCCACTTCAGTTTTTGGGTGGGGCGCTGTTCAATGATCGCTGTACAAAAATGCTGTGGAGAGTCTGGAATATCAATTGTGACACCCCACTGGGCCATTAAATCTCCCCCTAACAAAAGTTCCGAATAATCTAACACAAATGGACAGATATTTGCCAATTGTCCATTTGGTCTCTTGATTTGGATGATGCTTTTGGATTGTAGGCCTCCTACACCTTGAACGTGATCAGCAACGTTTTGCAAAGGCCAATGTGCTGGCCAGTCTTGTACTGGGATCACCACACAGTCTGCACCCATGTCTACAAGCATCTCAATGCATTTTGACTCCCCACCCCCACTGACATTACACCATAATTTGGGTTTGTCTTTCCCAATAATTTGGACCCGGGCGACTGTGAGCCCTTGTTTTTTGGTGCCTTCAGGTAAACACAGCACAGGGATAGCTGGTGCAACAATTTGTCCTTTGGGAAGAAACAGGGGTGGGTGGAAACAGTGCTGCCGGTGAACAAATTGCTCAGGATCTGATATTGTAATTCCTGGACCAATTTCAATCTCTTGTGGTGCGTGTTTGGTGTCCCCAGTGAAGATGTACTTACAAATGAATTTGGTGCCAAGTACCCTTCTGTTCTGGATTGACAGAGACAAAATGCCAGTCAGTGTCTTTCAGGTGGAGTGAAAGACAGCTGCAACCTGTAAGTTTCATTGACAGAGGACGTGGTTAACATAGGTTCACCTAAATCATAACAAAGTTTACTTCATTTAACTTTCAACAGTGGACCAGCAGACGTGGTCTTTGAAGCATCTGCTTGGTTTATTTTGCTTCCCTTATTCCCTTGGCCTACTCTTTTTGTGTCTGCACGCCTGGCAGGCCGGCACTCCCCATTCAGTTTTTTTGCTGTTGTTGACCCCCTGGGAGTGCTTGTAGTTCACCTCCCCTCCCATTTCTAAATTCATCAAATTGCTTTTTCAGGAGGCACTGGTTACTCCAGTTCCCAAGGTTGTTGCAAAGCAGGCATGGCTTTGTGGGGTCAACCATTGCTGGTCTTCGCTGCTGCCCAGGGTACTGCTATGCTGAGGGAATAGGTGCAGGGCTGGCAATGGTGACGCGCTGAGGGAGTCTTGGCAGCAGCCTTGGTCTGGGGTCTTCAGCAACACTCATCAAAGGCACTTTCCTGTTACAGACTAGAAGCATATCTGTTAGTATAGGGGGGGTTCAAGAGGAAGACTCAAAATTGCCACTCGACACTGTTTATCTGCATTTGTAAATGCCATTTCCTCTACAACCTCTTCCCTTGCAATCTCTTTTTAACTTGTATTTCAATAGCTCTAGTTAACCTTTCTACAAATTTCAGAAAAGGCTTTGATGGTAGCGGCTTGATCTTACTATGGGGCTCAAATGGGCCCTCAGGTTGGAGGGAAAAGAATGCTTTTTCAGCTGCTTCCCTTACTTTCTCGAGTGTTTCTACGGGAATTACAGTAGCTTGGGTTGAGGGTGAAGACCACTGGCCCTCGCCAGAGAGATGCTCAATGGCATGCCATTAGTATCTTTCGCTGTGTTTGGATCAGCATGCAAGCCTGGGAGAGCATCTTTTAGCAGTTGTTTCCATACCAATTCCCATAATTTGAAGTCCGTGGAGGTCATGAGGCACGAAAAAAGCTGTTTTAAATCAAGTGAGACTACTACAGTCCTACTCAGTTCAGAATTTAAAAGGCCACGGAAATATTGACTGTTTGGACCATATTCCTTATGAGATTTACAGATCTCTTTAATCAATTCTCGTCCAAAAGAGTTCCAATTAGCAGTTGGGGCCGCCCCCTCTTGTGCTGCAGGCTGAAACGTAACAGGAGCAAATGACAAAATGGGACCCTGTATTAGGTCTGAGGTTCCCTGCCCTGTATCCTTTGAATTGGAAGCATTGGGATAACAGATACGGGTTTGGGGACAGGCAGTGGTGTGCCCCCATCGTGGGAACCCGGGGAGGCGGCAGGGATGCAATGGGCACAGGGGGCGGAGAAAGGGGGCTGGCAAAGGGCGGGGATGCCTGGTGACATCATGTCAGCAGATGCCCCCTGGGAGGAGGAGAGGGGTGGAGCTGAGGGTACTTCAGGAAAGGGAGGGGGAGGGGGGAAGGTATCACGAGGAACAGGAGGGGAGGAGGATGGGGATGGAATTCTGGGATGCTTAAGAGCATCTTGGGAAGAAGAAGACCAGGTTTGGGATGATGCCATGTGGCAACCTCCATCCTGTGGACCCCCTAGGGACTGGGGGCCATTTTGGACATCACTGCTCTCTGAAAAGCTGACACGTGCTCTGGGTTTCAGAGCAGGGGGCACAGGGTTTTAGGAAAGGTTCCACGCAGCCTGGCCAGGGCCTTGTGGACAGGGCAACTCGGCATTTTAATGAACTTTGGGAGTCGACTTCCCAACGAGTGTGCTCTCTTTAAAATACCAAGTTTTGGGGTAAGAGGTTTAGGGGTTTTAGAGCTAGGAGAGGGAGAAACAGGGAGAGCAGAGGTACATGGCTTGACAATTGGCTTTTTCTCCCATTCCTTTGGTTTGAGCGAGGCTGTTCGAATTCGTAAACTCCAGAACACAAATTTAGCTGAAGATGTATTCCCAGACTATCCTAAGGTTATCAATTCATTCCCTACTTTATCTCAAAATTGAATATTGTGGATTTCTTCAGGGGAGATTTGTGGGAAGTCTAGAAAAAGCCATCTTATAAACCGTTTTAGAGAACTTCACATTACCACTGACTGAAATACTAACAACATGATAATACACTCCTTTTTGTGCAATGCTCAACTTCGAGCCCATGTTAGATGTAAAAGGCAAAGTACAAAATCCTGCCTGACCAAAAACAAAGCCAAAATCAGCTACCGATTTCTTAAAAAAACCCCACAGACAGGAAAGCGATAACGAGCAGACAAAGGCTTTACAATGCAGCTGTACATACTGCTTTTAAAATTGCCAGGCAGCAGGAGCAGGACACATCCTGCAGAGCAGAGGAAGGGAGCAGCCTCCCCCCGGCCGAGAATGCAGCCCCCCCGCAGTACTGAGAGAGAGCAGCCTCCCCCCTCACCACGCGGCAAGCCGAAACCAGGGCCGCGTGTACAGAGCACCCCCTGCCCCACGCCAAGTGTAGAGTGCCGCCCCTCCCCCGCACAGAGAGAGAGCAGCGTCCCTTGCACCGAGAGAGCTCCCCCCGCAGAGAGAGCCGAGCATGCTGCGCTGCCAAGCCGGGGGGAAGGGCTGGGAGAGCACCCCCGCTCCTCCACCGGCGCCGTGAATTCCAAAAGTCGGCAAAACATGCTGCAGAAAGCTGAAGCCTAGAATGCAATGGTTTCCATCTTGGGGCTGCGCAGCCAAAAAGCAAGAGCAAAAAGGAACAGAACTCACGGCAGAGCCTGTTTTTTTGAGCTTCTACTCCACCCAAGAGCAGAGATACTTACCCGAAATGGAAACTGTTGCTGGCCAGGTCAAGGCAGGCTGGTCTCTTCACAGGAAAAGGACCCCCCCCCGGGCCAGGGAAGGCTCTCCTATTCTCCCCTGGAAAATCAGCTCACCAGAAAGGAGCTTCACTTTCCAAAGGCGCCGAACAGTCCACGAAACTTTCTGTGGGTCAGTCCCAAAGTCTCTGCTGAAAGCAATGCAGTGAGAGCTCTTCAGCTGGGTGCACGGCTGCCGAAGCCTGTCTGAGGTGATGAGATTCCTTCTTGGGGCTGCAGAGTCGCTCTGCCCCACGGTTGGGAACCAAAATATTGGAACAGATCCCAATATTACCAGGTAGATTGTGCCTTGGCTCATCTGACCCTTGCTGCTGGGCCAAAGGCGGCAACTGTGGTATTTCACCTCAGAGACATTTTTGGCTGGCTGGATATGTTGCAGCTGGGCACTGAAAAAAGTCCAGGCTTGTAGAAACTCAGTTTACCTTTGGTGGAAAGGCTTCAGGCTAGGGTGAAGAGGAAAAGGAGATAGATTCTGCCGGAGGGTTAATATCCAGAGTTTTATTCCATGACCACAGATGTCTGAATCTGGTAACAGCTCCAACAGAATGCTGAGCACATGGTCCTTGCTCAATTAAAGCCCAGGTACAGGGGGAGGGGAAAGGACAGGTGAGGCACCAACCAGGTGGAAGTAGGAGGGTCTCAGGGAACGAGGGACATAAAGACAAGCCAATGACCCCAGCCCGGAAGGGCATCCTTTGAACTTGACCAACCACACGAGGTCTTCCTGGAACGTTAAAACTGATTGACAGTCCCACAGGGGGTGAGGGGGAAGAGAGGTATTGCCGCAGCTGGGAAGGCACTGGGAAGTAAACCAGGAAATTGCAACACACTGCAACAGTGGGCCGCTGGGGAGCAGAAAGTCATTGAGGGGCTGCAGCATGTACACAGAAAGACAGGGGAGCTGAACAAGGGGGTGGAGCACAAGGCCAGTGAGGAGGTGCTGAGGGAGCTTCAGCCTGGACAATGGGAGGCTCTTGAGGCACCTCCAGGCAGACTTCCGTCAAGCCCTGCATGACAGTACTCAGCACAAGGGCTGTTTCTCTTCCAAACATCCCATCACTGCATCCAAGGCCTTTCGATACTGGACTGGGTGACACTTCCATCTTGTGGTTTCTGGGTTTCCTAGGAGGAGAAGCCCTATTAATTTTCTCTTTTTACAGCATGTAAGGATGCTTCTGCACAACGCCTGTCCTTATAAGAACTGGAAGGAATCTGAGTTCTTTCTGCTTTTCCATGACTGCTGCAGCAGTTGCAAAGGCCTTGCTGGCACTTTCCTACTTTTCCATTTCAGAGCTTTCAAGAACCAAAAGCTGCCTTTTTCAGAGATAACTTTGCTTGCCAATAGCAGCCAGGCAGGAATATCAAATTCATAACCATATACTGTTCTTTTGAATGTGCCCATTTAAATCTGGTTGGAGTGACTTAGAATGCCATTACTAACAAAGTTGATGAGTTCCTCTTAGAAGAGGTGGCTGTGGGTGTGAGGGGAAACAAGGCTATAAGCACCAGGTAACAGCCTGTCCCTATGATTGTCTCTTGCCACAGGTGAGAAGAGCAAGAGCCGTGTTTCTCCTGGCTCTCTCTGGTATTGAGGAGGAAGACAGAGAGGACAATGAGAAAGAAGACCACCACCTTTTTCTAGCCGTGGTCACACCATGGCCTGCTCATCATTTCAAGAGAGTAAGTGCCCGTTGTGGGGGGCGCTGTCTTTAGTGCAAGGCAGAGATGCAAGTTTCTGAGCAGCCAGCACTTGCTGTGTCTGGCTGAGAATGCTGAGTGCTGGAGTCCTGCAGGACGTAGCGATTTCTTGCAGGCAGTGACAGCTAGAAATTGGCCTTTGACCTGACCTGTTGGGGCAGTGCAGAGCTGGGGGCTTCAGCTGAGCTTCTGGCTGCTTGGTTCAGGGAAGGTCCATCTCTGGACTTCTGCAGTGTTATGGCCAAGGGGACACGTGGTAGCGATGGAGGTGAAAAGGCTTTGTTTGTTTATTTTCCCTTTTTGGAAAGGTGTCTTTGACTTGTGGAAGTGTTCTGCAGTTTTCTTGAGTCGTTCTTCACTTGTAGATTCACTGTTAGCCCAGCTGCCTTTTGGCTTTTGAGAAGATGCAAACAGCAGAAGGGGAAAGTTTCTGCTGCTCCGTTTAGTGGTGAAGTCTGCAGCTTTGGCAAGTGCCTTGGAGCCCAGAGTGGGGGTGAAGTTGCAAGTCCTTGATTGCTGTCTTGTGTTTCTCGGAATAGGAAGACCATATTGCAATGGTGCCTGCTGTATCTGAAGTGAAATGGGCAACTTTGTGGCTGCGGAGCTGCGTGGGCCAAAAGGACGCAGGGTTGCTGCCGGTCTTGAGCAGCTGAAGATAAGGCAGCGTGTGGCCAGGTGGCTAAGAAGGCCAAGGGCATGGTGGCCTGTGTCAGCAGCAGTTGGGCAGCAGGAGCAGGGCAGTGAGCGTGGCCCTGTGCTGGGCAGCGCCGCGGCCACAGCTGGAGTGCTGTGTGCACTTGTGGGCCCCTGGGAAGCAGAGAGTCATGGAGGGGCTGCAGCGTGTGCACAGAAGGACAGGGGAGCTGGGCAAGGGGGTGGAGTACAAGGCCAGTGAGGAGGTGCTGAGGGAACTTTAGCTTGGACAATGGGAGGCTCTTGAGCGACCTCCAGGCAGACCTCCATCAATCCCTGCATGACAGTACTCAGCACAAGGGCTGTTTCTCTTCCAAACATCCCATCACCGCATCCAAGCGCTAAAGATACTGGAGTGGTTGACACTTCCCCTCTTGTGGTTTGTTGGTTTCCTAGGAGGAGAAGCCCTGTTCATTCTCTCTTTTTCCAGCAAGCAACGATGCTGCTGCACCATCTTTTCTGCCCTTATCAGGCTCTGGAAGGCATTTCGCACCCTTTTTGTACCTTGATGCAGATGGAGCTTTTGTGTTTCCAAGCCTTCATGCATGGCCTTAAAGATCACTTTGAGTTTAACACTGTCTCTGACATTCTACAGCCCAGGGAATCAGTGTGTGATGTGTTTGGAAATTTCGCAGGAGGTCAATGCCCTTGCATTCCAGCTGCTCCTCAGAGATCACAGAAACTGGAAGGGGCTGGGCTGCATTTTTCATTCCAGCCACTTTTGCACTGTCAGTGTGGTTGAGTCCAAGAGAACTTGCCCGAGCACAGATGCACAAAGAGTGCAGTTCCCAGTGCAATGCTCTGGGTCTGATCCCTTTCCATAAAGACCTACAAGCTCCACATTCCCCAAGACTGTGCTTTTTTGAGGAACAGGAGAGCAATCTCAGGATTGCTGCTGATCGGCACACTGGCTACCATGTTTTGATGTGTGCAGCAACAAAGAGGGCAGTAACTGGAGATTATAGTAGTGAGATCTATCCGTCTATCTTCCTACCTATCTATCTATGTAACATTTACATAACTGAATCTTCCTGGCTCTGGTCCAAGGCAGTTGGAGGTGCAAAGATCACCAAAATCATCCCTTTCTGGAGAGGATTAGAGACATGTTCCCTCGACCAATTCTGAGCAGGCAGAGATGTTTCCCCTTCCAGATATGATGCTTTTTCCATTCAGAGTTGTTTTCCTCCTCTGGCCTCTTGAGCCCTGATGTCTCCAGTTAATTATTTCAATTTCTGCCTGTCCTAGAGAGGTGGAACAATTCCATGTTTAGGTGGTCTTTGGTGACTCTGGTCATACGTGCCATGCATTACATGACACATGGTTTCCTTCACTGGCTTCCTCAGGGCTGTGTAAGTGCATTCGTTAATGGGACCTTAGGAGAGTGTCTGTTTCTGCTGGTCAGAATTCTCAGTTGACAAAAGAGGGAGAAGAAACACTTTGGTCCTCCTCCATATACTGAGGTGGCCATAGAGGCTCTGAGACCTCCATCAGAAATCTTTGCATGCATCCTCATCTCCTGAATGACCAGGTTTTCCAACAAGAGTGTGGATGTCAGAAAGGCAGAAATGCTGGTGCAGGCCTGATGAGAACATGAACTCCAGGAGTGTCTCTCACAAGGGCCGAGCTCACCCAGGATGCCACCTTCAGCGCCAGGATGGAGCTGTGGGACAGGGCAGGGTGTCAGTCACTACTGAAAGACAAACAGGACATGGCTGAAGCAGAGGGAGGCCCTCACCAGACCCTTGAGAAATGCCACACCTTCCCTGTCAGCTGCCTGAGAGGCTGTTGGAGCTTCAATCCCAGATGGTCCCTGATTATAAGGCCAGGGTCACTTTGGAATCTGTGCCTCCCCTCGGGCAGAGAATGACCGAGGAGAGCAGCAGCACAGTGCTTTGGGAACGTGTGAGCCAAGCAGTCTTTGAGTCTTGGCCCACAAAGGTCGTATGGGAAGTTGAAACCCATCTTCTCTTGCTTTCTGTTCAGGTGCTTCTAGAGCAAGAGCAGGAGCAGAGTGCTTCATCAGAGATGCCATGCCAGACTCAGGGAGAGCTGCTCCCAGCCTGAGAGCAGGAAGAGCAGCTCAGGCAGCAGGTGGAAGAGCCACAGGAGAATGGCCAGGTGAGCCTGACTGGCCAGGTGACAGAGGGAATGGCAGGAAGAGGGGCATAAACCAGAGCTCCTGGGACTGAGGAGGCCAGGAAGTCTCACAGGCACTGGAAGCACAGGGCCTTGGAATTTGCAGAGATCAGCCCTGGGATAGGAGGTTTGCAATGGAAGCAGATGTGGGGAGGGAAGCAGAAAGAAGTGGCTGAATAAATGTGATTTTGAGGCTGCAAGTGGAAAAAGCTGAGCTTGATGACAGCTCCCAGTCACTTTCTCTGCATTTGTGTGCACAAAAGATCAAGGCAGAGCCACAAGCAGAGCTGCCTGAAGCTCAGAGTGCCATCATGGACGTGAAGAGAAAAGAACAAGGAAGACATGGGAAGAATTCAAGAGGAGAATCTCCATCAGCACAGGAGCCATCAACAAAACCAGGTGAGTGAAAGAGTGGCAGCCACTCCACTCATGAAATGTCCTCTCCCTTCTCCTTTACAGTCTATCAAGGGACACGTGCAGGCAGAGCTGCAGGACTCTGAGGCTAGTGGAGGGCAAGGGAGAAGAGGCTGGAGGAAGAAATGAAAATTTTCAGAGAGAAACTTAATCACCTCCCTCAGGCTCTAGAATGAGTGAAAGAGGGATGCAGTCACTGCAGTCACCAAACTGGTGGTTTCTGCCCTTCTTGCCTTTCCACTCAGAGCAGCAGGGAGTGGGGCCATGCCTCTGAGTGCCATCCTGCTCTAATGTGTATCATGGTCACTCTGAAGGACATTTCCTGCTGTGCTGAATCTTAACTGCTGCCTTGGACAGTGAAACTTGTCCTTTGGCCTTTTGGCCAGCAGTCAACCAAATGATTCCTGCTGGTCCGTTTCTGCTTTCCTTGTTTCTTCAAGTGTTTTTACAGTGGAACTTGGTGACCCAGATGGAGGACTGAAACAAGATGTCTGTATCCTTTGTCAATCTCTTCTTTGCCTTTCCTCACAGTCGATGACTCCTGGCTGACAGGGACAAACTGTAGTGTCTGACTGCTTTATTGTGTTTGACTTGAGGTGCGAGTGTTGACATCTCTCCAGGCAGCCTGCAAAGAATTCCAGCCAATGTCTGGTAATGAAGGACCCCAAGTTTTGAGTGAGGCACAGGAACAGTGCCCACCAGAAGTGCTCCATGTCCAGCACATCATGGGCTCTGATCCTGCTGCCGAAGCGGCATCATCCCAAGGAAGCCTTTCTGTGTGAGAGCTGGTGAGAGCTGAGCTCTTGGGGACAGCACTGTTCCCCAGGCCAGGAAGAGCAGCAGTGCCAAGTGGCAGGAGTGGAGTCAGTGGGAGCCCCTGTGCACATGGACCCCCAGCCCTCATGTGGCTGTGCCAGCACTCCAGGGACCTCCAGCCCTAGGAACACGGAAGAAGTGGAACCGACAAGTGTGCAAAGGCTGCCTGTGCCCAAAGGAATGGCCAAGAGAAGTCAGGTTTTAAAAAGAAACAGTATTTATTTGCCGAAGATTGACAAATCTAGGATTTACAGAACATGTTTCGTTATAACAATTGTTTTAACAACAAGAACAACAATGTACAGAACATATTTACATGGGATCCGATGGGCTAACAATCTTAAAAATGTATTTCCTGAGAACTTCAAACGTAGTGAATGTATTTACAGAAATCTTCTAAACTTTCAAACGTATTTACGGAAATGTTCAAAACTTTCATACGTATTTACAAAGGCGTGGCATCTGTGCCGTCATGTGCATGAGTTCTGGAAGAAAGGAAGCAGCAGAGCTGGACTCAGCTGGGAGCACTGGGCCCAGCAGGGCTGGCAGCTGGGCCCCAGGGGCTGGGCCGGGGCTGGCAGGGCTGGCGTGGCCCCAGGCAAGCGCAGGGCAGGCCGGGGCTGGTGCTTGTGGCAGCACAATCCAGGCCCCCTGCGGGCACCCTGTCCGTGAGTGGGGCCATCCAGCCCAGCCCCAGCCTGGTGTCAGGGGACCCAGTGTGTGTGTGGGCAGGGCGTGGGAAGCATCTGCCTGTCTTACCTGTGGGGCTCCATCTTCATCCAAGGACCATGTGCTCCTCCTCATCCTTCTCATCTACTTCCATGTCCTCGATGTCATCCTCCTCATCCACCTTCATCTCCTCGATGGTCTCCTCCTTGTCTACTTCCATATCCTCAACAGTGGAGGACATGGAAGTAGAGGAGGAGTCCACCTCCATCATTTCATCCTCATCCAGGCCCAGGTCCACTTCCATCTCCTCCACAATATCTCTGGCAGCCTGCAAGGAGCAGCACAATCTCCCAGAGGGCTTCCTGTCCCACACCATCCATTCCCACATGGCTGCAGCCTGCCCAAGCTGGGTACCCCCTGCCTGGCATGGCACTGTACCTCCATGGGCACAGCAGAACACATCCTGCTGGGTTGCTGCTCCAGAGCAGGCAGCATGAAAAGCCCAGGCAGCAGCAGCAGCTCAGCGCTGAGGGTCAGAGCACAGACTGAGAAGCAACTGACCCTTGGCAGCCAGTGAAGTGTCTGCTGTGCTCGTTTCCAGGTCCTGGATTTTCCACCTGGAACCCTCTGGGAGCTGTGATGTCACTGAAGTTTCAGGGCCGCTGCTCAGTGGGAGACGGGGATGGCAGAATGATGAAATCCTTGAATGGTTTGGCTTGGAAGGGACCCTCAAGATGATCTGGTTCACAGGTGAGCAAGCTCCCGGCACAGCAGGTTGCTGCGGCCCCTGTCCCACCTGGCCTTGGATGTTGCTGGGGATGGGGCATCCACTGGCTCTCTGCACTGATCCCTGTGTCAGGGACAAGCACCATGAGTGTAAAGAACTTCTTCCCATCATCAAATCTCTTCCACCTCTGGCAGTTTGATTCCATTCCTCCTTGTCCTGTCACTAGAGTTTCTGACCTAGAGTCCTCTCCCACTTCCCTGTGGGTCAGGCTGTTCCTGCAGGGTCTCACATGTGGCCTGACTTGCGGACAGGAGATAAAGAAGCCAAGTACCCAGTCACAGACAATGCAGAATTTGGCATGAGAACTGAGAGAATAAAGAAAATGGAAGGACATGAAAGGCATTGGTTTGTGTGGCAACGGGATTCATGCATTTTCTTAGAGGCTAGGTTCCCTGTTGCACTCAGTTCCTATGTTGCAGCCTGCCCACAGCCAGCCTCTGTGAGGGACCTGCACTCCCAGAGCTGGGAGCCCACTTGCTTAAACTGCTGGTGAACCAGGCGAGTGAGGGATCTTTGTGTGGAACTGCAAACACTGTGTATTGCACTGCAGAGGGTCCAGGAAGGGAGACAAAATGGGGCTGGGCACACAGATGGAAAATGGGGGGAAAAATCAGGGTAGCATTGCAGTGAGCCAGGACCAAAATGGTAGAATATAGGAGAGAACCTTCTAGGGGTTGTACAAATAAGGAAAATACAGCAGTTGAACTGGGTGATGCCAGCAAAACGTGCTGCATCACCATGAGCCTGAAAATGCCCATGGGCGAGACCATTGCATTCAGAGCGGTGTCTCTCTTTTACCTTGGTCACTTTGCCCTGAGGTATTACAGTCCCAATGATAGGCCCCTGGGCCCTCACAACTCCCGCCTTTTTGTTGTCTATAAAGAAGGCTTCTGCCCTAGATATTTGCAGGCATTTAGTAAAATAGGATAAAATAACCAACACAATGAATACAATAAACAGTGTCCACAAAACAGTCTTAACTGAAGATGTAAAGTAGCCTTTCATCCTGTTGCGTTTTAAAATTCCAGTGAATCAGTCATAGTTGCCTTCCATCTGGATCTTGTTTCCTTGATCTTTTAGCAGCTGGATGCCCTGGTATACTGACTCTCTATGTGACATCAGGTAGAAAAAACACCTGCCTTCAAATGCCTGACAGCCACGGCCATGGACAAGAAATTGTGGCTTGTCTGTGGAAGCACCCAGCTGAAGGCATGCGGCTCGGTGAGGAGCATCCAGATTCCTGCTGCAGAAGCAACCAATGGCAGCACCCTCTCCATTTAGCTAATTTAGTATCTTGAGGCTTGGGTTGCCTAAAAGCAAACAGATAAAGAGATTACAAGATGAAACATAAGTTGTGTTCCCACTAAACTTTCTCTTCTGTAAGCCAAGGGTGTGAACACAGCTTATTAGAAGATTCATTTATCAATGCTAAAATATAATTTTTACAAATGTTAAGACATATATCCTGGTTAGTGGTGTCTGAGCTATCTTGGTCTTGGTGTGTGTGGTCAACACTGCTTAGGAGATCTTCTTTTGTCCTTCTTGTTCTTTTCCAGGCTGCTGCTGTCCCTCTTAGGCTTCCATTCTGATCTTCTGGTGGCAGCTCTGGTGTTTGCCTCACCGTTCCCAGAAAGATTTTTTATGTATTTTGCTGAGATCGATCTTAGGAGTGTTGCTGTAAAGACAAAGGCATCTTCTCTTTCCCAAGTATTGAATGGGAAAAGGGCCAATAAATTTGTTTAGATTCAGGTTCTTTGCTCAACACAGGTGGCTTTTCTTTTAATTGGGCTACAGCTGAATTAGTAAAATGCCTGATGATGGGGGGAGTTGGCTCCATAAATGACTTGGTCAAAAAGTTGAATACATAAAAGGCCTTGGGCAGTCTCTCAATGGAAGATAATATCTGGACTACCCCTCTCAGTTGATCAAGGATCCTTTTGATGGATCAGTTGGCCCTCTTGACTATGGACTGTCCTGTGGTGGAGTGTGATATGCCTGTGACATCTTTTATACCCCAGTGGTCAGAAACTTGTTGGAATCAGTGCAAGGTATAAGCAAGAGCATTATCAGTTTTAATTTCCTGTTGAAGTGCAAAGGTGGAAAAAACAAAAAAGTAATGTTTTATAGCATCATCTTTTGATTTTTTGCCAGCATGGGCAGAGGCAAAAATCCCACTGGAAAAGGTGTCGATTGAGACGTGGATGTATTTTTGTCTGGCAAAAGAGGCTTAGTGTGTGATGCCTGATTGCCAGATGTGGAGACTCTCTAGTCCTCTTGGATTGACTCCAGCTCTGACAGAAGCAAGGGTATGTTCCTGACGATTTGGGCAGGTGGCTACAATGGATCTTGCCGGGTCTTGGGTAATTTTGAACATCCTGAGCAGCGCTGGAATGTTTTGATGGTAGGATTGGTGGCTGATCCTGTCTGTGTAAAAATGATCTAAGACATATTGCAGTGATTCAGATGTTTGAAGTAGGCAATTGAGGTGCTCCTGAGTGAGAAGTAAGTATATATTCACAAGGTCTGTTCCTGCAAGGGAACACAGATGCTCTCTAGCTTTCCTGATTAGTTGTGCAATAATTTTCTGTGGGGTTGTTATCATTTTAGTAGGTTGGTGTGCTCTGAAAACACATTCAATTATTATCAGGGGATCTGAGATAGTTGAGTCCCACTGAAACAATAATATATGGAATTTTGGACTTACACCAAGGATTGCCAGGGAGAAAGGAAAAGTAGTGTGGTATCTGTGTGCCTGTTTAGTTTGAATCACCCAGGATACCTTTTGTGCAGCTGCTTCTGCCTCCGGTGTCAGTGATCACGGGAATGGAGTCCTTCACTGCCTTTAAGGAGCAGGAATAGTGGCACGAGATCTTCTGTGGTGATTCCCAGCAGGGAACTGACCAAACTGGTGCTTCCACAGAGTTGGTGGAGTTCTTGCAGAGTCTTTGGGTTGTCCTTGATTTGCAGTGTTTGTGGTGTGATGTTTCCCTCTGTGCTTTTTAGGCCGAGGAACTTCCAGGGGTCTGTCCTTTGGACTTTATCTACTGCAATCTCAAAATCTTTCTGCTGTACCGCTGTGATGACATCCTGTACTGCAACGTCCAAAATTATTTGAGCTTCTGCACAAACTAATTTATGGTCCATGTAATGAAAAATGATAGCATTAGGATGTCTTTTCTGGCTGGGCGAGAGAATTTAGGCTGCAAGGCATTGACAACTAGTTAGGCTCTTCTCCATTTCTTTGAGGCAATGCTGTCCATGGGTACCTTGGTAACAGTGCTTGTCCATTTGGGGACAGAAGAGGCAAACAATGGGCTTTCATTGGGGTGCAAGGGGAAGTCAAAAGAGCAGTCATTTAGATGTATAACCACCATCTGCCAAACTTGATGTAACATGGAGGCTGAGGGCAGGCTGGACTGGAGGGCACCCATGTCCTCAATGATCTCATTGATTTTCCTGAGGTCCTGCAGGAGCCACCTCTTGTCTTTGCCAGGCTTTTGTATGTCAAGGACAGGTGCATTGCAGGGGCTAGTAGATGGTAAAATGTGGCCCACAGACAGCTGCTGCTGCACGTGGGACTTCAGGGCCTTTAACTTTCTGCCTGGGAGTGCCCTCTGATCCACCCATATTGGGTCGTTGTCTTCCAGGTTAACTGAAGGTTGGCGCGCTGTTCGGTTGCCCCATCTAGAAATCTTGAGGTATTGATATGATCTGTAGCCTTGTCCCCCTTTGGGACAAGAGGCCTTTCCTCAAATTGTTATTGATGCCCATGTGAGGAATTATCTTACTGTACCTCTGTGCCCTCAGGACCTTCCATGCACATGGTACGTTGACTCCAGAAGCTGGTAGTGGCTCTCCCGATGCCTATAATTACTTCAGAAGCTGGAACAAGGGGCCATTCTTTTTGCCGATCAGAGAGGGAAATTATGGTGATGTCAGCTCCTGTATCTAATAGTCCTGAATGACATCTCTTTCTCCCTTTACATGACAAAGCACACTTTAGAATGGGTCTATTTCTGCCCGTAATCTGTGCCCACAACACCATTGGATCAGTTGGTGTGGTGTTCATGTCCCATGGGAGGTAGGCTCTGGCTATAACTGTTCCTTTTGGAATGAAAAGTGGGGGGAATAAGCATAGAGCCTGGACAGTTATCTCCTGCAAAGACGTCAAGGCGAGTATCTCAGGTAGTATAGTGAGTGTCTCCATCCCTTCCCTGGTGTTGGTTAAAATCAAAATGTCTCTGGGCCATTCTTCAGGCCTGTATTTGCCTTTGGGAATATGGTGAGCATAAATATCGTGGATTGGAATTGAAAAGGCGCTTAGCAGCTGACTTTGGGTTCCAGGGCAGAGCTGTCTTCTGTCGAGTTTTCTGCAGCGATCGAGCTGTCCAGCTGGATCTGAGAAGGTCGCTGTGCTGGTTCTCCACGATGTTGGGTAGAGTAGGGTGGAACGGCCTCGCATTTTGTGTCATTGCGCGGGGCCTTTCTGTGTCTGTGTGGGGTTTCCCGCAGGCCACCGGTTTTGCTGATGTTGTAAAGCATGTGGACGAGGGGGGCAGTGAGGACAGTGGCTGTGACAGCTAGAAGGTCACTGCTAACAGCCTGTATTTTTACGATTCTGTCAAAAATGCCTCATCTCCCCATGTCCCCAGATTTAAAGCAAGGTCCTTTTTCATGTGTATGTCAGGGAATAGCTTGGGAGGCTACTAGCACCTCTACTACACCCTGACTGGTAGCCTTATGTAGGCTGGCATCACAGTGTAAGGATGCCCTAAGTGTGCATGCCTCGACCATTTGTGCAATGGTAGGTTTTGGGGTGTGGGATAGAGAGGGTAATATGTCTTTTCAGGTGTTGTTAAGATTTGTTTCAGCAAGGGTAGGAAGTAGTACCTTCCTGACTTTTAGATGTTCAACTTGCTTCTCTATTGCTTGTGTAAGGCAGTCACTAAATTTTATAAAGTATTCCCAGGTCCCTGCAGATTGTCTGTGAAATCTGGAGTAGATGTTGCCCCATTGGGTGTCTGCATGAGAGCTGTCTTTGCAGCACTTTTATCTCTTCTAACACAGCTCAGGATGGTGTCTTGCGTGATTTGCAGGTTTAATGAAATATTCCTCCCTGGCTAGATGGACTAATGTTAGGTGTGCCTGCCTGTCTTCCGTAGCATAGTCTTTTAATAGTTGTTGTATTAGATTTTTCCCCATTCCTTCTCACAGAACAAATTCAGTGGAGAGAGTAGGATGTGCATAAAATGGCGCAGATCGTGAGCCCCATTACATGTGCAGCAATGACTCCATTTAAGAAATTATTAAATTACAGTGAGCCCGTCCCATGGTCTTTTGCTGCTTTATAAAGGTCTTTCATCTCCCGTGTGTGACAGCTTCCCATTGGGGGTTAGCCCCACTCTGGTACTGCACCGGTGCTGCTTGTATTTTAGCTACCAATTCCCCCTCTTCAGCTGCCAGCTTCTCCATCCCCTGCCAAGAATCCTCAGGCTCATGCTGAAGGTGGGATGAACCTTCCTTCTCCTCTCCAGAAGAGGGAACTTGTTCTTTGGCAGAGGAGCGGGGCCTTGGGGTGACTGGCCAGGCCCGGTGGTGTGGGCATTTGGTAGCCAAGATGGCGGCCTTCCGGTTACCACCCCTCACACTTCCGGCTCCGACAGTGCAGGATCCACAAGGGGCTGAGTTGGAGGGGGTAGGGCAGCGGGAGTAGGCAAGGAAGCGCTGGATCCCAATGCAGGGGTGGTACCTGATGCAGAGGTGGGATCCAACACAGGGGGAGGGTTTGATGAGAGAGCTGGGGGGGGAGGGAGTTCCACACTGACGACCCCCTCCAGAGGAGAGACTCCATTTTGTGAGCTATCTGAGGGGGATGCAGGGAGGAGAGGTAGTGGAGAATGGGTTAGGGTAGAATCCAGGCCAGTGTGATCAGTACAGACCTGGGCAGGGGATAGAGAAGAAGGGGAGATGTCAGACAGCAGGTGGCTTGTCTGTGCTTTACAGCAGTTTCTGTCTCTCTTCCTAATGGTGTTAGTGGGTTCAGGAATGCTGGGGGTGGAACAGAAAGTCTGGGTTGAATATTTGAACTTTGAACCCTTGAGACAACTCCATGAAACATGTGAAAAAATTGTGGAAAATGTTGCGACTCATATCACTCCCTGAGTTTGCAAAAATAGTCTTTACCTAACTCAGTCCCAAAATGCTACATGACAAACTGAATCAACAGAAATGTCTGGGAACTCCGTAAACAGCCAATGAACAAACGACTTCAAACTTCCCTTAGTAAAAGTCTTCCATTCTGAAAGGAGAACCTCCCTAACTCGAACATATATGTCCCTCTCATCTTTGGATAATTTGTTACCCAGAGCTGCCCCTGATGTAAAGGGTGGCCCACCCACAGGACTAAAATATCACCCAAAGATCCTGCACTGCTGGTGGCTGTCCCCCAGTTCACTGCTCTGGTGGCTCTGGATGCAGATGTTTCAAAATATCCCGTGGGCTTTGTCCATTGAGTCGGCCCTCTTGCTGCTGGAGGGTGCCAACGCTGCCTTCAGCAAGCCCTGATAAAATTCAGGTCTCACTCCAGGGCCAAAGCTGACCCAAGGCGTCTTCTGTCCTGTGACAGTGGAACAGTCGAATTGTCACTGGAATCGCTCTCAGGAATTCTCAAAGAAGGTCCCTGTTTGGGCACCCCTTGTTGTGGCATGTCCACAGCCAGCCTCTGTGAGAGACGTGCACTCCCAGAGCTGGGAGCAGGCTTTCTTGAATGGATGATGGATGAGGCAAGAGAGGAGCATTTGTGTGGAACTCCAAACAGTGTGGTTTGTGCTGGAGAGGGTCCAGGGAGGGAGACAAAATCAGGCTGGGCACACAAGGTTTTATATGGGGGGAAAAAAGGACCTTGTATGCAGTAACTTAAGACCAATAGCGGATAAGAAAGGGGAGAACACCTAGCAGAGTACATATAAGGAAAGAAAAAACTTCATGATATCATGAAATTTACCTGAATCCCCATGACCCCACAAAAGCCAATGGGCACGATCATTGCTTTAGAGGGGTGCCGCAAGTTACTTAAGTTCGTCATAGTACTAATGAGGTAATAGAGTTCCAGTGGTAGGCCCCTGGACCTCCAAAAAACTACTACTTCCTGAGACTTCATTGTTGACTTCATAGAGGAGCTCAGCAGGGCTGAAAGCAGAGGCCTGTCCTTTGTGTTCCCTTTGGGATGCCAGTGGAACTCTCCTGAGTGCACATTCAGAGGCACCTTCATGGCTTCTCATGCCACGACACCAAAACTAAATGTGCAAGGTGGCTTCCTTGAATGACATTTAGTCCTTTGAAACATCTGCAGGAAGTGGTCTGAAACTGCTTTCTGAGGCTGCTCCTTGGGATCAGCTGTGAGGGGCTGAGGGCTCGCCTGAGCCCGGTGCCATGTCCCACTGGGAGCAGCCCGATAGCCTCTCGTGCAGAGCAGGCCTGGCCAGAGGCCCTGGAGATCTCACCTGCTCTGCAGCCACCTTTGTAAAGGTGGGTAAACATCAACTGGTGCTGACTTTCCCCTTGGACCTCTTGGTTTAGTCACTATGGGGAATTTCTTTCCTGGATCCTGTGGGATTTCCCCCTGGCAGCTGTGATGGGGATGCTCGGGGAGTGTGGGGCTTTGGGGGCAGCTGCCCGGGCAGGGGCTGAGCTCGGGGCCCTGTTGGGCCCATGGCCCCCAGCAGCAGCAGCAGCAGCAGCAGCAGCCCCAGGGCCCAAAGCCCAGTGCCCCCTGCCCAGCACAGGCTGCCCTGTCACTGCAGCTGTCACCCAAGTGGGGCCCACGGGCCAGTGGCTGCTGGCAGCAGCAGGAATGCGGGAAGGGTGAGGATGCCCTGGCTTGGCTTTTGTCTCTGGAACAATGCGGGCTCAGGGCAGCGCAGAGCAGGCTGGGAAGCAGAGCCCAAAGCCTTTGGAGGCTGCAAGGCTTAAAGACCAGCTCCTGCAGTAGCCCAGGTGCAGGTGGCCCAGTTGCCAAGGCTGTGGTGGCCTTGAGTGCTTGCAGGTGGATTTTGCATGGCTGTGGCCTTCTGGCGGCTCTGGTCCCAGGAGTGCCTGTGTCTGCAGCAGGAAGGGTGGCTGAAGGTTTGCTGCCTGCTTTGGTGGTATGGCTGCAGGGGCCAGTGCTGTGAGAGCCCCCTGTGAGAGAGCTGGTGAGAGCTGAGCTCTTGGGGACAGCGCTGTTCCCCAGGCCAGGAAGAGCAGCAGTGCCCAGTGGCAGGAGTGGTGTCAGTGGGAGCCCCTGTGCACACGGACCCCCAGCCCTCATGTGGCTGTGCCAGCACCCCCAGGGACCTCCAGCCCTGGGAACGTGGAACAAGTGGAACCCACAAGTGTGCAAAGGCTGCCTGTGCCCAAAGTAATGGCCAATAGAAGTCAGGTTTTAAAAAGAAACAGTATTTATTTGCCGAAGATCAGCAAAACTGGGATTTACAGAATATGTATCATTATAACAATTGGTATAACAACAACAACAACAATGTACAGAACATATTTACATGGG
The DNA here is from genome assembly GCF_035770615.1 of Melospiza melodia melodia. Lineage (NCBI taxonomy): Eukaryota > Metazoa > Chordata > Aves > Passeriformes > Passerellidae > Melospiza > Melospiza melodia. The sequence continues at coordinate 11,442,647 of NC_086210.1, read as the reverse complement.
AACCGATGGACTAAAAATCTTCAAAACGTATTTACAGAAAACTTCCAACGTAGCAAATGTATTTACAAGAAACTTCTACACTTCAAACGTATTTACAAAGGTGTGATATCTGTGCCAGCATATGCATGAGCCCTAGAATACAGGAAGCAGCAGAGCTGGACTCAGCTGGGAGCACTGGGCCCAGCAGGGCTGGCAGCTGGGCTCCAGGGGCTGGGCCGGGGCTGGCAGGGCTGGCGTGGCCCCAGGCAAGCGCAGGGCAGGCCGGGGCTGGTGCTTGTGGCAGCACAATCCAGGCCGCCTGTGGGCACCGTGTCCCTGAGCGGAGCCATCCAGCCCAGCCCCAGCCTGGCATCAGGGGACCCAGTGTGTGTGTGGGCAGGGCGTGGGAAGCATCTGCCTGTCTTACCTGTGGGGCTCCATCTTCATCCAAGGACCATAGGCTCATTCTCATCATCCTCATCGACTTCTATGTCCTCGATGTTGTCCTCCTCATCCACCTCCATCTCCTCGATGGTCTCATCCTCGTCTACTTCCATGTCCTCAACAGTGGAGGATATGGAAGTAGAGGAGGAGTCCACCTCCATCATGTCATCCTCTTCCAGGCCCAGGTCCACATTCATCACCTCCACAGTGCCTCTGTCAGTCTGCAAGGGGCAGCACAATCTCCCAGTGGGCTTCCTGTCCCACACCATCCATTCCCACATGGCTGCAGCCTGCCCAAGCCGCGTGCCCCCTGCCTGGCATGGCACTGTACCTCCATGGGCACAGCAGAGCACATCCTGCTGAGATTGGCGCTCCAGATCAGGCGGCAGGAAAGCCCAGGCAGCAGCAGCAGCTCAGCGCTGAGGGTCAGAGTGCAGAGTGAGCAGCAAAACTGACCCTTGGCAGCCGGTGAAGTGTCTGCTGTGCTCGTTTCCAGGTCCTGGATTTTCCACCTGGAACCCTCTGGGAGCTGTGATGTCACTGAAGTTTCAGGGCCACTGCACAGTGGGTGATAGGGATGGCAGAATGATGAAATCCTTGAATGGTTTGGCTTGGAAGGGACTGTCAAGATGATCTGGCTCCAAGCTGAGCAAGCTCCCAGCACAGCAGGTTGCTGCGGCCCCTGTCCCACCTGGCCTTGGATGTTGCTGGGGCTGGGGCATCCACAGCCTCTCTTCTCTGGTCCCTGTGTCAGGGACAAGCATCCTGAGAGTAAAGAACTTCTTCCCATCATCAAATCTCTTCCACCGCTTGCAATTTGATCTCATTCCTCCTTTTCATGTCTTAACAGTTCCTGACCAAGCATCCTCTCCCACTTCCCTTTGGGTCAGGCTGTTCCTGCGGGGTCACACATGTGGTTGGACCTGCAGACAGGACAGGGAAGCCAAGTTCCCAGTCAGAGAAAATGGGGAAAATGACACGAGAGATGAGAGAAGATGGGAAATGTAGAAAACGCAATGCGTTGGTTTGGGTGGGCAATGGGATTCATGCCTTTTATTAGAGGCCAGGTTCTCTGCTGAACATTGTTCCTGCATCTTCCTGAGATTTCTTTGCTGGGTCAGGAACTCAGCAGTGCTGAAAGAAGAAGCCTGTCCTTTGTGTTTCCTTTGGGATGGCAGTGGAAGTGCCCTGAGTGCACATTCAGAGACACCTCCATGGCTTCTCATGCCACGACACCAAAACTAAATGTGCAAGGGGACTTTATTGAATGACATGTAGTCCTTTAAAATATATACAGGAAGTGGTCTGGAAATGCTTTCTTAGCCTGCTCCTTGGGATCAGCTGTGAGGGGCTGAGGGCTGGCCTGAGCCCAGTGCCACGTCCCACTGGGAGCAGCCCCACAGCCTCACGTGCAGAGCAGGCCTGGCCAGAGGCCCTGGAGATCTCACCTGCTCTGCAGCCACCTTTGTAAAGGTGGGTAAACATCAGCTGGTGCTGACTTTCCCCTTGGACCCCTGGGTTTAGTCACTATGGGGAATTTCTTTCCTGAATCCCGTGGTATTTCCCCCTGGCAGCTGTGATGGGGATGCTCGGGGAGTGTGGGGCTTTGGGGGCAGCTGCCCGGGCAGGGGCTGAGCTCGGGGCCCTGTTGGGCCCATGGCCCCCAGCAGCAGCAGCAGCAGCAGCAGCAGCCCCAGGGCCCAAAGCCCCGTGCCCCCTGCCCAGCACAGGCTGCCCTGTCACTGCAGCTGTCACCCAAGTGGGGCCCACGGGCCAGTGGCTGCTGGCAGCAGCAGGAATGCGGGAAGGGCGAGGATGCCCTGGCTTGACTTTTGTCTCTGGAACAATGTGAGCTCAGGGCAGTGCAGAGCAGTCTTGGAAGCAGAGCCCAGGGCCTATGGAGGCACCAAGGCCTAAAGATGCAGTAGTCCAGGTTCAGGTGGCCCAGTTGCCAAGGCTATGGTGGCCTTGAGAGCGTGCAGGTGGATTTTGCATGGCTGTGGCCTTCTGGCGGCTCTGGTCCCAGGAGTGCCTGTGTTGGCAGCAGGAAGGGTGGCTGAAGGTTTGCTGCCTGCTTTGGTGGCATGGCTGCAGGGGCCAGTGCTGTGAGAGCCCCCTGTGAGAGAGCTGGTGAGAGCTGAGCCCTTGGGGACAGCGCTGTTCCCCAGGCCAGGAAGAGCAGCAGTGCCCAGTGGCAGGAGTGGTGTCAGTGGGAGCCCCTGTGCACACGGACCCCCAGCCCTCATGTGGCTGTGCCAGCACCCCCAGGGACCTCCAGCCCAGGGAACGTGGAACAAGTGGAACCCACAAGTGTGCAAAGGCTGCCTGTGCCCAAAGTAATGGCCAATAGAAGTCAGGTTTTAAAAAGAAACAGTATTTATTTGCCGAAGATCGGCAAATCTAGGATTTAGAGAATATGTGTCATTATAACAATCGTTATAACAACAACAACAAAAACGTACAGAACATATTGACATGGGATCCGATGGGCTAACAATCTTCAAAACGTATTTACAGAAAACTTCCAACGTAGCGAACGTATTTACAAGAAACTTCTTAACTTCAAACGTATTTACAAAGGTGTGCATCATGTGCATGAGTCCTGAAAGAAAGGAAGCAGCAGAGCTGGACTCAGCTGGGAGCACTGGGCCCAGCAGGGCTGGCAGCTGGGCCCCAGTGGCAGGCTCGGGGCTGGCAGGGCTGGCGTGGCCCCAGGCAAGCGCAGGGCAGGCCGGGGCTGGTGCTTGTGGCAGCACAATCCAGGCCCCCTGCGGGCACCGTGTCTGTGAGTGGGGCCATCCAGCCCAGCCCCAGCCTGGTGTCAGGGGACCCAGTGTGTGTGTGGGCAGGGCGTGGGAAGCATCTGCCTGTCTTACCTGTGGGGCTCCATCTTCATCCAAGGACCATGTGCTCCTCCTCATCCTCCTCATCAACTTCCATGTCCTCGATGCTATCCTCCTCATCCACCTCCATATTTTCCATGTTGTCGTCCTCGTCTACTTCCATGTCCTCAACCGGGTTGGACATGGAAGTAGAGGAGGAGTCCACCTCCATCATTTCATCCTCATCCAGGCCCAGGTCCACATTCATCACCTCCACAGTGCCTCTGTCAGTCTGCAAGGGGCAGCACAATCTCCCAGAGGGCTTCCTGTCCCACACCATCCATTCCCACATGGCTGCAGCCTGCCCAAGCCGCCTGCACCCTGCCTGGCATGGCACTGTACCTCCACGGGCACAGCAGAGCACATCCTGCTGGGATTGGCGCTCCAGATCAGGCGGCAGGAAAGCCCAGGCAGCAGCAGCAGCAGCTCAGCGCTGAGGGTCAGAGCGCAGAGTGAGCAGCAACTGACCCTTGGCAGCCGGTGAAGTGTCTGCTGTGCTCGTTTCCAGGTCCTGGACGTTCCACCTGGAACCCTCTGGGAGCTGTGATGTCACTGTAGTTTCAGGGCTGCTTTTCAGTGGGTTATGGGGATGGTAGAATGATCAAATCCTTGAATTGTTTAGCTTCAAAGGGACCCTAAAGATCCTGTGATTCCAAGCTGAGCAAGCTCCCAGCACAGCAGGTTGCTGCAGCACAGCCAGGTTGCTGCGGCCCCTGTCCCACCTGGCCTTAGATGTTGCTGCGGATGGGGCATCCACAGCCTCTCTTCACTGGTCCCTGTGACAGGGACAAGCACCCTGAGAGTAAAGAACTTCTTCCCATCATCAAATCTCCTCTACCTCTTGCAGTTTGATCCCATTCCTCCTTGTCCTGTCACTAAATTTCCTGTCAAAGTGTGCTCTGCCACTTCCCCATGGGTCAGGCTGTTCCTGCAGGGTCATACGTGTTGCTGGACCTGCAGACAGGAGAGAGAGAAGCCGTGTTCCCAGTAGAAATTATGGGGAAAGTGGCATGAGGACAGAAAGGATAAGGAAAAAGTAGAGACATGCAAGTCTTTTCTTTGGTAGGTTGCCTGATTCGTGCCTTTTATTAGAGGCCAGGTTCACTGTTGCACTCAGTCCCTGCATTGCAGCCTGCCCACAGCAACCTCTGTGTGTGACCTGCACACGCAGAGCTGGGAGCATGCTTGCTTAAACTGCTGGTGAACGAGGTGAGAGAGGACTCTTTGTGTGGAACTGGAAACACCTGAGTGGATTGCACTGAAGAGCGTCCAGGAACGGAGACAAAATGGGGCTTGGCACTCAGAGGGAAAATTGGGGGGAAAAGCAGGGGAGCAATGGAAAAAGCCAGGACTAAAACTTTACAGGAGAGGTGAGGACATTCTAGGGGGAATACATATAAGGAAAATACAGCAGTTGAATCGGGTGATACCAATAAAATGCCATGAGCCTGAAAATGCCCATGGGCGAGACCGTTGCATTCAGAGCGGTGTCTCTCTTTTTCCTTGGTCACTTTGCCCTGAGGTATTAGAGTTCCAGTGGTAGGCCCCTGGGCCCTCACTACTCTCCCCTTTTTGTTGTCTATAAAGAAGTCTTCTGCCATAGAGTTTTGCAGGCCTTTAGCAAAAAAGGATAAAATAACCAACAAAAGGAATACGATAAACAACACCCACACAACAGTCTTAAGTAAAGATGAAAGCCAGCCTTTCATCCCCCAGTGGTTGGAAAGTCCACTGAACCAGTCGTTGTTGCCTTCCATCTGCATCTTGTTTCCTTGATCTTTCAGCAGCTGGATGCCCTGGTATACTGACTCTCTATGTGACAGCAGGTAGAAAAAACACATGCCTTCAAATGCCTGACAGGCTTGTACATGGACAAGAATTTGTGGCTTGTCTGTGGAATCACCCAGCTGAAGGCATGCGGCTCAGTGAGGAGCATCCAGATTCTTGCTGCAGCGGCAACCAATGGCAGCATCCTCTTACTTTGGTAATTTAATATCTGGAGGCTTGGGTGTACTAAAAGTAAACAGATAAAGAGATTAGAAGGTGGAACTTAAGTTCAGGTCCCACTAAACGTTCTCTTCTATAAGGCAAGGGTGTGAACACAGGTTATTAGAAGAACCATATATCAATGCTAAAATATAATTTTTACAAATGTTAAGTCATATGTCCAGGTTAATGATGTCTGAGCTCTCTTGGTCATGGTATGTGTGGTCAACGCTGCTTAGGAGATCTTCTTCTGTCCTTCTTTTTATTCTTTCCCAGGCTGCTGCTGTCTCTCTTAGGCTTCCATTCTGTTCTTCTGATGGTGGCTCTGGTGTTTGCCTCGCGGTTCCCAGAAACAGTTTTAATGTATTTTGCTGGCATCCATCTTAGGAGTGTTGCTGTAATGACAAGGGCAACTTCTCTTCCCCAAGTAATTAATTTAAAAGGGCCCATAAATTCTTTACATTCAGATTCTTTGGTCAACACAGGTGGCTGTTCTTTTAATTGGGCTGCAGTTGAATTAGTAAAATGCCTGATGATGGGAGGAGTTGGCTCCATAAATGAGTTGTTCAAAAAGTTGAATACATAAAAGGCCTTGGGCAGTCTCTCAATGGAAGATAATATCTGGACTACCCCTCTCAGTTGATCAAGGATCCTTTTGATGGATCAGTTGGCCCTCTTGGCTATGGACTGTCCTGTGGTGGAGTGGGGTATGCCCGTGACATGTTTTATACCCCAGTGGTCAGAAACTTGTTGGAATCAGTGCAAGGTATAAGCAAGAGCAGTATCAGTTTTATTTTCCTGTGGATATGCCAAGGTGGAAAACTTAAAAACTAATGTTTTTTAGTGTCTTTGATTTTTCACCACCATGGGCAGAGGCAAAAATCCCAGTGGAAAAGGTGTTGATTGAGACGTGGATGTACTTTAGTCTGCCAGAAGGGGCTTAGTGTGTGATGCCTGATTGCCAGATGTGGAGACTCTCTAGTCCTCTTGGATTGACTCCAGCTCTGACAGAAGCAAGGGTACGTTCCTGACGATTTGGGCAGGTGGCTACAATGGATCTTGCTGGGTCTGAGGTAATTTTGAACATCCTGAGCAGCGCAGGAATGTTTTGATGGTAGAATTGGTGGCTGATCCTGTCTGTTTTAAGACTGTCTAAGGTGAATTGCAGTGATTCAGATGTTTGAAGTAGGCAATTGAGGTGCTCTTGAGTGAGAAGTAAGTATATATTCACAAGGTCTGTTCCTGATAGGGAGCACAGACACTTTCTAGCTTTCCTGATTAGTTGTGCAATAACTTTCTGTTGGGTTGTTATCATTTTAGTAGGTTGGTGTGCTCTGAAAACCCAATCAATTATTATCAGGGGATCTGAGATAGTTGAGTCCCACTGAAACAATAATATATGGAATTTTGGACTTACACCAAGGACTGCCAGGGAGAAAGGAAAATTAGGGTGGTATCTGTGTGCCTGTTTAGTTTGAATCACCCAGGATACCTTTTGTACAGTTTCTTCAGCCTCCAGTGTCATTGATCATGGGAATCGAGTCCTTTACTGCCTTTAAGGAGCAGGAATAGTGGCACGAGATCTTCTGTGGTGATTCCTAGCAGTGAACGTACGCAACTGATGCTTCCAAAGAGCTGGTGGAGTTCTGGCAGAGTCTTTGGGTTGCCTTTGATTTGCAGTGTTTGTGGTGTGATGTTTCCCTCTGTGCTTTTTAGGCCGAGGAACTTCCAGGGGTCTGTCTTTTGGACTTTATCTGCTGCAATCTCAAAACCTTTCTCCTGTACCACAGTGATGACATCTTGTACTGCAACATCCAAAATAATTTGACCTTCTGCACAAAATAATGTATCACCCATGTAATAAAAATAATAATGTTAGTATGTTTTTTCCACAAGGGCGAGGGAATTTGGGCTCCAAGCCATTGACAAATAGTTGGGCTCTGCTTCATTCTTTGATGCATTACGGTCCACTGGTACTTCTGTAAAGGTGCTGTCGATTTGGGGATGGAAAAGGCAAACAAGGGGCTTTCATTGGGTGCAAGGAGAAGTCAAAAAAGCAGTAATTTAGATCTGTAACAACCATCTGCCAAACTCAAGGTAACATGGAGGCTGAGGGCAGGCTGGACTGGAGGGCACCCATGTCCTCAATGATCTCATTGATTTTCCTGAGGTCCTGCAGGAGCCGCCTCTTGTCTTTGCCAGGCTTTTGTATGTCAAGGACAGGTGCATTGCAGGGGCTAGTAGATGGTACAATGTGGCCCACAGACAGCTGCTCCTGCATGAGGGACTGCAGGGCCTTTAACTTTCTGCCTGGGAGGGGCCACTGATCCACCCATATTGGGTCATTGATCTTCCAGGTTGACCAAAGTTTGGCATGCTGCTCAGTTGCGCCATCTAGAAATCCTAAGGTGAGAATAGGATGTTTCCGTGGTTTGAGAGGAAGTAAGTTTTCTGGGATGCTGTCATCACACCAATAGGTTTTCAGATTTTAATATTAGCACCTGGTTTGGCCACTGGGGACATTTCCATGCTTCTGAGAACACAGGGGTTCAAAAGCAGAGCATGCCCCGGGGGAAGCTCTTTTGGGTTTCTGGTGGGAAAGAGTTCGGATCTCTCCCCTGTCCCAGCTGCTGGCTGGGCAGGGGGAGGGTAAAAGCCATGCGGCCGGGAGAGGTAGGCCTGGCCCTGAGTGTGGAGGGGTTAAAGAGAGAGAAGCACCAGGAGGCATCGGGCAGACCCCCCCAGGAGACAGAGAGAGAGAGAGAGCCTGGACTGCCTTGAAATTTAATATCATGTCCTGCAGAACAGCCCGGCTTGCGGACAAAGTGGGGGTGCAGCGAGAAGGTGTCCGGCCGCTTGTGGGAGTCTCCAGGCAGGCAGAGCCTGAGTTTTTAACCCCTTTTTGTACAATAAGAACTTTACAGAACATTAACCTTCTCTAGAAGAGGGATAGAGCGGAAGATTAAGAAGGAAATGGGCAAGTGTGATGAAGGTCTGGGCAAGTGAAAGACATTGGGAGAGAAGAATCTTAGGTGGGAAGAGATGATGAAGTGGCCTTAGCTGGACTCTTCTTGTTATAGCCATGGACAGAACCATGTTTCCTGTGACACAGAGACTGCATCCAGGGGGAGACAATGGCTAAGAGCCAAGAGGGTTCAGTGTTGAGACCCCTCAGCCCCAGGTGGTGAAATCTGGGGGAGACAGGTATTCCAAAATTGAGATTGTGCTCTTTTAGGAACGGGACAAAGCATCCTTAAAAGATGACCCTAGAAGCAGCTCTGGTCCATGTGCAGTGGTGAGAGCACTGGAGATGGAAGGAAGAGGTCACGATGGCAGATGTTCTCTGGGCGGTGCCACAAGTGACATGGGAACACATGAGGTTTCAATGGTGTTTGCTGGGGAAGCCTATGGCACAAGAAGGACTCCACTCCTCTTGATGAACTGAGTATTGATTATCTCAAGGGGGGTGCAGGACCAAGAGTTGGTGATTTGAGGACAGATGTACTAGAGATTTGGTGGGGGGAGGAGGAAAAGTTTTTGGCATGTCTTCATTTTCCCTGTGTGTTTCTTTTTACTTATAGTTGTAGTTTAGTTAATAAAGTTTTCTTTATTTCTAAGTGGGACCTTACTGGTCACATCTAACAGCAGAAACAAGGGAGAGTGTATTTTCATGGGGGCACTGGCATTGTGCCAGCATCAAACGATGACAGATCTCTAGCCTTCTCCTCCATTGGGACAAGAGGTCCCTTCCCCAAAGTGTTATTGGTGCCCAGGAGAGGAATGATTTTACTGTAGCAACTGTGCCCTCAAGACCTTCCATGCAGATGGTACGTTGACTCCAGAAGCTGGTAGTGGCTCTCCTGATGGCTAAAATTACCCCAGCAGCTGGAACCAGGGGCCATTCTTTAGCCAATCAGAGCGGGAAATTATGATGATGTCAGCTCCTGTATCTAATAGTCCCAAGAGACATCTATTTCTCCCCTTACATAACAAAGCACACTTTAGAATGGGTCTATTTGGGCCCGTAATCTGTGCCCACAACACTATTGGATCAGTTGGTGTGGGGATCATGTCCAGTAGGAGGTAGGCTCTGGCTGTAACTGTTCCTTTTGGAATGAAAAGGGGAGGGAATAAGCATAGAGCCTGGACAGTTATCTCCTGCAAAGAAGTCAAGGCGAGTATCTCAGGTAGTATAGTGAGTGTCTCCATCCCTTCCCTGGTGTTGGTTAAAATCAAAATGTCTCTGGGATGTTCCTCAGGCCTGTATTTCCCTGTTGGAATATGGTGAACATAAATATCATGGATTGGAATTGAAAAGGCCCCTACCAGCTGCCTTTAGGTTCCAGGGAAGAGCTGTCTTCTGTCGAGTTTTCTGCAGCGATCGAGCAGTCCCGCTGGATCTGAGAAGGTCACTGTGCTGGTTCTCCATGATGTTGGGGAGAGTGGTGCGGAACGGCCTCACGTTTGGTGTCATCCTGTGGGGCCTTTCTGTGTCTGTGTGGGGTTTCCCGCAGGCCAGCGGTTTTGCTGGTGTTGGAAAGCGTGTGGACGAGGGGGCAGTGAGTGCCTGTGAGAGTTAGAAGGTCCCTGGTGATAGCCTTTATTTTTAGAAATCTATTGAAAATGCCCCATCTCTCCACATATAATGCACGGTTCTTATTCATGTTTGTTGTTGAAAAACTTGGGAGGCTACTAGCACCTCTGCTACACCCTGACTGTTAGCCTTATATAGGCTGGCATCACGGTCTAAGGATGCCCTAATGGTGCATGCCTTGACCATTTGTGAAATGGCAGGTTTTGGGGAAAGTGACATGAGGGATAAGATAAGGACAAAAAATGTACAGACATGCAAGGCACTGGTTTGAGTGGCCAGAGGGATTTATGCCTTTTAATAGAGGCCAGGTCCCCTGGTGAACTCAGTTCCTGCATTTACCTCAGACTTCCTTGCTGGGTCAGGAGCTCAGCAGTGCTGAAAGCAGAGACCTGTCATTTGTGTTCCCCATGGGATGGCAGTGGAAGTGCCCTGAGTGCACATTCAGAGACACCTTCAGGCTTCTCATGCCACGACACCAAAACTAAATGTGCAAGGTGGCTTCCTTGAATGACATGTAGTCCTTTGAAATATCTACAGCAAGTGGTCTGAAACTGCTTTGTGAGCCTGCTCCTTGGGATCAGCTGTGAGGGGATGAGGGCTGGCCTGAGCCCGGTGCTGTGTCCCACTGGGAGCAGCCCCACAGCCTCATGTGCAGAGCAGGCACTGCCAGAGGCCCTGGAGATCTCACCTGCTCTGCAGCCACCTTTGTAAAGGTGCTGTAAACATCAGCTGGTGCTGACTTTCCCCTTGGACCCCTGGGTTTAGTCACTATGGGGAATTTCTTTCCTGAATCCCGTGGTATTTCCCCCTGGCAGCTGTGATGGGGATGCTCGGGGAGTGTGGGGCTTTGGGGGCAGCTGCCCGGGCAGGGGCTGAGCTCGGGGCCCTGTTGGGCCCATGGCCCCCAGCAGCAGCAGCAGCAGCAGCAGCAGCCCCAGGGCCCAAAGCCCAGTGCCCCCTGCCCAGCACAGGCTGCCCTGTCACTGCAGCTGTCACCCAAGTGGGGCCCACGGGCCAGTGGCTGCTGGCAGCAGCAGGAATGCGGGAAGGGTGAGGATGCCCTGGCTTGGCTTTTGTCTCTGGAACAATGCGGGCTCAGGGCAGTGCAGAGCAGGCTGGGAAGCAGAGCCCAAAGCCTTTGGAGGCTGCAAGGCTTAAAGACCAGCTCCTGCAGTAGCCCAGGTGCAGGTGGCCCAGTTGCCAAGGCTGTGGTGGCCTTGAGTGCTTGCAGGTGGATTTTGCATGGCTGTGGCCTTCTGGCGGCTCTGGTCCCAGGAGTGCCTGTGTCTGCAGCAGGAAGGGTGGCTGAAGGTTTGCTGCCTGCTTTGGTGGTATGGCTGCAGGGGCCAGTGCTGTGAGAGCCCCCTGTGAGAGAGCTGGTGAGAGCTGAGCTCTTGGGGACAGCGCTGTTCCCCAGGCCAGGAAGAGCAGCAGTGCCCAGTGGCAGGAGTGGTGTCAGTGGGAGCCCCTGTGCACACGGACCCCCAGCCCTCATGTGGCTGTGCCAGCACCCCCAGGGACCTCCAGCCCAGGGAACACAGAACGAGTGGAACCCACAAGTGTGCAAAGGCTGCCTGTGCCCAAAGGAATGGCCAATAGAAGTCAGGTTTTAAAAAGAAACAGTATTTATTTGCCGAAGATCGGCAAATCTAGGATTTAGAGAATATGTGTCAATATAACAACTGGTATAACAAGAACAACAATGTACAGAAGATATTTACATGGGATACGATGGGCTAACAATCTTCAAAAGTTATTTACAAAATCTTCCCACGTAGTAGACATATTTACAAGGAACTTCTGAACTTCAAACGTATTTACAAAGGTGTGATATCTGTGCCATCATGTGCATGAGCCCTGGAATACAGGAAGCAGCAGAGCTGGACTCAGCTGGGAGCACTGGGCCCAGCAGGGCTGGCAGCTGGGCCCCAGGGGCTGGGCCGGGGCTGGCAGGGCTGGCGTGGCCCCAGGCAAGCGCAGGGCAGGCCGGGGCTGGTGCTTGTGGCAGCACAATCCAGGCCCCCTGCGGGCACCCTGTCCGTGAGTGGGGCCATCCAGCCCAGCCCCAGCCTGGTGTCAGGGGACCCAGTGTGTGTGTGGGCAGGGCGTGGGAAGCATCTGCCTGTCTTACCTGTGGGGCTCCATCTTCATCCAAGGACCATGTGCTCCTCCTCATCCTTCTCGTCCACTTACATCTCTTCGGTGTCAATCTTCTCATCAACCTCCAACTCCTCGATGGTCTTCTTCTCGTCTACTTCCATGTCCTCAACAGCGTAGGACATGGAAGTAGAGGAGGAGTCCACCTCCATCATTTCATCCTCATCCAGGCCCAGGTCCACTTCCATCTCCTCCACAATATCTCTGGCAGCCTGCAAGGAGCAGCACAATCTCCCAGAGGGCTTCCTGTCCCACACCATTCATTCCCACATGGCTGCAGCCTTCCCAAGCCGCGTGCACCCTGCCTGGAATGGCATTGTACCTCCATGGGCACAGCAGTGCACATCCTGCTGCAATTGGCGCTCCAGATAAGGCGGCAGGAAAAGCCCAGGCAGCATCAGCACCTCAGCGCTGAGGGTCAGAGCGCAGAGCGGGTGGCAACTGACCCTTGCCAGCCGGTGAAGTGTCTGCTGTGCTCGTTTCCAGGTCCTGGACCTTCCACCTGGAACTCTCCGGGAGCTTTGATGTCACTGAAGAATCAGGGCCGCTGTGCAGTGAGAGATGGCGATGGCAGAATGATGAAATCTTTGAATGGTTTGGCTTGGAAGGGACCCTTTATATGATGTGGTTCCAAGCTGAGCAAGCTCCCAGCACAGTAGGTTGCTGCGGCCCCTGTCCCACCTGGCCTTAGATGTTGCTGCGGATGGGGCATCCACAGCCTCTCTGCACTGGTCCCTGTGTCAGGGACAAGCCCCCTGAGCGTAAAGATCTTCTTCCCATCATCAAATCTCTTCCATGTCTTGCAGTTTGATCCCATTCCCCCTTGTCCCGTCACTAACGTTCCTGACCAAGAGTCCTCTCCCACTTCTCTGTAGTCCCTTCCCTCACTAGAAAGGTGCTGAGGTCTCCTGTGACTCTCTGTACGATGTTCATAAGCTGAAATCTGCAAGTTGAAGCTTGTAGGCCCTCTGCAATTATATAGTGGCACTGGAGTGGTTCCTGAATTGCAACACGAAATTCTGAGGTATCAATTCATCAGCTGTTTTTATTGTGGTGGGATCTGAGAATTTGGGTCAGCAGAGCCCTGTATTGTCAGGGGGAGGTGTCTGTGAGCCTGACAGAATCCAGCACTCAGACTAATCTTTTTTTGAGTATGGTAGGTTTCTTCATTCCTTTCCTCCTGCCCTTAGCCATTGCTAGAATGTCACAGTGAAAATAGAATTGAGGCCGTTTTTCACTCATTACATGTTCTTGTTTGTTTTGTTTCTTCTGCAAGGCTGGGCAAGGTTGATCTCGATGCAAATTCATTCACATCTGAGGAGCTTAAAAAGGCCTTGGCTAAAATGAAGGAAAGTGAGAAGGCAGAAAGGAAGGTGAGTATCCCATTTCTAAAGCAGCACACATTGCAGGGATCTGAAAACACCCTGTTACACTCTGCTGAAACACAGTGGTTTAAATGATTGCTTGGAAAACACTGTGCAAACTAATTTTGTGGTGAATATGGACCTGAAATACCTTTATTAACCTGTTAGTGATATTGTTCCCTGACTTTTCTGTACGACTTGAAGATTCTGTCAGTGGTTTGGGTTGGATAGGACCTTTAAAGCTGATCCAGTCCCACCCCTGCCACGGGTAGGGACACCTTCCACTATCTCAGGTTGCTCCAAGCCCCATTCAAGCTGGCCTTCGACATTTCCAGGGATCCAGGGGCAGCCACAGCTGCTCTGAACAATGTAATTTATCTGTTTCACTGCAGCTCAATTCACAAAAATGTCTGCAGACCCCAAAGGGAACTGGATTGCAGCTGACGGTATTTACAGAGGGTATTTCCCTTTACTCTCCTTGCTTTGGGTTTCCAACCTTGTGCTCTGGATAGCAAAACCCAAGTGGCCATGGTGAAGCAGGGGCTGACGTTTCCTTACACAAGCTCCAAGTTGTCCATTTAGTTATAAAACAAACCACAGCCGAAGTAAATAGGTGGGAAGATGTGTGACTCATCAGGTACATCAGAGCCTCTTTCCCTTCTCCCCCTCAGCAGTATTTCTTTAACCCTCGCTCCTCCTGCTGCCTTGGTCTTGGCTCACTCAAAAACTGAAAGAGGAGTCAAGGCTCTAAAGTTCTGGTGTCACAGAAAGGCTTTTTCTTCCCTTATGTGGCAGCATGGCATGATTTCATTTGCTGGAGATTATTTCCATAGCAGCATTGCTGATTGATTGCAGGGCTGCTGAAAAGGGCTGCTGGAAATGAGGATCATTGAAATGCAAAAATTAGTGATACTCTATTAGGTGAAAATAAGCCATATTTTAAAACCCCCTGTTAGAATAGCTTTTGTCCCAGCAACTGGGCTAAAAGCAGCTACACCTAATGGACCTAAAGTATTCCATTTGCAGTCACTGCTGCAGAGAGCAAATCCATCCCTGACGGCTCAGTGTCAGAGGAAATGGAGTTACACCGAGCCTCTCTGTGCTCCGGCAGAGGCAGCTCGGGGGGGGGGGGGGATGGGTTGGGTGTGGTACCTCTGGTAATTTATCATTCCATTGACACAGCTTTCACCTCCGTTGCTCACTTGGTTTTCCTCCAGCCCTCTCTGATCCCTCATGGGGAGCAGGACAGTGCAAACCCTCCAGCTGAGGCTCACTCCACATACAAACACATCTTGGCATTTGTGACAAATGCCTTCCAAAAGGGGCTTTCTGCCTTTCTCCTGTCCTTGGGGCAGCCCAGCTCCAGCATGGCCTCTCTGCTGCTTCTGTCCCCTGCAGCAGCAGGCTCTGTCCCCAGTGCCACCAGTGCTGATGTTCTGCACTTCTGGGGCTCTCTGAGATCTCTGACAGAGCCTTTCCTCCTCACCACATGTTTTGTGTCAGCTCTCTGTTCAGGGCAGCCCTTGGGGTGCTGTTACTGCGAGGGAGATGAGCTGAGGACAGGCTGTGTGCTGGCCAAGCCCCATGGCACAGCACGTCAGCTGCTCCCAGCTTATCACTGCTCCTTCTGCCTCCCTTTCTGACAGCTTCTGTCCTCACACCTCTCCCTAGGAGATAGACCCTTCCAGGAATTTGCTCAACGCTTGGAAAGGCAAAAGCATCTTTGTCTGTGTCTGAGAACTCGTTGGAGTCACTGGGCACTTTGGGCTGGATGGACCTCTGGAGCTCTCCAGCCTCATGTCCAGTTACAGAGAGGTTCGGTTGTAAGATCAGGGAGGTGCCTCAGGGCTTTTTGCAGCCAGGTTTTGAGAAGATCCACCTGCAGGCAAGCAGAGAACAGCAGTACTGCTGCCTGTGGGCTTGATGTTGAATTGGATGGAAATGGGATGTAGAAATAGTGCACAAATGCTGTAGAGATGTAGAACTGGCGCACAGAGCTCTACTGTTCACTCATATTGTGGGTATATCACAGCTAACTGGGTTCCTGGGCTTCTCAGAAGGACCCTGCCCCTGAACCTCTGATGTAGAGCAATAAATCCATTGGCACAGACAGCCAGGTTCCCTTTGTGAATTTTGGGGCTGGCATTCCTTTCTGTGTCTGTCTTGTCTCTCTTCATCTCCTGTCTTTTTATCTCACATCTGGTTTTTCCTCCTTTTGTTTCCAAGGCCCGAGAGGAAGAGGTGAGGAAGAAGTTCCGGCCCATAGAGCAGCTGAAGGAGGAGTTTGAAAAGCTGAACATGAAGATAGAAACAGATTATGAAATTATGGTTTAATTAATCAGCAAATTCAACAGCTCTGCCTCCACGCTGGATGAGAAAGTCGCGGCGCTTTATGATCTCGAATATTATTTTCACCAGGTAACAAGAATGCCTCAGTAACTACCGTGTAAAATCCGGGGATACGGTGTCATAAACGGGGCTTTATTTTTCTTATCAGTATCAGGTAATACAAATTGCTTAATTACCATAATCCTGGGACAATAACAGACAGCAGAGGACTAGTGCAGGCTTATTTTATATCCAGGTTGGAATTAATCATCGCTTGTGCCAGGAGCCAGCAGTATCCTGGTGGTTGCCTGATTTGTTGTCTGTTCTCAGGCTGGTTTTCTTATCCTCTCTTTTTCCTTTTTTATGTCCTTAATGTTACAAAATGGGGTTTTAGCTGCCATTTTTGGGTAAGTAGAGTGGTGGTTGCTCAGAAAATAATTATTTTCTCTCTGCTTCGATGGAAAGCTGCCGTGGTTGATGGTAGGTGCCTTTATATCACAGAGAACGTCTTTGTACCAGAAAAGGTGACAGCCACCCAAAACCCCCTATTTTGTCTTGGTGTGAGTAAGCAGTGGCAAGCAGAGCCTCGCTGTGCTAATTAGCTCTGTATGAGGGTGAACATATTTCCTGGCATCTCGCTTCCTCGGGTTTGTGCTCACACTTTTCCCCCCTCTCTCTGATCTCTCTTGCTCTGCTTTCAGCTCACACATTCCTACCTCCCCTTGGATGCAGCTGCAGGCACAGAGCTCTGCTCTCCTGGGCTTGGTGCCTGCCTTGGTGCCACCCCTGGGAGGGTGTCTGGGCATCCAGCCTCTGCTCTGCCATGTGGGAAGGGACTTGGCTTCTCCCTCCCCAGTGACTGGGGAGAGTCTGGAGTGCACTGGGAGAGTTTCCAATGGCACTTTGTCATTTCAGAGGGTGAATAGGACAACTCTTGGGAGGTGCCAGTGCAAGCCCTTTCACTGGAACAGCACTTGTTGAACCAAATGTGGTATTTGGAGGCAGGTAGCTGAAGTGTTGCTGCTGTGAGAGAGAGAGTCCATGTGCCAGCTGATACAAGTGTTATTTCCAGGACTCTTTGTCTTGAATTTCCACTCTGAATTGTCATTGTGGGCATGCAGAGGCTTCCTTGCTGTTTGTTCTCCCTGCTTTTGTGTCACTGAAGGCATCTGTGTGACTCAGAGAATAACTGTGAAAAATGGGCACCCAAAGAGCTTCATATTTGTGCTCAGGGCTAATCTTGCCTGATTAAGGGTGCCAGAGCATCAGGCCATTGTGCTAAAAAGCAACCCCCAAATGCCCTGGCATGCCTTGAATTCCAGCATAGCGATCTGGACTATTCCAGCAGAAAATCCCTGCAGCACAGGATGGGGCAAACAATTTCAGAATGGCAGAGGAGCAGGGACTGGAGCATCAAAGGGAAGCACATGCAGCATCAAAGGGGTCAGAGAGGGGGAATGGCAGGAGGCTGGCAGGAGCACAGGGGCTCCTTTGTGCGCCGATCACAGCGCTGCTCTGTGCCCGCGCTTTCGGGGCAGATGGCTGGGCAGCACCTTCTTGTCAGGCAGGAAGCTGATAAGAAATATGACTTGTCTCTAAGCCAGCATGCCTTTTCCTCCTCTTTCTTCTTCCAGTCAGTTGAATGCGTCCACAGCATTATCTCTGCTTGGGACTGACTTTAGCAGCAGTGGCTTAATGTAATTACTGAACTGCAGCCAAAGGATGCTGGTGCCGCATAACTCTGGAAGGGCTGAACTGCGAGGACTCCTCTGCAGCAAGTCACAGCCCTGCTGTGGGAGCAGGGGATCCTTGCAGATGTGGGTGGCCAAGGACTTGTGTAGGGCCACTTTGCAAGTCCCACCTTCCCCAGCCTCCATCAGAGCAGTACCATGCCGTGCCATGGCTTTTCAGAACTGTTTGGCTCCTGGGCATCCTGTGTCCCGGAGACAGCAGCAGGATGGCCAAGTTTATAGGGACAGTTAAAAGAACAGCATCTGAAAGGATACAAAAGCTGCTGCAAATCCTGAATCAGCCCCAGCAGACCTGCAGAGAGCAGCTTTGCAGAGGGACAGTTGGGTATTGTCCCACTGGGGAGCAGAGATGAGCTGGAGCTCCCCAGGTCCTGCTTTGGTTGGTAACGACAGACCTGTAGGACACAAAGCTTCTTCTTCTCCTGGGTACCTGAAATATCTGACTTAGGGCCAATTGTGATGAAGGTACATGGTTGAGATAAATATAACACTGAGCATGAAGTCATTGACTAGAAGAGGGTCCCACATGCCCTGCATGGCTTGTGGTCCTGTTCCACCTCATCAGGGGGTTGGCTTGCCCTGCTGATAACTCATTTTTATATTCTGTTTCCATCAGCCAACGATTGCTGTTGTGTCCCTGTCTTTCAGAGAGATATGTCGAATTTCTAAAGCTGATTTTTCTGTGCAGGCAGAAACTGATTTTTCTGTGCAGGCAGTTCTGAGCATTCATCAGATCCTCTTTTAAACTGAAAAAAATAATCATTGAATACCAAAATGCATTGATTTGACTTTGGACTGAATTTTGTACTTGAAGTAGTTTGTGCTGTTTCTCTAAATTTTGTCTGTGAGCACTCAGAGCCTTTTCTGATCTCCTCTCCAAGAGCAGATGCCCGCTGGGACTGTGCCTGGCTAGCCCCTGATCCACTTAGAGCCAGAGGCTGATGAATTCCCACTAATGTGCAAACTTTTCCCTACTGGCAGTTAACCCATTATTGTTTGCTTAGAAAAGTCATTGTGGGGCTGCTCCCTGGGGAAGCTCCTGGATGACCCCTCCAAGCTGGGACTGGCTTTTTCCTTCCTTGTCCATGGGAAGTTGTTGATGGAACTCATGGAGAACTCCCAGAACTGCCCATGCTACTCGCTCCCATGCCCCCTTTGCACCCTGTTGGTGCTGACAGGCTCCTAAACATCCCTGACTCCTGGTGCTACAATTACAGCATCAATTAATTAACTTAATTTGCAAAACATGCAATTCCCTGGATCCCTAGTAAAGGCTTGCTCAGGGGAGAGCAAAGAGCTGGAGTTTTTTGACATCAGCAAATATATCGAGTTTTTGACACCACCTGAATTGCCAAAATACATGTCAAGAGCAGTTTTGATAGCTATGATCAAAGTATTTGAGTTTCCAGTGATGCCTTCTGAGTGTGACAATGTCCTCCCACAAGGACACTGTGCCTGGGCAGCTGTGACATCTCTGCTCGTGGGCAGGGCTGTGCTAAGCTCAGCCACAGCCATTCCCTCAGAATTTTTAATTCCTTGTAAAATTCCCTGCTGGTCAGAGCAGGAGGGAAGGGATGCTGTGGGTGTGAAGGGAAGTGTTCTCCAGGGACTGGGGCTTTGTGCTGATGGAAGCTGCTCTCTCCCAGGTGGACAATGCCAAGGATTTCCTGTCCATGGGTGGGCTCCGGCTGGTGATTGAGGGGCTGAACAGCAGCGAGGCCTCGCTGAAGGAACACGCTGCCTTTGTCCTGGGAGCTGCCCTGTCCAGGTGAGACCTGCCCTCACCTGGGCTCTATGCCTCTCTCCACCTCCCTTGGTTTATTTCTGATAGCAGAGACCAAAAGCTGTGTTGTGAGACACCACAAAACTGTCTTGTCCCCTTCCTCGCCCTTGCAACATCTGTTTCCCCTTTTCCTCAGTGTGTCCTTATCTTGCTCATTGGACACATCCAGAAGTAATGTGGTGTCAAATCTATGATTGTTTCTTGGTTTCCCTGGGGTCCCTGTTTCTACAAAGTCCAAGGAAGGAATAATTCTCCTTCTGTCCCACTGACAGCTCTCTCTGGGGGAAGATGTAACAGAGGGTACAGTTACAAGCACCCCAGTGAGCACCTTTGTCCTTCCTCATCCTTGCTCCTGGGCTGCCTCAGGATGGCAAGGTGCTGATTTGAGCAGCTCCCATGGTCTTTAGAGAGAGAATTGGGCCCATGAACACGTGCCTCTGACATCAAAGGCGTGTTGATTAGATGTGGTGTCAGGAATAAGGGTCAGCAGCCAGAATCCAGAGGAGACTGACCTGCAGAATGTTTGAGGTTCAGGGGAAGGAGCCTGCTCTTCCTTATGCTGGGGCATCCTATGTAGTGCTGGCTGCAAGAGGTATCCTGTGGGCTCCATGGGTTTTCCTGGTGCCCCTTTTTTGATTTATGGGTTTTGGGGCTTTGCAGGGGATGTGTTGCTCATTCAGAGGTGCAGAGGCTTTAGAAATGCATTGGATGGACTCAAATTCAGGATCAGAAGTGCAGAGTGAAAATTGAAGGTCAGGACTGTTTTATCTGCATATTTCTACACCTAAAAATACAGTCACCTTCTCCAGCATCATAAATTATTTATGGCCTAGTCTAACACATGGTGCATGCACAGACCTGCATTTACTTGGCAATCTCACATGCAATGCAGTTGGTCCTCAGCGTGTGTGGAGTGATGGGCCTCGTGGACAGGAGCAGGTACCCAGGTTTATACCAGGGAAGGATCCAGATCCAGCTTCTAGTCTGAAACAGAGCCTGATTTAGGGATGACAGGAAGATACATGACAAACAAAACCTGCTCTTCATATTCTGGTGTATCTTTGTCTCTGAAACAATACCAGAGTACCAGAATGGTTTGCTCAGGTTCTTTCTGTAGACACTTTCTGCATACCGAGAAGATCATGCAGAGGATCTGGAAACATTTGCAGGTAACTTATGAAATGACAGGGGCTGCTACAGAGCTTCTTTCCAGATGTACCGCCATGACATGGCCAGGACTCCAAAAATTCATTGTCTCATGGTACCTGACAGTGTAGCAGTGGCCACGAGAGTCACACTTCTGTGTAGTGTTTCTTACTCAAGTGCAAAAATCTTCTTTGGAGAGAGCCTCTCATCTGATATGACAACATTAAACTGTTGCTTTGCAAACTTGTGGACTTTTTTTCTTTGAAGGACATTCTGGCAGATGGTAATTTGGAGTGGTTTGGATGATACATGGTCTGAGAGCTCTGCTCCAAAATGTGAGGGATATTATGCCTTGGTTTGAGTTTGCCTTTTCTCCCTTTGCTGTGCTTAAGCTTTCTCAGTAGACACCTACATGCCAACTTATCTGCTGTGTACTCACTTGTTTAATTCTTTTGTTCATACATTTTCTCAGCTTACTCCATGCTCTAATTAAACTGTTGGTGGCATTTCAGGTACTTCACACAGCATTTTGCATTTTTCTGAGGGCTTGTTTTTTATTTCCTTCCCTCGTGGTTGTTCCTGAGAGCCTTAGAGAGGTGGTAGGGCTTTCCAGTAAATTCCCAGAGGTGTCACAGCTCGCTGGGCTGCAGGGACACGATCTGCTCTGTGCTTGTGTGCCTGGGGCTGGTGTCAGATCCTCTGTTGGATGCTGAGCCTGGGAAGAGGCAATGGTCTGCTGCTCACCAAATGGGTCTGTGGCGCCACCTCCCAGGTCTCTTCAGCCAGGCTGGCTCAGGCCAGTGGTTTCAAGCCAGGCAAACATTCCCAGAGGGAAATCTGGGCATGATGAGAGCAGCTCCAGAGCCTGGCACAGGAGGTCAATAACTCCTGGCACAGCTCAGTCTGGAAGAGGGAGTTTGGCCTTGTCTGTAGACAAGTGTTTAACACAGGAGGAAACCACTGGACCCAGAGTGATTCCAGACATGCCTGGGACACATCCAGAACTTTTCAGCTCTCAGAAATACCCAGATCTTCTCCAGATTTGCACTGTCCTCAACTCTGCTCAGGTAGTCAAGCAGGTAAGGGATGGAACAAACAGCTGCAGCCCCCAGGTCCTGCCTGCACATGGCCCTGCCAGGTACCTGGCTCAGAGCTCTGGCTGTGCTGGAAGCCCATTGGAACAAAAAGGTTTTCCAGGGGATCAGCATCTTGAGCCAACAGGCCAGGGGGCTGGCCAAGACTTGGATCAGCAAAGGCAGCAGGAGGAGAAGGCACAACAGGGCCAGCTCAGGATTTCCCCTTCCTGATATTATCGCTCCTATTTATTTGGCTTAAAGCAGACTTGAAAAGCAGCCATAGCACAGCATGACTGGGACCTCAGGGCACAGGGTCCCAGGTCCAGCTGCCAGGGTCTGACCTCCTGACATCCATCTGCCTCTGGGAGCCTCTGCCATAGGAGAGGCAGATATCTTCACTTGACAGGGAGGAAATCAAGGTTTCATCTCATGTTTCTCTTATATGTCCTTCACTTCAGGCATTTGGGTTTTAATTGCTGAGTCTGTGACCAAATCAAACATCATTCCTTCTGGTGGAGTTCTCTGAGCAGTGCCCTTATTGCAAGTCTAAAACCTCATCACACTCTTACTGTTTTTAAGCCTTTAACAAAATGTTTTTCCATTCAGCAGTTTGCAAAAGTAAACTTAATTTGAACAATCCTCAAGTGCTCTGATTGCAAATAAAAGTTATATGCACTAACAAAAATAATTGCTAGGCATGTGGGGTTGTACATTTAGGTATCCATAATTCACTAACAGTATATGCCAATACACAGAATTATCTGGATTTCCAGTGATTGCATTATCATAAAAGCATGTTAGAATTTATCCTGTGGTACTAACATTTAAATATATATAAGTATGAAATATTAAGATCCAGCATTTTGGAGGCAAGTGAAACTACTTTCTGTAAAATGTTCCTGCATATTTTGAAGGTACACTCCAGTATCTTCGCATGACAATCAGCATTCACACCATTGGGTCCAAACATTACAAAAATGTCAATGTTTTATGCAAAGAGGAGATATATTAAGCTAAAAAAGATTGCTGATGAGAGAAGTGTCTTCTGATGTCCTCTGAGCTATTTACAGGCAGCATCTCCCTTTGTTCATGGCACAGCCAGGCCTCTGTGCAATCTGTATCTATATGTTTCACAAGAGTGGAAATGTTAGCCAGAAAGGATTATGTGTGCGATTAAAACCTCCATTTGTGAAAATTTTACCTACAGGAAACGTTTTTCCACACCAATAATTTGAAGATTTTAGTATTTTGTAATAAAAGGATTTTTGTTTAGAAGGGGAATAATAATTTATGTTGGATGACTTCTTGAAGCTTTATCCCAAATGCTCCCTGTGTACTTAGGGATGAGTTGGAGGTGAGGATGGAGAGAAGTTAAGCTGTAGGACCTTCAAGGCAAAGGGAAGCAGTTTGTATTTCATGGGGACAAGGCAGAAGGCTCAGAAGGTGAGATTTTGGTCTGGCCAGATGGGGAACTGGGAGGGCAGTCACTTGTGCAGCTGCAGTGAGAGACTCGTGGCATTTTGACCAGACCTTCCAAAGCCCACCCTGTGGGGTGGCCAGGGACAAGGATGTCCCACTGATGGTCCAAGCTGACATCTACCATGTGTCCTAGAAGGGCACAGGACAGTCCCAGCATAGCCTCTGCCCACAAGCCCAGCACTGCTGGGCTCTCACTGTTCCCTTTTGGCCCTGAGTGCTAAAATAATGTCACAGGGCTTGGTAAAGGCTTGGGAGTAAACTCATCACTGGTGAGAATTGAAGCGTGATCCTGTAGCCACACACAAGAGTTTTCCATGGATTGTCTTAGCTGTTTCCCAGAGATTAAACCCCTTAAGGGATGATCATGTGCATCCTGAATAGCCCATTTACTATTATTTGTATCACCAACTGTGAGGCTCGTTCAGAGCTTGCCCCACTCTGGTAAAGCCAAGGGAGGCACAAAACATGTGTTTACTTCTCAAGAGAAACCTCAGAGAAGCACCTAGAGTGATGGGCTCTGATTCCTGCTGTTGTGCCGGGGTGTCCAACAGAGCTCAACATCATGGGGTTCACCTAGTTTTGCTTCTGCTTTTCCATTGTTTTTTCTGAGGGAAGAGGGATGTGGCAATGCTGTCTCCTTGCTCTGTCCAGCAGTCCCCTTGTGGTGCCCATTTTCATAGAGCACAAGACTTCCCTGCTCTGTTGGAGAAGCAGCAGCCCCTCCAGGATGCCTCTGACAAGAGGAAAGAGCTTCCACCAGATTTAAGGGGTTTGACTTAGGTCCAGCTGTGCACTGAAACTTGTTGGTGCTTGCTTAAATAACACAGAGGCCCAAGCAATAAACCCAGGAAAAGTAAAATTAAAGACCTTGCTTCAATGCTGTCTTGTAAGGACATAAGAATTTCTGTGCAGAGAAATAAATCTGGTTAGCTTAACAAGCACTGTCCCTACCCATTTATTTCCAATCCATCTTCATCCCTTCCTCCTCCAGCTTTTCCTTTTACATCCTGCAGTATTTTCCCATCTCTTTATCCACTTTCCCTGATTTTTTCAATGGCCCTGTTTGCCCACACCATGTGTTTGCCATCTCCCAGTTGCAGTAATTCCAGCTCCACTCTTTGACTGCTTATAATTTCTTGCTTTGTAGATTGTCTCCTCTATTTTCATTCGAACTCCTGACTTGTGTGAAGTTATCAGCCTCACTGCACTTATTTTCAAATTAATTTGATTGGGTCACTTCAATTTTTTTTCTGTAATGATAATGAACTCAACCTATTTAGCCTTTTCCCATTATGAATAACCTTAACAAAAACTGCAGTGCAGTATAAATGGGTGTTTCATCATTGTGGTTAATTACACAGAAGAATAAATCCCTAAACATTTTTCAGCCTCTGGAATCTAACAAGGAAGTGTAATTAACAATTAGAGAGTAAACTGCCATCCTTGTGCTCTCAGGAAGACAAGGAGGGAAAAGTCTAGAATCCAAGGTTTGCTCCTGGGTTTTTAAGGAGAAATATTTGGGGCAATGCTGATGGCTGGGAGTGGCAGGGGGTGGGGGCAGGCCCTTGTCTTGTGCCAGGTGTGTTTTCCCAGGTGCCTGTGGCTGCTGGAGAGGGGATGGACACCTTGGCCTCAGCTGAGGGACTGGGCTTAGGCTGAGGACATTGTCCTTTCTGTAAAACAGGGGAATTCTGCAGTGAGATCTCTGACTTAGGCTGGTGCTGTGAGAGGACACAGAAGTCAAGCAGTGGGGATGAAATGTGTGTTTGGCCTCACACCCCACGTGGGCAGTGAGCTCCCACACACTCCCCCAGCACTGGGCTCCACTGGCTTCTCCCCCTTACCTGGGGTCAGGCAGGTGGCCTTGTCCTCCTGAGTCCTTCACACAGCACTGGGTGCTCCCAGAGCCTGCAGGGTCTCCTCAGTCCACAGCTGCTGGTACTCTAAGAGCTGTGGGAGGTGTCCTGCCCTGCAAACACAGTCCCACAGAACAGCCAGTGCTGCCCAGGGCTGTGACAGGCATGGGGAGCACCAGGAAGCTGCTCCAGCAGAGCTTCAGCAGGGAGGGAAAGACTCACCACAGCCAGCTCATGCATTATATAAAACATGTTGTTGCTGTCTCATCGTGTTAAGTAAATGTTCTCTGCTGAAGCCTTTGAGTTATTGTGGTGGTTTCCATTTAAAATACATGTTCAGGCTGGTTACCAAATCACTTTCTGCCAAAAAAACCAGCCCAAACTTGCTGTTTCCCAGTGCAGACTGTAGCTGGACACAACATGTATTCCTCTGTCTCTTCAGCCACTATTCATTCATCCTTCTTGTTCTCTACAATTCCCTGGCAGGAGGGTGGAGCCAGGCAGGGGTCAGTCTCTTCCCTCAAGTAACAAGCAGTAGGACATGAGAAAACAGCCTCAGGTTCTGCCAGGGGAGGTTTAGATTAGGGAATTTTTTTTCACTGAAAGGTTTGTGAAGTACTGGAGCAGCCCTGGAGGGGTTGAAAAGCTGCACAGATTTGGCACTTCACAGCTTAGCAGTGAACACGGTGGTGTGAGATTAATGGTTGGCCTTGATGATCTTGGATGTCTTTCCCAGCCTAAATGATTTTGTGATCCTATGTTTTCTGTTTATCCTTTTTACTACAGCCTGTACACTCTGCTAATGCCTTCACAGGCTTCAGAGATTTTCCTCTCTAACCACCTACATTATTTTCCTGACCTGCTGTGACTTTCCCAGGTCTTGGCATGTTCTCTGCATCCCCTCCAAGCAATAGGTGTAGAGCACTCACCAAGAGGAGGCACCTGCATTTGCTCTTTGCTATGGAAGCATGCAGATCCAATCTCTGCCTCTGTAAGTCCTGCTGCCTGCACCCTCCTAGCCCTTTCTGATGGTGGCTTTTGTTGGATTTCATTGCCAACTGGCAGAACTGGGCTGTCAGAGGGATGTTGGGGGGCTGCCGATTCCTCTTGTAGCCTCTCTTCTGGATTTAGCCATATTTTCTTTCCCATTCCTCTCCTTGTGCTGAGGGAGAGGGCAGCAGATCTTTCACAGGAGGCAAAATAATACAAACCAGCAACTGCAGGCTCCCATGGCATCCAAGAACAGCCCTTGGCTGTCCTGACTGAAGAGAGATCAACTTCTTTTCCAGGCTGGCATCTTCCAGCCTATCTGTTCTCTTAATACAGTGCTTTGATAAGTTTTCTCACATCTGTCTATTCATGTGCTTAAAGATTCCTTGAAACAGGTGATTATTCATCCATGCAGACAGCTCCTCAGGCCTTCCACCAGACTGCTGCCAACCTCAGCTGCTTTGAGGCTCTCCAGGTGTTTGCACGGGATGTTGAGAGAAAACAACAACTTACTGGAAATTATCTCTTTCTGAAGAAACTCCTCATCACTGTTAACTACTTGCTCTTCCCTCAGGTGCTGACATTCTGTGTCTTCTGAGCTGGGTTTTTATGCCTGTCACAGACATTTCTTCACAGAAATCCTTTCTTTCGGATTTCTGCGTCTTCTGGAGGCCAGAGGCCTCAGAAGACAAGGTAAACAATTATTATCAGATGCTGTGGAATGCAACAGGGACACCTTGATTGGCTCATTTTCTATTTTTATAATTAAGGGCCAATCACCAGTGCAAGCTAGGGGACTGAGTCCTTGAACACAACTTTGTTATAGTTTCTTTCTATCTATTCCTAGCCTAGCTTAGCAGCTCTGCAAACCTCTCTCTATATTCTATTAGCATAGTAATAATGTATTATATATAATATCTTAATAAATAAGCCTTCTGATCAAGAAACAAGATTCATCGTCTCTCTCACCACCAGCAGTGACCTACTCAGGCGCAGTAATGTCTGGTGACCCCTCGTGTTAGAGCAGAAATTAATTTGATAAGACCAGAGGAGCAAATTGCTGCACTGGGTAAAAATCCTTTATGTGTAGCATTTGATGGTTGCTTTGAAGTGACCACACAAGTGGATTCAAACCAGGAGCTGAAGAACTGAAGATTTGGACAGAGTTCACCACCAAGGCTGACCACAATAGAACCTTCTTCTGGAAAACCATCAGGAAAGATGATGGAAAAGAGCAGCAGACCTGTGGAGCTGGCCAGAGCAAGCTGGACTCTTTCAAAAGGTACTGTGGGCTTTTCTATCCCTGATGAACCAGCCCTTCGTAGCTTGTGGCTGTTCGTATGGCAAACACATGCCTTGCCAGAAGAGATTCAGTTCTCCCCTTCAGAGGAGAGCCTCATTGCTCTCTGGCAACATTGGTGCAGAGAAGACGGATCTTTTTTCTCAGAAACAGATCTCTATGGGTTCTTTAGACAGGCAAAGCTTTTTGGGTTTTTTACTGATGTCCTGTACGCTTTAGATGTTTTTGTCGGGGAGTGCATGGACTCGATTATCCAGTGCGTCTACAGTCAGGGATGCGTGTTGCCTTCTATCTACCCAGCATTTATAAAGCTTTTCCCAGTTTTGAAGCGCAGAGCAGCTTGTTTTCCATGGATTTCTAACTGTTATGACCAGGCCCCGTTTCCACCCCCTTGGCAGAAGACCCCGTGGGTGATGACTTTGAGCTTCCCAGCCCCTCCTGCTTCACGGCGGGGGGGGGGGGCGAAACTGCGCCGCGTGAAGAAGTTTTTTTTTTACTTTTTCTCCGGAGCATGCTCAGATGGAGCCTTCTCCTTCCCCCCCTTTTCTCTCTCCGGGGGGATGGGAGTGGACGGTACTGCCACACCCGGCCTCTCAGACTCTGCCTCCTTCACACATGGGGGCGGCACCGGTCTCTGAGGCTTCCTCCACGCCCCTGCCAGAGCCGTCACTGCAGGAGATCCCGTCTCCGCCTCTCCAGGCAGTCCCGCCCGCGGCTTCACCGGCCTCCCCGGCCCTGCCACCACCTGCGCCGGAGATTGCAGAAGAGACAGTGCTTCTGGTCCCGATTGACCTGTTGCTAAGCAGTGACGATGCTCCGCTGCCGCTTCTCCTGGCTCCGCTGCTGCCCGTGCCGTGCCTGCCGCCGCTTTCAGAGCCAAGGGACACAGCAACAGCGTGTTCCCGCGCATCCCCGCCGCCTCAAGCCGAGACAGTTCCTGTTCAGGATGGGGCTGAAAACAGCGTTGAGCCCGCGGGACCCTCAGAGCAGCCCATGGCTGATCTTACAATCAGCGTGGTTCCCTCCCCAGTTCCGGCTCCCCCCTCGCTGCTCAGACTGGCCGCTCCAGTGGCTCTGCCGTTGTCGGGGGCTCTGCCCTCCGGGTTGGCATCAGAGACTGCCGTGGCACCGGCGGCTTGTTCGAGCTCGGGCTGTCCCAGGCCGGCTGCCCCAGCAGCCGCCCCGGCGGGGAATCTGTCCTTCAGTGAAGCGGGGGCTGCCCGCCAGCTGACTCTTGTGGCAGTCCAGCTGCCGGTTTTTAAGATCAGCGGCGGTTTGGGGGGTGATGTTTCGGTTGCTGTCCCATGGAGGCTGCCATCTCTGCCGCCCCTCTTGTGCCCTAGGGGCGAGGGGCAGGTGGATTCTGCCGAAAGTTCTGCCTTTGGTCCCCAGCCCGGTGGGGATGGTGCCGCGTTGCTGTGAGAAACAAACATTCCCAGACCCGAGATGAAGATTCTCGGGGCAGCTTCTATTTCCTCACAGCTGGCATGCCTCAGTGGTATTGGGGAAAGGAAGCATCTCACTACCCGTGCTGCCATTGTGCTGGCAGCAGGGTTCAGGCCTGTGGAAATGCAGAGCCTTCCTCACGGGTTTGGCCTGGGCCGTTGGGCTCAGGAAATTCCTGGGCTGGCCCCACTGCGTGGCCTCCTTATGTTTTTGGGGATTCTGGTTTGTCCTACTGGACCTGGTCCCCCTTTGTGAGCCAGTGTTGGGGTTTCTGGTCCAGCATGGGCCAGGGCCCCCAGGGCCTTTTCCTTCACTGGCACTGCTCTGCTCGGCTGCTGCTCTTTTGCTTTTCGATTAAAAAAAAAAAAAAAAAAAAAAATTAAATAAAAAAGATTGAAAATAGCAGGCAGCAGCTCTTAAGCACTGAAGCACTGAAGGGCCAGAAAAGGACATTCTAAAAATTGTTCAAATTGTTTTAAATTGTTTTAAATAGTTAAAAATTGTGTTATGCTGTTTCAGGACAAAAAGGACTCTCAGATGTCCAAAAGAAACAACTTCAGCTGAGGGACTGTTCCTGAAACTCAGCTGCATGGACTTAAACTCTTTGCATTGTATTTTGCATTTTTCTTATATTGTAGGACTGTTTTAGTGATTTATTAGTATTCTATATTTTATAGGTGAAGAAATTTCCTGTTCATTCCACATCAGCATTTTTCTTTTATTTTATACAATTTAAAAAGGTGAGATGTCGCAGACATTTCTTTACAGAAATCCTTTCTTTCGGATTTCTGCGTCTTCTGGAGGCCAGAGGCCTCAGAAGTCAAGGTAAACAATTATTATCAGATGCTGTGGAATGCAACAGGGACACCTTGATTGGCTCATTTTCTATTTTTATAATTAAGGGCCAATCACCAGTGCAAGCTAGGGGACTGAGTCCTTGAACACAACTTTGTTATAGTTTCTTTCTATCTATTCCTAGCCTAGTTTAGCAGCTCTGCAAACCTCTCTCTATATTCTATTAGCATAGTAATAATGTATTATATATAATATCTTAATAAATAAGCCTTCTGATCAAGAAACAAGATTCACCGTCTCTCTCACCACCAGCAGCGACCCACTCAGGCACAGTAATGGATGCCCCTTTGTTTTAGATAATCTTTTTTTCTGCTTGAAAGGAGATGTCCAGCAGAGGCCCTCAGAGCAGCCTGGCATGTTTTGGGAGGGTATGAGTCCCTGGCAGCCATGCAGCCCTCTGGGCCCTGATGCTCAGGGCAGCTGTCTGTGGCCACCTGATGTCCCACGGGAGCTGGGCCCGTGGCAGCCCCTCCCTGAGGGCAGCTATGTCCCCACATGGGCTGGAGGAACGCTCTCACAGCCGCTCCCCACCGAGGCTCGGCCCCTCGGTGCCACTGCAGGAGCCCTTCATAGATTTGAAAACTAATTTGCTGCTCAGAGCATCAATAGATGTACGTCACTTGTTCTTTCTGCTGCATTTAATGAGTTTCCAAAGTACTGCAGCCAGTTCCAGAAGGCTGCCATCAAAGGATCTTGGCTTCCGTCAGAATCCTCATGCTCCTCAGCACTCTGCACTTCTCACGTCTCACATGTCTCTTATGAATTCAACGCAGAGGACATCGTATAATTTCTTGCAAACATCCTTTCCAGACTGTCTCTCCTTTTTCCCTGAATGCCTTGAACACAGGGCATGAGAGAGAGGAAGGGCTCTTCCTGCAGTGAGGTGGTGTTATCTGGAGCCCAGGCAAAATGTGGGTCATGCTAAACGTCCTGTCACTGCTGCTCCCCACGGTCATGACTCCCTCAGTTATTCCCTTCTGGGGCTCACCATAACTGTTCCCTTGTGTTAATCATCCTGAAGCTGGCTTTGGGCATCCCAGCCTCAGCTGTCACCATGTGGGACAACACCTCCATGTGGGTGAGGAGGGTGCTGCCAGACTGACAGCCAGGGGACAATGGGCACAGCCCTGCAGTGGCAGTTCCAAGGGACAGATCATTAATCCGTAGCTGCATCTGCTGAGATCAATAATTAGGGCTGTTGTTTTGTAAAACCCCCCAGATCCACATGGGAATTGCCTTATTGAAGTGGACATGCAAGCCTGGCTGGCTGGAAAGGCCCCGTGGGGGGATTACAGAGGAAGGAACACAAAACCCAGGTGCCAACAGTGTGCTGACATGTAAATGAGGTTTCCTGAAGCCTTTAGCATCTTAAACCTGCCATACACGATGAACCACAAGGGTTCTTGGGTTTTATCTATTTCTGTCACTGCAACAGGGAGGGTTGGAGAGGGTTCCTGGGTGCTGGGCCATGCCTGGATGCTGCTGCCAGCATCCCTCTGCATGGGAGCCTGTGTGAGCTCCTCTGCATGTTCCTCCTCTCCTTCTGGAAGCAGGTTGTGTTATATTTCCATACATACTTTGTCATAAAAGCCCCTAAATATGATTTTTGTTTGTTTGCATATCTTGCAAGGAGCAGGAACTCACCTTAGTTGTTTTCCAAATTAATACCCCGCTGGTTTTCCTTAAAAGGTGTTTTTTCCAAGCTGAGAACAGTAACGACTCTGAGATTTCTTTTTAAAAAATGCATTTTCTTCTCAGGTACTTCATATTGAAATCTGTCTTAATTTCAGTTCAGCTAGTGTGTGAAAACACACAGTGTGGCATTATTAGTCCCTGAAGGAATAAGGACAGATGGAGCCCAAAATGGAACTGGCTTTATGATTAATTGAAACCTTCAAGAGTGCAGTGGAATCAGGGCTTGATCCTGCCCTGGCAGCACCTGGGGATCAATTCAGCAGGCATGAAGAGCTCAGGGGGAGACACACAGCTGTCACCTGGCAGAGCCAGCCCCGAGTTGTCCCCTCCTGGTGGGACCTGTGGCTGGAGGAGGGCAGGGTGGCCCAGGTGTGGGCTGGGGGCAGGGAGGGATGGTGGTGTGTCGGGGTCCTTGCGTGGATGATGTGCTTGGGTAATGAGCTGCTGTTCCTGCCTCGAGCCTCCCGTGGCTAGGCATGATGGCTCCCGTGTCCAGGGAGCTCAGCAGGGAGCAGGGGAGTGTTGTGAGGCACACTCCAAAAAACTCAGCAATGTGGAGCAATAGGGATTTGAGCTCTGCTCTGGGTTCTTGCTCCATGTGTGACCTGCACAGTTTCCTTAGGTTTCCCATCCTTGCCTGTGAGAGGGAAAGGAATAATGAAGAAACACCACGTGGTGTTATGTGTGGTGGCTTTAGCATTAGTGGATATTTCTGAGGTTTGTAGCCACTGACATTTACAGCATTTTCTGCTGGATAGGAGGAGAAAAAGGTGTTGCAGAAAGGAGAGTTCTCCATCATGTTTTGGGAGCCAGGCCTCCCTGGCTTTACTGCTCATGGTGGTGCTTTAATGGTCAGCAGGTCCTGAGCAGCTCTTGAGCTGGGAAGATGTAGCAAGTGAGGCAAAATTTGCAAGGGCAAATTCTGGAGCTATGTCTGCACTTCTTTTTGGAAATGGCCTGAAGGGGATGGTCAAGGCCAGTGGTGGCAGCCCCAGGGGGTTCCCAGTTTCCCACCTGGTGCTCACTGCTGGTCTGGCCTCTGTGCACAGGCTGTGCTGCCGTGGCCCACGTGCCAAAGAGAGGCCTGTGGGTGCCTCCCCTGAGGCAGCCGAATGGGGCTGAGTGTTGGCAATAATTTAAGGAAGGATTTGGTGTGGGAAGTTGAAATTGGCTGTGGAGATGATGGTTTAAAGTGTGGACATGGCTGGGGGCCCATAGCTATGTGTGCTCAGCAGGTGTGTGTGCACTGAACTGGTCTTACTGGGCAAACTGGATAACAAATAGCATCTATGGGGCCATCAGCTGGGAACAAGGTACAGAGGGCATCTCCCAAATGCAGCCAGGAAAGTGTTTTAACAGGCACCAGCACCCCTTCCTGTGATGCAGTAGCAGCCCTCCCAGTTAAGAAGGTGATTAAGACATTGCTAATTGTCCTGATGAGTGGAAATTAGCTGGAAATGAGCTGATCCTGCAGATCTGTGGGGAGCTGAGCCAACTCCTGGGACATCATACCCAACACCTCACCAAACATGCAGTGTTTGCTCACTCCAACAAGTGCAGTTTGATTTTTTTTACCCCTGAGCCCCCTAGGGTGGCAGCAGGTTTGCTGAGGTAGGTTTTGTACAGGGAGGAAGGCTCTGTAGCTGAGCTCTCTCTGCAGGAGCTGGCCAGAAGTTGTGGAGAGACACTATGAGGCTGCTGTGGATTTTCTTTTCTTTCCCTGGGAACTCTGGGGATTGCAGATCAGTGGATTGTGGATTAGCGGATCAGGAATTAGAAATGCCTTTTTCATTCTTATGTTACACACTAATGAACTGACAAATTTAATTTCTTTAAATCCAGCTATTTCAGCTGGAATTAGCAAAGTCATCTTCTGTCTCTTCTGGTACCCTGAGCATGGCTGAATCCTGATCTCCCTGGGGTCACATCATCCACATTCACTTCTTTGTCTTTAGCCTGTAGCTGTTCCAGAAGTGCAGAGCGCTCTCCAGGAAGGGCCCATCCCTCATGTGTGGTTGCAGTGTCCAGGTGCTGCCAGGGGCTGTGGCTCTCTGCAGCCACGTCTGCCTGTGCCAGTGCAAGGAGGGGAGCTCAGCCCCAGGGAGGGAGAGGGGCTGGCACCAGTCTGGGGGCTCCAGCTTGGCTGTCTGAGCCCACTGGTAGCAGCTCAGGTGTCTCTACCAGGCAGACACCCTGTCCAACCCCATGGCTCTGCTGAGTGCCTCCATGGCACAGCACAGAGTGTTTGTCCAGCTCCAGGTGTGAGGTGTGCTTGGCTTACATCTGGAGTCAGACTATCCTGAGCTGAAGGGACCCACCAGGATCACCCCATCCAGCCCCTGTCTCTGCCCAGAACCCCCAGCAGTGCCCCCTGTGCATCCCTGGTGCCCAAAGGCTCCTGGAGCTCTGGCAGCCTCAGGGCCGTGCCCATTCCCTGGGCAGCCTGGGCAGTGCCAGCACCCTCTGGGGCAGAACCTTTCCCTGGTGTCCATCCCAAAGCTCCCCTGCAGCCGTTCCCTCCTTCCCTGAGCTCTGCCCTGGGCTCCTCTCTGCAGCTGAACCAGCCCAGTGCCCTCAGCCCTCCTCGGGTGGCCCCTGCAGGACCTTCCCCAGCCCGGCCTCTCCTTTGGGCATCTGGAACAGCTTTGGGGCTCTGATGTTGTGGCACCCAAAACTGTCTCAGAACTCAAAGTGAGGCCACTCCAGTGCAGAATAGAGAAGGGCAATCCCTTCCCTTGCCTGTGTGGCAATGCTGGGCCTGATGCCTCCAAAAAAGATGAAAGAAAAATCTAATAGATTTTGTTTGCCCTTGGGCTCATTCCTGTGAAGGAAGCTGAGATCTTCCCCTGCTCTTTTGCATCCATCTGTGGGGAGAGTCCTGTTCCTTGGGCAGCCCCTCCACTGTCACAGGCTGGGATTTGGGTGCTGCTGGTGGCTGTGCAGTCTGCAGTGGGCTCCATGAGCCTCTCCAGGGCTGAGGAAGCACCTCCCTACCCAAGCCCTGTTCCAGGGACAGCAGAGAGCACAAAAAGGCATTTCTGTCACTCAAAGCCTAATGGCCTGCGCTGTGGGACCCCGTCAGCTGGGGAAGAGCAGATCCATCATTACCCAGAGCTTTCAATGAGCACTAAACAAAACGGCCCTGGGTCTCCAGAGCAGGCTTTATTCCTGCATTCTGTGATGCTGAAAGTGGGTCTGCAAGCGGCTGCCTCACCACGAGCCCCAGCAGAGCCGTGGGCCGGTGGCAAAGCCGCTCCCGCTGCGGGTAGGAGCACAGCCCGGCCATCCCTCACTGCTCCACTGATGGACGGCTCTGGGGCTGTGCCAATAATATCTTGATTAACAATTAGCATGATGGAACCCGGAAATACATCTTGTTCCTCGCCCCAAGCCGACAGGTGAGGATGGATATATGTTGCCTGGTTCATTGCTGTGCCTTGTTAGAGCTTATTTAGGGTTGATTGAAAAGCAGAGGCTTTGTGTGAGGAGAGACCTTTAATCTCCTGGCAGAGCCAAGTGCGTTTCCCATCAGGAAGCATTCCTTCTCTGCTGCTTATCTCTAACCCCTGCTTTAAACCTGAGCCTGGCAGAGACCAAAAGAAAGGTGGGATCAAAACAAAAATAATTGGGATTGCTGGCTTCTGTGTGCAGTCTGAACCTGTTATTACTACTTATCAGCTAGTTATTCCTATATAACTCTTGCAAGAGACAATTCAGCAGTTGCAGCATCTCCTTGATGAAAAGCACTCCAATAAAATAACCATGGCAACAGTTGCTGGGGGCTGGCATGGTGAGGGACAGAGATGTGCTCTCCAAAGGACTCTGGGCCCAACTGCCCTGACAAATAGCCCTGCTGAGCACCAGGAGGTGATGTATGGACAGCTCTGTTGTCCTGGTGGGGTCCCAGATGTGCTGGGCATGCAGGCTGCCCCAGTGCACCCAGTTACAAGTCACAATTTGTGTCACATGGGTGTCTTCCCCTCCACATGGAAGGGGAGCTTGGAACCTGAAAGCTGAGGGGGAATCATGAGGACGCTCAATCAGAAAGAAAGGGCCAAGGAGGGGAGCTCAGGGAGGGACACCACCTGTTATCCCAAAGCCAAAGAGGATTTCCCAGGGTTTGGATGCTCTGGGAAAGGCTGTGTCTCTCTGCTGTTGGTGCCAGAGACTGGTATCGATAATAAACACTTGGCATGTCTAATTTCAGAGCAACTTCTTTTTAAACACATGCTGAGATTGTGTTTGATGCTCTACAGGAGGGGTGACAGAGGCATGTGGTGTTGCACGTGGGGAAGTTTGGGCATTTTCCTTGAAGAGTTGGCCCTTGGTGCATGGAGGAGCCAGCAGAGCCTGGACTGAGCCTGGAGAGTTTGTGCCAAGAGTCCTTCACCCCTGGCTCATCTCCCCACCATCCCACCCAGGGGGTCCTCTAGGGATCACTGTTAGGACCACCCATGTCCTACTGCTCCCCAAATGCTCTGGTCATAATCTTGGCTGGGGAGCAGCTTATCTTATGGGATGAAGGCCTCTCAAGTAGCTTTGTGGGCATGGTGGTGTTTTTGTTAGGCACTATCCTCTCATTGTTGTCTTCCTTAACTGGACATTTATAAGCCTGAAAAGTAAAAGAAGGAACATTCACCAGAAGAACAGAGAAGCCTGCTGAAAAGCAGCATTTGTACAGATTTCTAGAAAAGGGCAGTAAATACTCCACCTTTGCTCCATAATAATAATAGACAGACTAAGTATGTCTAAAAATATAAAATAACATGGGCCTATTTGGAATAGTCAACATCCTTATCAGCCTGCTGCCATCTCTGCAAACAAGTTTTGCTAGAGATTCTGGGCATGATTTTCAATGGCTCAGAGCAGCTGTAGCTTCTTTGACTTCAGTGAAAAGTCTGAGTGCTTGGCACGGTGGCAAACCAAGCCTCTTCCTTTCTGCTTCAAATTGGGGCTTGATTCTAAGTGAGATGAATTTTCTCCTCCTGATAATTCTGTGCATCTGAAGTGATTACAGCTCCACGTGAGTGCTCTTTTAGGAGATTTCAATGCAGCGTTTTCTTCCATCTTAAAAAGATTCCTTCAAGCCTTATGATGCTGGAGAAGGGGGGGGAAAATAAATCCTGGTGGAAGCCGTTACATCTTCCTATGCAGATGAGAGATTAAAATTTGTATTTTTATAAAACACTCACGGGGGCTAAATCGGAAAAGTTCTGTTGAGGTGAGCGGGTTTTGGCTGGTGGGAACATGCTGCTAAATTCTTATCTGCCGATGGGGTGGCAGAGCAGGGAGTGGTATTATTTGGAGTTCTTAGAGAGTGAGCTTTAATGTTTGCTTAACTCCACTAAAAATAGACGCCACCCTCTTTTCCTAATAGGCGGCATTTGTCACACTTGATTAATTTCCTCTCCCAAACTGAGCTCCTTCATGAATATTCATCTCTACTCCCCAGGAATCTGCCTGTCCTCACAAGTTGTACTCGCGGCGACCATGCCGTAACAATGCGAGTCAGGCTTCCAGGGCTCCCGAGTACCTGGCCCGATGCAGCAAAACGCACTGGTATCATCAGCTCCCATTGATTCCTGCTCCTCTCGGAGCCATGATTGCTCGTTATCCCTCTCGATGAGACCCTTAACGAGGCTCCCGTTCCTGTTGTCATAGCAGCACCTGGTGTAGCAAAGTGTCCGTGGCTGCTACTTTGTGATGGGAGGATCAGTTTGGCAGTTTTTCTAGTGGGGATTAGGCCAAAAGGTCCCTTCTGAACTGTGATGAATGTGGCTTCCTTCAGAAGAAACTGCAACTTGGTAGTTAGAGGGGATTTCTGATGAGGGAAGCTTTCCACAGCAGAGAGGGAGAGCAGTCCTCACAGAGCTCTTCCATTCGTGCTTTGCCACTGCTTAAAGCAGGAGGAAGCCAACCAGAAATGCCAAAGGAGGATGTAAAACGGCTGATTCCCTAGTAAGGAAGTCTGTCAGTGCCTCAGACCTTCCAATCTTGTCCAGAGCATGTGGAAGGTGCCTGCTACTTTCATTTGCTGCTGGAGTGGGAAAAATCTACTCGTGCTGGGAGCAGGGATCAGCTCTGGTGCCATTGCTCGGCACCACCAAGGAGATTTTCAGCCACATGCTAGAAGAGTTGCTCTGAAGAGTTGCTAGAAGAGAAGGAGTTGCTCTGGCGTTGTGGGTGAGAAATGTGCGTAGCAAAAGGAATGATCTCATCACACCTTTGCCCCTGCAAGTCCAGGAGCGCTGCATGGCAGCCATGGTTGGTTAAAGAGGGCACAAGAGACAGAGGGATGTTTGCTGCTTGACCCTGAGGAGTGATTTATCAGCCAGGATGCTCTTGTTAACTGGCAGGGCCTGTGCAAGGCTCAGCATCCCTGTCCTGGTGTGGAACAGCGGCATGGGGTTTGCTGCGGCTGTGCCTTCTCCAGGTGTCAAGGTTTGACACTGGCACAAGGCCAAATGCCCCCATGAAAATACACTTTCTCTGGTGTCTGCTGTGAGATTTTGACCAGGAACAAACAAAGCAGGCTCTCACTTGAAAAAAAGAAAAGTTTATTCACTAAACTACAAAAACAATTACTAAACTACACAGAAAAGAAAAAAAAGAAAAAAGACAAGGAAAATGAAATCCTCACAAAAACACTCTCCTCCTCCTCCCCCCTAAATTCCTAATACAATACATCTTCCAAAATCACCAATTCTGGGTCCAACACCACCCTTTAGAATGCTCAACTTCCAATTCCTCAAGAGGAGAAGGAGTCCTTCCATGTGTCGTGGCGGCCTTTTCCGTCCTTGTTCCGGTGCTCTCACCACCAAACAAGAATCAGGGCTGCTTCCGGGGTTGTCTTTTTAAGGATGCTTTGTCCATTTCCAGAAAAGCACAGTATCTCACTTTTGGGACATCTGTCCCCCCCATATTTTATATACCCCCTGGGGCCGAGGGGTACCCACACTGAATCTTCTTTGGCACTGGGACATTTCTCCCCCTGGTCTCAGTCTCTGTATCACACGGAAATATGGCTCTGTCCATGGCTACACAAAAGAGTCCAGCATAAACTGTCACTCCACCTTCTCCATTTTTCCAACATCTCTCACTCTCTCTCTCTCTCTCTGGTCCAGACCTTCATCACTCGTCTAGGAAGGGTTAATGTTCTGTGAAGTTTTCATTGTCCCAGAAGGGTTAAAAAAAAACTCCTCCAAGCGGCTGGACTCCTGGCTGCACACCCCCCCCTCATCTCTTCAGCTGGGCTGCCTGCTGCCAGCACATGTTTACTAAATTTCAAGGTAACGGCCACAAACACAGGCTGCACTCTCTCTCTCTGTCTGTCTCCAAGCGGGGGGGAACAGGCTGCCCATTGCTTCCCGGCATTTCTTTACTTCTTCCTTCCACCCTTGGGGGGGGGCAGGCCTACCTCTCTCGGGCCGGGCTGCATGGCTTTTCTCCTCTCCCCACCCAGCCAGCAACTGGGCCGGGGGAGAGACCCAACTCCTTCCCGCCGGAAATCCAAAGAGAAGCTGCCAGGGGGAGAGCCCTGCTTTTACCCTGTGTTTTCAGAGGTGAATCCAATGCCCAGTGGTTGGGCCAGATGGCAATATTCAAATCTGAGCACTCATTGGCCCTATCTACAACATCCCAGAAATCCTGTTTCTGGGTCAAACCATGACACCAGGGATGGTGGCTCATCTGCGGGCTCACTGCTGGCTCAGCAGGAGGCAGGAAGGGCTGCAAAGGATTCACTGCTCCCACGTGCCAGGGGGAGTGGATCAGCTGTGCCTGCTCCCAGGGTCCTGCTCTTGGAATGCAGAGGGCAGATTTGTCCCCTGTGCCTCTCACTGGGTTTATTCCACAGTGCTGAAATGTAGCCAGGGTAATCCGTGACCTAAATGTGGGCATGAATAGTGTTTTCAGAGAATGAAAAGAGAAAAAATAAATCCTCACCCACCTCAATCTCTCTCCCCAAATTAAAAACTCCCCTGGCCAAGACTTGCAAATGAGTTTTTGTTGTTTGTGCAGTGAGGAGCCAGATTTTTAAAGGCTGCCTTTCAATTTTACAGCCGTTTATTACAGGCATGAATAATTGCTGGCACGGTGCTACCACTGCTGTTGTTTGCTCTTAAGGTTGGGCCAATTACATATGTAAGCCCTTGATTTACAAGCAAAAGCAGAACTAAAGTAGCTTTGAGGCCTACATTTCAAGAATGAGTGATGTGTCCATGGTCAGCTGTGGGTTGCCAAATTTGTGCTGTGAACCACTGAGGTCCATGGCCATAAATGTGTGGCCCAGATTGTCCAAGGCATCCTGTGGCACGGGTTGTCACAGCATAGCGTGAAGGACTTAAACAGGGAGCAGCGAGTGAGGCCCGGGAACCTGCCCAGATTCATCCCATGGCAGGAATGCTGAAAGATTGTGCTGCATTTGGGGAATTCACAGTGAACACACTGAAAAGAAAGGGAACTGGAACTGAACATAATGGTCCTGCAAGATGGACTTAAACCAAGCCTGTCCAAGTCCTGCTTTCCAACATGAGAACTGGTCTGTCTCCAGCTCCTCTGGGCACTCAGCCCTCTTGGAAGAGGAGAATCACAGAATCCCAGAATGGTTTGGGTTGGAAGGGACCTTAAAGCCAATCCCATTCTCCACCCCCTGACATGGACAGGGACACCTTCCACTGTCCCAGGCAGCTCCAAGCCCCAGTGTCCAACCTGGCCTGGGACACTGCCAGGGATCCAGGGGCAGACACAGCTGCTCTGTGAACCTTGTGCAAGGCTCTTATTTTCTTCCCAATATCCCATCTAACCCTGCCCCCATCAGTGTGAAGCCATTCCCCCTCGTCCTGTCACTCCAGGCCTTAGTCCAAAGTCCCTCTCCAGCTCTCCTGGAGCCTTCTAGGCAGTGGAAGGGGCTCTGAGGTTTCCTCAGAGCATTCCATTCTCCCCTCCACCTCTTTCAGCCTGTCTCCAGAGTGGAGGTGAATCCATGGAATAGCTGCTATCCACTCTGGAACTTAAAAATGGCTGATTGAGATCAAGCAGAGGATTTTTCTTGCTTCTGCACAACAGGCAGAGAATGGAAAGGAGGTAGGTCAGTGTGATGGCTGTTGTCCATGGGGTGATGGTTTCCAGACATCACCCACAAGTGCTGTGACCTGGACTCTGCACTGCCCAGCATAGGGAAGGTGTCACCGTGCAGTGCTGGTGCCATTGGGTGCCACCAGCCATGGGGTGAGGTGGTAGCCAGCCCAGCTGTGCTCCTCCACCCTGGCCTGGTGGCAGGCTGGTGTCCTTGCTGCTGGGAGAGCAGGAAGGGCAGGATGTGAGGAAGGGCAGGATGTTTGTGGGCGCTGATGTCATTGCCACAAATCAGTCGTGGATGTTGTCAGCGGGAGGCAGTGGCGGCTTGGCTTGGGAAGAGGCCAGCGTGTCACAGCCCAGGGGCTGGCCAGAGGAGCACGCTGCACTCATATCCTCACTCATCACACAGCACATGGCTTCTCAGCTCCCTCCTGCAGGGTTTGTGTGGTCAGCTGGAGGCCGTGGCCACCTCTCTGGTGTGCATGGCCCAGGCTCAGTCTGAGTCCTGCTGATGGACTCAGCTTGGAGATGCTCTGCCTCACCTCAGCAAAGGCTGCTCCTGCTGCCATCCAGCTGGGCAAGAAGCATTGGTGCAGGACCAGTGATTTCTGGAGTGATTTCCTGAAGCTTCTGAAGGCAGAGACAGCACCCAGACCCCCCTGGCAGCCCCGTGGTGTGCACTCTGGCCCTGGCAGACCCGTGGGCAGCAGAGCCATGGGGAGGCACAGCCAGGTTTGTTTACGAGGCTGCAGTCAGCCTGGCTTTTACACCCCAGCAATTACTGGCAAACCCTGGCTGCTCCTGCGCCTTCGCAGCACATGTGTGCACTCCTGGTTGTGTCACCTCCTTGTCCCCTCCTAGCAGAGTCTAGCCGTGGGAAGTGATCATTGCAACTCACATTTGCCTGGCCTATGTCTTTCCACAGTTCCAGAGTGTGGAATGAATTGAACCCGCTTCCTCCTTCACCTTCAAGCTGCTCCTGGATGCAGGCAGCTCAGCTTCCGCAGCCACGCTCAGCTCTCGGAGCTTTTTCTGCTCTAGGGATGGAGCCCTTCTCTCCTGCCTGGCAGAGCCTGCCTGGATGCTCCCCCTTGCAGAGGTGGTGTTCATCTCATGATCTTTTGGGCTTTTCCTAACCCTTCCCTTGCCAAGCTGAGGCTTTCTGTCCACTCCCTCCTCCACTGTGGCAAAGGAGGGCTTTTTGTCTTTGCCTTCAGGGTCATTAAATCTTAATTAGCACGTTGACTTTCTTTGTCAAGGTATCCGCTCTCTCCATCCATCAGTGATGTAGGGCACATTGCTGACATTCTCTTCTTCCTAGATAATTATCTTATTCCATTGCATCTTTTATGCACAATCTTCCCTTCTGGAAGGGCTCCTCTCCCTGCTCCCAGTCTCCCTGAGCACCCAGTTCAGCTCTGGTACCTGCCGTGGTCTTGTTTCTTACACCTGCATATGAATGCTTTGAGTTATTCCTGTATTTTGTTAACTACCTCGATCATCTTGGCTCTTTGAGAGCTTGATTCAGGCATTCATAAATGTTTCCTTCACCCTCTCTCTGAAAATGGGATCTGTGTCACCCAGCTTCAGTGCTCCTACACGAGTTTCCACCTGAGCTGGCTATCCAGCCAGGGACAGGGAATCTTCCAACAGGCAAATCATTCCAGCTAACGCAGGAGTCAAAGGCAGCCCCATCTCCCATTAGATAAATCATCTTTTCTGCTTGCTGCTGCTGACCTTGAATTTCTCAGATGCTTTTCAGAACAGATGCAGCCCCCTTTAGAGTGACCCTAAAGCTCTAGGCAGTGGATTTGCCTCTCTGGGTTAGCCAGGGCAAGTCCCATGGAAAAACAGACATGGGGTCTCTAGGGACATGCATACCACAGGTCAGGACATGTTACTGAGGGAGCCCAGGCAGCTCTTATGGGCTGGAAGTCTTAATTGTAGCTGTCTGATGTTAACAGAGATGAATCTGACACTTGGAAAGGTTTGGGGGAATGTTTTCTTAATTTGTATTTAGGAAATGTAAAGGTATATAGTGAATTTTTTAAAACTAACAGCAACAGTAATAACAGTAATTATAGGTGGGCACAATTTTCTTTTATCTTTTAACTGAAGTTGCTAGAAAAAAATGACTGCTGTGCTGATACTTGGCAGGGACACTGATGTGAGTACCCACTTGTTTCTGAAAAATGCTGTGGGATTTTTAATGACCATCTGAAGCACAACCTTGATTGTTAAATGTCATCCTAAATGTAGCAGTTACAGCCTCCTCTGCTGTGGTATGTGGGTGGGTGAGTAGGGATGAATCAGAAAGCAGAAAGAATTGCTGGTGCTTTCTGTGGCTCCCAAGTTTTCCTCGAGGGCTTCCAACCTAGGAACTGGCTGGAATTATCCGTGGGTTGTGTTGCAGTCCCTGGTCCCATGGCATCTCCTGCTGTTGCTCTCCCCTCTATTAATCCATGATTAAGTTGTTTGATGTAGAATGAGTTCATCAGGTTTCTTCAGGAGCTGGTATTCCACAGGATATCCTCTCTGTTTATCAAAACAAGATAAATGAGAAAAACGTTTCCTAGCTTTTGCAGATGCAGTTTTCCATTCTCCCTCTGGCTGGAAACACTCCCCAGGCTTCACTTTTGGAGCTGAAATCTGTGGCATGTGCAAGATGGTGATTTGCTTTTGTAAATGGAGCAAAGTCTTGGTTTTGAGTCATGACTCAGTGAAACAAATCTACTTTTATCGACTAAAACGATTCTAATAGCACCATTAAACCTGCTGGGACCGGGAAGAGCCAGAGTGACACGGCAGTGGGGTGGATCCAGCATCTTCCCTGGCCTGCCAAGGCTTGGAGCGATGAGTGGATGGGTGTTTAAGGAGCATCCCTCCCTCCCTCCCGCCGTGGTACCCGGGGCACAGCCGCAGCCGGGCAGGTGAGAGCGCAGGGAGGCTCCGATGGAGCTGCTCTGCCCGCCCGGGGACGGGAGGAGCTGTGAGCAGATGTCAGGGTTAAAATAGGACAGAGCTGTGCCGAGCTGCTGCTGCAAGGGAGAGGAGTGAAATGCCTGTTCTCACACTTCACTTTGTGTCTCGGGAAGAGCTGCGGAGTGCCTGCGCTCCGCTGGCATTCCCAGCAGGAACGTGCCAGGCAAAGGCTTCCTTGGGTTTTTGATATTGTCTGATATTACTCAGAAACTGCGACCCCATTGGTGACCCTGACGTGATCACAACAGCTGCTGCTGATAGAGTGGAGAGATGGATGGGGCGGCAAAGAGGAGCTGCCCACAGCCTTTGAGCTGTGAAGGGCGGTCTCCCAGCACTGCAGGGCAACCAGGAAGAGTTTCCTTCAGCCTTTGAGCTGCAAAGAGTGGCATAAAGAGCTGTGATTGGTCTGGACCCTCTTTTTATTCCTTCTTATTAGTTTTCTTTTTGTAAGTGTGTCATTGTTTAGGCCTGGCACAGAGCCAGTGCCCCCATGAGAATACCCTCTCCCTGGTGTCTGCTGTGAGATGTGACCAGGAATAAGCAAAGCAGGCTCCAGCTTAGAAATAAAGAAAACTTTATTAACTAAAGTACAAGAAAAGAAGAAAAAACTATAAAGGAAAACAAATTGAAAACCTTACAAAAAGCACTTTCCTCCTCCTCCCCACCAAAACTTCCCAATGCAATACATTCCCCCAAATCACCAACTCTCAGTCCGGCACCACCCTTTAGAATACTCAATCTTCAGTTCATGAAGAGGAGAGGAGTCCTTCTTGTACCATAGGCTTCCCTTGGAAACACGTTGAAACCTCGTGTGTTTCCATGTCACTCAGCACCGCTGGGAAAGTCCTTTGCCATCATGACATCTTTCCTTCCATGCCCAGTGCTCTCACCACTGTGCATGGAGCAGACCTTGTTCTAGGGTTGTCTTTCAAGGATGCCTTGTCTCACTCCAAAAAGAAAGGCACAGTCTCTCCTTCGGGACATCTGTTCCCCCCATTTTTTCACCCCCTGGGGCCGAGGGGTACTCACACTGAACCCTCCCGGTTCTGAGGCACTGCCTACCCC
Source organism: Melospiza melodia melodia (assembly GCF_035770615.1). Classification (NCBI taxonomy): domain Eukaryota; kingdom Metazoa; phylum Chordata; class Aves; order Passeriformes; family Passerellidae; genus Melospiza; species Melospiza melodia. Next base: position 11,398,411 of record NC_086210.1, on the reverse strand, counting down.
TAAATGCAGTCTCTGTGTCACAGGAAAAAAACTGGTTCAGTCTATGGCCACACAAGAAAAGTCCAGCCAAAAGGCCACTCCGTCATCTCTCTCCCACTCAAGAGTCTTCTCCACTTCCCTCGGGCCTATTCCTTGTTATCTCATCTGATCTCTTATCTCTCTTCTTATTCAGCTCCAGGAGGATCAGCATTTTGCAAGGTCTCAATCATGCAGGAAAAGGGTTAAAATTTTCAGTCTCTGCCTGTCCCAGAGCTCCGGAACTCCCACGCTGCCCTTGCACTCCCCCGCCTTCTCCTCCTGGGCCAGCACCGCTATCGAATTCAGACACTGTCTCTCTCTCTCTCTCTCTCTCTCTCTCTCTCTCTCTCTCTCTCTCTCTTCCCCGGGGGGGGCTGCCTGATGTCTCTTGGTCTCTTCCACCCTTCCATCCTTGGGCTGGGCCTACCTCATGGCTGCGTGGCTTTTTCCCTCCCCCCACCCAGCTGGCAGCTGGGACAGGGGGAGAGATCCAAAGCCTATCCCGACAGATGTCCCAAGAAGCTCCCAGGGCATGCAGCTCTGGGTTTTAACCCCGGTGTTTTTTCTCAGAGGCGGTCCTACAATCTGAGCATCCATTGGCCTGATGGTAGTGACCACAGCATCCCAGAAATCCCATTTCTGGTCCAACCACCACAAAGTGGAAGACACCACTAGCATGGGAGCAGGGCCTTTGAAACTGGTGGATCCCTTCTGCAGGTATGGACTCCTATTTTAAAGAAAATATTTGAAAAATATGATGACTGGTCTTTATTAGTCCTAAGTTCGTGGTGTGAGAGCCACGAACTGGACATGTTGGAAGCGGCTGCCCTAGTTTTAAAAACTTGGAAGTGGGCTTGTAGAAGAATTCTTGGCAGAACAAGGGCATGCTATACTCCTACAGGAATTGGATGACCCTGGCCTGCAGATTGCAGAGTTACTTTGAAGACCATGTACCATCCTTGGCACAAGATAGACCATGTCCTGTCCTTGAATAGATACAAGGAAGAGTAAGCATTGTGCAAGGATGAAGCCGGATGCCAAACAACTGCTGATTTAGCTCACCTTAGCTAAAACGCTTACAGTGTGGCAACCTATCAACAAGTAACATATATGTGTGAATACAGCCACTTAACCAATAAGCATTAAGCAGTAGTGGTGTGAGACAAGTGTATAGAAGCATAAATATGACAAAATTGCTAAATAAAAGAAAGAGGACATGTAGCCACATTGGTGTGATTGTCATTACTCAGCCGACTCTCCGTGGGACCCTCTTCATACTGACGCCACGAACAGGGACCCTCTGAGATGCTTGAATGTGGTTTGCCTAAATGTGGAAGACTCTGAAGCATCAGGCAGGAACCTGATTTGGGATCCAGAGAGTCGGAGGCAGGAGAGACCTGGTGGGCAAACACAGAGACCAGAGTCCGGAGCTTAAGTGGCCGAACAAGCCCCCGCCAAGGTAAGACTGCAATGGAATTAGATGCTGCAATTAGATTGTTCACAAGTATCCTCTCTAAGAGAGGCGAGGACATAAAAGAAACAGAAATAGAAGCCCTAGTGAAATGGGCATGAAAAAGAAAACAATTTCTTGAACCTTCCCTGCTATTTAGTAAAACTGAGTGGAAGGAGGTAGGAAACCATCTTTGGGATAGCACAGTAGAAGGAGGAAAAGATGGAAAAGAAGCAAAAGAGTTAGGAGCCACCTGTAAATCTATTATTAACAGTTTAGAAACTATGAAAGCTAAGAAAAACATGGCTGCTGCAGCCACTGAAGCTTTAGGAGGCGATGTTAGTGAACGACAATGAGAGATAAAAAACCCAACATCTCCTAAACCATCACGTCTTGCTACCTTCTTTGGAGTCAGAAATACTCAACCTCTGAATGGAATTACCACTCTTGTTTGCTCTACTTTGCAAGAAATTATAGGTAGTGTATCACAAAAAGAAGAAGTTTCCCCACAGGAACTTTTTACAGGTGACCAAAACCAAAAAGAAGTACTCAATCGCCCTCTTGCAGGAGAAAAGCAGAACAATAAATCACTCAGAGCGATTAGTGGTGTGAGACCAAAAAGAGAAGTTACAGCTTGCAGGCAAGATAAAAAGAAAAAAGAATATTTTTCTCCATATTGTTGTCGTTGTTTGTGTCATTCACTGTGCTGCTCCCCTTTGTATCCCCCCTTGCCTGAAACATTGTCAGATGAATTCAAGGAAGAAGAAGAAAGAAATCAAACTCGTGAATCAAAATACCCTAAACTTAATGATCCACTTCAAGAAATACTAAAGAAAATAGCAGAATTATCCTCCTGGCAAGAACAATTAGAAAAACAAACAGAAAACGTGAAAAAATCAGTAGTTTTACCTACACCCCTTTCCACTTCAGTGCCTATCACTCCTACTGCTCTACGAGTCCCTGGGTTGCTTGTGTCACCTCCACAGGCTCGCAAGCCAGAAAGATCCAATACAGCAACGCTGGTCAAGAGTTATTCATGATGCAATCTTAGATGGAGAATCATGTGGAGAGCTTTGTGGACAGTTGGTTAGCTGAGAAAGGTCACGTCGACATAATGCCGCTGGTTAAGCCTGAAGGGGACAAGTATAGGAGTCAGCAGTCAGTGTCCAATGACAGGCAAGGACATTGTGCCCTTGGTGCAACAGCAGGATAGGGGAGAGCATCTTTGGCAGAAATACGAAGAAAAGTTTCAATAAAATATCCACAAGAATGCAGAAGTAGGCGTAGTTGCCTGATAAGTAACTAACCAATAGTGAGCTCACCTTTGCAATATATATGAGCCTCATTAATATTGACATAAAGATGTGTACCTATCAATAAAGTTTGAGATTTGCTGATCACTCATATTGCGTGTCGCATTTCTCCCGCTGATCCCAACAACATGGTGACCCCAACGACGTGATACTGGTAATGGCGACCACGGGGGATCGGTGAAGGAGTTCGGGTCCTGTTGCAGCACGGACGGCGAAAAACAGGGGTGGTGCTGCGCCCTGGGTGACTTCAAAGGAGAGCCCGGCCGATACATGCTGCCGAGACCTTGTGGGGCTGCAACAGTGCTGACGTTTTTAAAATGGAAAGCAAGCAGCATATGATTTACTTGCTTTTTAAAAAAGCTACAGGTTAAGGGCATAGATTTGCAGAAAGAGCTTCATGGGTTATTAGCTTATGGGTATGCACAGGGATTCTTCCAAAATGCTCATACAGTCCATGAATTAAGTGAGTGGCGAAAGTTTGGAGATAAGCTGTGGGAGGCGGTTTTAGATGATGATAAAACTGCAAAGAAGTTAGGAAAGTTATGGCGAGTGGTGCATAAAGAGTTAGAACAATATCAGGTAGAAAAGAGGGCTGCACAGCAAGCTACTGCTGCTCATAGTAAGAACAAAAGTTATGGAGATTGGTCAGATTGCCCATTATCCCCTGCCACATCCACAGTTATCTTGCCACCAACATTGGCTCCTGCTGCAAGCAACAACTCACCCCCCATCACAGCAATATCCGCACCACCTGTGCCCTGGCCAGACCCTCCCTCTGCCCCTCCTAGCAATGAGCCGATCCCTGGGGCAGAGAGTGACCTAGCGGGGACCATTGCACAAGAGTGGAGGAAGGCATGGGCAGCGGTAGCAAAAGAGATCATGGATTCGGGGGATTGTGAAGCTATGGCAGCAGCTATGGAAGTGGCTTGCCCGGTGGTGTATACTGCTCTGGACGGGGGTGGATTACAGGCAGCAATTACTGCTCTAGATTGGAAACTGTTGTTGCAATTACAGTCCACAGTTAGTCAATTTGGGGTGACTGGTGAGCCCACAAAGCAAATGCTTGACTATATTTGGGGGACCCAGGTGTTATTGCCAGCTGATTGTAGAGGAATAGTGAAGCTTATTTTTACTCAACATCAGCAGCTTCTGTTTAATGCACATTGGCAAGCACTCTGCCAGGAGTGCGTAGCAGTGGTTCAGCAACCTGGTGACCCTTTGCATGGGGTAACCTTAGATGAATTATTGGGTATAGGGGTTTTTGCTCGAACAGAAGCACAAGGGTTAATCGGTCCTGATAAATGTTGAGAGGCTATGCGACTGGTGAGACTGGCTATAGACAGGATAAAAGAACCAGGCAGGGTTCCCTCATACATGGGTATAAAACAATGAAGGGATGAATTGTTTGGATCTTTTATCGATAAGGCGGCCGATGCTATTGAGCGAGCTGGAGTAGCAGATTTTATGAAAGGGGCCTTACTCAAGCAGTGCGCACTTCAAAATAGCAACCAGGCTACGAAAAATGTGTTAAATACACTAGGAGCTAATTGGACTATAGAAGAAGCTTTAGAACACATGGCAAATGTGCCCGTAGGGAGTCAGGCAATGTTAGTAGAAGCTATTAAAGAGCTAGGGACAGGATTGAAGGAGCAGGCAGCAGCATCGCAGAGCCAAGTCCTTGCTGCCCTTGCGCCCCTACAGGCAGCAGCAACAAATAGTCCACGATCTCCATCTACTGGCCGATTTAAATGTTACCAGTGCAGAGGTATGGGACATACCCAATGAGCCTGCCAAGCAGCTAGCGTCTGGTGTCACAGTTGTCGCTTGGATACCCACAACACCAGAGCCTGTCGACGCTGCTCGGGAAACACGAGGCCCAGCACGCCCAACAGCTGCGGCGCCCAGACACAAGTAGCAGCTGTCAACACCTCAGCCCAGCCCCCCTTCAATCAGCCACCACCGGGAGCCTCGGGCTGGACATGGCAGCCTCAGTAGTGGTAACACTGATGACCACCCAACCGGAAAAGGTCCCAACTGCAATAAAGGGACCAATCATCATTGATGGACAACCTATGGGAGCTTTGCTTCTGGGGCGATTATCAGCTACCATGATGAGATTATTTGTTTTAACTGGGGTAATAGACGCTGATTTTACTGGGGAAATTTGTGTTATGGTACATACTCCTTTCCCACTGATACAAATCGAGAAAGGACAGAGGATAGCTCAGTTAGTTCCATTGGAACAAATGACTAAAACATTACCCCCTCATCAATCACAGTCCAGGGGGGGAACGGGGCTTTGGCTCCACTGGAGGACTTACTCTGTTAACAATGAACTTAAACGATCGGCCTAAATGTGCTGTATTGATAGAGTATCAGGGTGACAGGCAAACCTTGGAAGGTTTATTAGATACTGGTGCAGACTCCAGCATTATCAGCCTGGATTGCTGGCTCCACAACTGGCCATTACAGCCAACCACAGTAGCAGTTACTGGAGTTGGAGGTTTAACGCTTGCAAGGAAATCACCCATGTTATCAGTAACTATCAACGGAAAAATTTTATGGAGTGTTTTCTCAGTTGTGCCTTTGCCCCCTACTGTGCAGTGCCTCATTGGTCGGGACATTTTGGCTCAAATGGGGGTTGTGCTGACAAATGAGTACCCTTTGGGCTAATGGCCATTGCGTGGACTTTCCCAATCCCACTCATTTGGACCACGGACACACCAGTGTGGGTTAAGCAATGGCCATTAAAAAGGGAAAGTGTGGAACAAGCACATGCACTAGTACAAGAACAATATGACCAGGGTCATCTACAGTTGTCAGTAAGCCCATGGAATACCCCTATTTTTGTGATTAAAAAGAAGTCAGGAAAGTATCGTTTGCTACAAGATTTACAGGCTGTAAATGAACAAATGGGGCCTATGGGAGCCTTACAACCAAGTTTGCCTAACCCAGCCATGTTGCCAAAGGACTGGCCACTGTTAATTGTGGATCTGAAGGACTGCTTTTTTACTATTGCTCTTCACCCTCGAGACACTCGGAGGTTTGCATTTACCTTACCGGCTTTAAACAGGGAAGAACCAGACAAGAGATTTGAATGGCTTACTCTTCCACAGGGCATGCGCAACAGCGCCCCCTTGTGTCAGCTGTATGTTGACAATGCTTTACAACCTTTGCGACAGGCCTGGGCCAAAACAACCATTTATCATTACATGGACGATATTTTATTTGCGCAGCCACAACCTTTTACAGGCCAACAAATTCAAGAAATGCATAAGGCCCTGGAACTACATGGCTTAGTTGTAGCTCCTGAAAAAATTCAATTATCTGCACCCTGGAAATATTTAGGATGGACACTTACTGATCAGGTTGTTACCCCCCAGAAATTGGAATTGAATATTAAAATACATACATTGCATGATGCTCAAAAGTTACTTGGTGATCTGCAATGGCTGCGCCCTATTGTGGGCATCCCAAATGAGTTGTTAGATGAACTTCGACCTTTACTAAAAGGGACTGACCCAGCAAAACCTGTCCATATAACCTCTAAGCAGGTTAAAGCACTTCAGCAGATATTGGACTGTGTGACACAGGGCAGTGTCCGGAGACTAGATCTTAACCTCCCCATACAGCTGACAGTTTGATGTGGAACTAAATTTTTACTGGGTGCACTTATTCAGCAAGACAGTAAAACGGGGGAGGCATGGGCCTTAGAATGGATATCTCCTCCACTTCAACAGCATAAAACCCTTCTTCAAAAAGTTGAAATTTTGGCTGACCTGCTAAAGAAGGGTCGTGAACGGCATTACAGATTATGGGAAAGGAGCCTGATCAGATATGGATACCAATGAAGAAAGATACATTGACCTGGTACCCGATAAACAGTATGAAATTACAAGAGGCCCTGCTGGGAGCTGGAAGCGTGATTGCCACTGATGATATTCCCAATATACCATTGAACTGGGTAGGGCAGTGGGGTTGGATTCAATGCCCAAAAAGATCACAGAATCCCCTGTCGGATGCTATAACAGCCTACATGGATGCAGGAAGAAAATCAAGAACTGCTGCAGTGACCTGGCAGGAAAAGGGACAATGGCACCATCAAATTCTCCAGGCTTCCGATTCAGATACTTTACAAACGATGGAGCTATTGGCTGTTGTATGGGCCATGATGCATTTTTCGGGGCCTCTCAACATAGTGACAGATTCTTTGTATGTTGCAGGAGTGTGTGAGCGGATAGAGGATGCCTCTATAAAAGAGGTTCAAAACAGGAGGTTACATGAGCTGTTTATTCAGTTACAGAGGGCAATAAAGCTGAGAAAACATCCCTTTTCTTTTATCCATATCAGAAGTCACAAATGGGATATTGGTCTGGGAGAGGGTAATGCATGTGCAGATATGTTAGTCTCAATTACACAAGTGACTCCAATTCCCAGGCAAACTACGGCCAGAGAGGCACATTCCATGTTTCACCAAAATGCAAAGGGGCCTCCATAGAGAATTTCAGATATCTATGGAAGAGGCACGGGCAATAGTCAAAGCCTGTCCCATATGTAGTCATCATAATGGGGCTGCTGGTTAGGTCTGGGAGTTAACCCAAAAGGGTTGAGTACAAATGAGACCTGGCAAATGGATGTCACACATGTTGCTGAGTTTGGTAGGATGAAGTATGTGCATGTTACTACAGACACCTATAGTCATTTTATATGGGCCACAGCACAGACTGGTGAGAAAGCTGGACAAGTGGAGAGGCATCTCAGCAGCTGCTTTGCTGTAATGGGAGTGCGACTGTGTATTAAGACAGATAATGGGCCTGCCTGCTGCAGAAAAAGAATAAAGCAGTTCATGCAAATGTAGGGGATAGAACATGTGACAGGCATTCCTAATTCCCTGACAGGGCAAGCAATCGTAGAAAGAGCTAATGGTACCTTGAAAAGATATCTAGGTAAATACAAGGATATTAGAGAGCCGCAAGAAAGACTGTTAAGGTGTTTATTTGTTTTAAATCACTTGTGTGTTTTTGGGGAAAGCAAGGTTCCTGCTGTAATTCGCCACTATGTACAGGAGAAAGAAAGTGTAAAGCAAGACATATGGGTAAGATACAGAGATCCCAAAACAGGACAATGGCAAGGTCCTGCTAAGGTTTTATATTGGGGCAGAGGATATCTTTGTGTCTCTACCCCTACAGGATCCTTATGGGTACCTGCTGAATGGACCCACGCAGCTGTGTTAGATGGAACCACCAGAACTCCATCAACTGATCACAGAAGACTGTCAGTGAATAGAGACGAAGCTGTTGATCATCCTTCGACCAATACTTCTTAAGCTGAAAGGACAGTGTATTTTGGCTATTGACCGAGTGATTGATCGTTGTAAATCCCTAGATTATATATTAAGCCTGCTTCAAGCGCTTTCTACATTGGAATTTAGAGGGCTTTTAGAGGGCTTAGGAACCTAGCTTGTATTGATTGTCATAATAGACAGCTGCATGGGTGTTGTTTTTTTGCGGGGGTTGTCAGCAAACTAAGTGGGTACATCAGACTCAATTACCTGACTTGTGGTGCAGGATCTGTGGATTTTATTGGCAGTTGGGCTCCTGGCAAGCAGAACTTCAGGCCTTTACAGGATTACCTGGCTACCAAGGGTTACAGTTGTATGAGTCACCAGAACAGAAAATTATTGCATGGTTAAGTGGGAAACTCAGCATTTAGTTAAACGTGCTTTGGGACAGTCCAAGTTGCATATTTTACAGACTAAGTGTGGTAAGGGTATTCCCCTTTCACAAACGAGTATAATAGGTCCAATTTCTGCAGATCAAGATCCCAACCAAGCGTGGGACAATTGTCTGAGAGACTTAAAGAGGTTAAATCTGGGCAGATCAAGGAGAAAGAAGAAGAAAGGAAAGAAGAGACATTCTTAATGACTTGTGGGAAACATGTTTATCTCCCAAATGTCTGGGTGGTTCAAAGCAGCAGCTGGGGAGACCAGGGTGATGTGGCACATTTATGCTTTACATTGCTAATCCTCACCCTCTTAGCAGACAGTGCAGATGCTGCCGGAGAAATGAAAACTCATCATGCATGTGCCCCACCTCAGCCTAAGACTAACATTTGGGTCGCCCTGGCAAATTTAACTAACCAGGAGGCTATTTGCCTGTCATTATCTTCTCCTGGTAATCCATTTACGACTTGCTTGGTAGGGCTACCAGCAGATCCCTGGCCATGTCCCTCGGGTGTACCCACCTGCAAAACTGACAATCCTAAGACAAGTGTAGATAATTGGGACCAATGGGTTTCTCACTTCCCCGTAGCACCACAGGAACCCCAAGAATTGGAGCTATTACGTTCAGTGATGGCAGATGCATGTATTGATTTCAACCATAGAAGCCAGCTTTCAGCAAAAAACCATTCCACTATTGTAACTTCCAGCATGGCTGTGTATCGTAATGCAACAGCTTGGTGCAATTATACCACAGGGAAAGTGTCAATCTCATCAAATGATCCTATTCAACTGCCAGCAGGTTACTTCTTAATCTGTGGGGACCGTGCTTGGCCTAGTGTCCCATCGATGCTGCACGGGAGGCCATGTACAATTGGACGGCTGCCTCTGCTTACACCCAATACCTCCATGATATTAAACATGAGCTGCCACCGTCATCGACATAAGAGAATGATCCATGCATTTACTGCTGACTGCAAAGACGATGTAAAATTTTGGTCCCCAGGGGCCATAACTGCAGCATCCTTTCTGACTCCAGTGGTGACAGCTGCAGGTGCTCATGGTGCCCTAAATAAGTTGAGGTGCTGGCTTGCAAAGCAAACCAATGCCACCTCTTTGGCACTTTCTAACCTTTTGCTTGATGTTGATTCTATTCGTCATGCAACGCTTCAAAATAGAGCTGCGATTGACCTTCTTTTACTTGCACAAGGCCATGGCTGTGAAAAATTTGAGGGCATGTGTTCCATGAATCTTTCTGACCATTCGCAGTCCATTCATGCCCAGCTTGCTGAATTGCGAAGGTTGACTGGAAAGTTACAGGTAGAATGAGGTTTCAGTATTGATGGATGGCTCTCATCATTAGGCCTGGGATCATGGTTACATTCTGTTGTTGAAGTTAGAATTATAGTGGGCATTATAGCTCTGTTAGTAGTGTTAATTTTGCCATATTTTTGCACGTGCTTACAGAACATGGTGCAAAGGCTGATATCCACTGCATTTAATCAGACTATGCTTGTCCAACAGAAAAACGGGGGAAGTGTGGAGAGCTTTGTGGACAGTTGGTTAGCTGAGAAAGGTCACGTCGACATAATGCCGCTGGTTAAGCTTGAAGGGGACAAGCATAGAAGCCAGTAATCAGTGTCCAATAACAGGCAAGGACATTGTGCCCTTGGTGCAACAGTAGGAAAAGGGAGAGCATCTTTGGCAGAAATACAAAGAAAAGTTTCAATAAAATGTCCACAAGAATGCAGAAGTAGGCGTAGTTGCCTGATAAGTAACTAACCAATAGTGAGCTCACCTTTGCAATATGTATGAGATTCATTAACACCGATATAAATATGTGTACCTATCAATAAAGTTTGAGATTTGCTGATCACTCATATTGCGTGCCACATTTCTCCAGCCGGTCCCAACAGAAATCAATCTGGGATGACCCCAAATGACATTTTTCAGCTTGCTCAAGCGGTAGCTCAGCCCTTCTTTGAACAGTTCTCTCCCGTCCCACCTGCCTTTTACTTCCATACTGTTCCCTCTTTTCCCCCAGTGAGTTCCCAGCTCATTGCAGTCTCCATCACACTGTTGCCTTCCTTGGTGCCCCTCACCCCAAGAAAGGCTGAGCCCCAGGCTTAGGGACTCATCCTGTCACTGGCTGAGGAGCAGCAATGTCTCAGGGGTCCAGTGGGATTTTAGTGTCATTCAGAGCTGCTCTTCAGCCCTCAGCTCTCCTCACTGCTAAGATCCCACTCCCTTTTCCTTGTCCTTGCAGCAGGATGAGCTCTGTGAATCCCCTTGAGCCTCCTCACCCTTCCCAGCCCATGCACCCATCTCAGTTAGGTTGAAGCTGAAGCTTCTCTGTCTCCTGAGGCACATCAGTCCAGTGCCCTGTGAGGGGAGCCCCAGTCCCAGAGCACAGCACACAACAGTGCAGTCCAGGCTGGAGCAGCTGCTCTGCAGCCCTGGCTTGGCTGTTTGTGGCAAGGGAATGCTCCCTGTTCCCAGCTGTCCCTGAAGAATGGCCCCAGGGCAGAGCCCAGCCAGGTTCCCACTGCAGCCCCTGGAGCTTGGGGCAGACAGTGCTCCCAGAGCTGAGGTTCCTGGGGAGAACCTGGAGCTGTGCCTTGCAGTCAATGCTGGCATGTGTTGTGTTCTCATCTCCTGCAGCTTGAGGGGAAAACAAGCTTTGCTGCCAGGCCAGCACTGCCCCTCTGGGCAAGGCCAAGTCTGATGGGCTTTCCCATTCCAGAGGAGTCGGCGCTGAGCCTTGGCAGGGCCTGGAAGGGCTGGAGCCAGGTCTGGCCGCTGCCCGGGACTCACTGCCCACCAACCACCCCCACCCGCTGTGCTCCATCCTGAGGGACAGAAGGATCTGTGTGTGCCAGGGGCTCTGGGATGTCTCTGTATTCATGGACAGAAGGGTCTGTCTGTGCCAGGGTTTCCATAATGTCTCTGTATCCATGGGTATGGGGAGGAACACAGACAGTCTAAGTGTCAGTCACATTTCTTGCACACTCCTTCCTTTGTATGCAAGACACATCCATGCACAGCCTCACGTATGGATATATTAAAAGGACAGGCATGGATAGAGGTTTCCCACAGAGCTCTAACTTTTGCCTTGTAAGCCAGTGGCCAGGGGATTTTTTTCACAGCTCTGTGCGAGAAGGTGTCAAAGAGCTGAAGGAGCAGCATTCAGAAGCAGTTTCAGAGTTTCTAGGCAGGAAGTGGAGCTGACAATCATCCACATAACTCGCCGTATCCATCGGGATCGGCTGCTGGTTCTTTAGGAATATGGCCCAATGGAGACACAAGACTTGGAAAAATCCCATCTCTCTGTGGGTTTGTGCAAAGGGGGAGAAGCAGAAACTCTTCATGTCTTGGGGACTCAAGGTCCGAGGAGCTGTGGTTGCAGAGGGTGACCTGGGCTGGTGGCAGGTGAAGTTCTGTTTCTTGACATCCCAGAGTGGGACAGTACAAAGCTCCAAGCACCTCCAACCCCACTGAAGTCTTTGTGATGCTGCAGATCCTGTAGGAAAAGCTGCTGTCACACAATCCACTGGCATTTATGACTTTCATTTTCAATACTTGAGGTCAAAGTTTCAAACTGCAATATTTTTACCCTCAAGACACAGTCATGCACAACCCATCTTTCAATTTCCTATTGCTTCAACCACAATTTAAAATAATTAAATATTGGAAAACAACCCCATAATCTGTGAAAGAAGGCAGCTGATGCATCTTTGCCACCAGCACATTTACAGAGTAACTGAGCTCTCTTTTTGAAAAGATCAGTTGCCTCTTTCTTAATCCAAAGTTAAAGATGATTTTTAACTACACATTTGGTGCCAGTTTTTATATTTCTTTTTATCTTTTTTTTTTTTTTAAACAGAAAACACCTCTGAAAAAAGGAGTGTCCTTTGCTCCTGCAGGGCTGAGGCTTTTCCCCGTGGCTGGGCACAGACTGATGGAGCAGCATGGCTGAACACAGGGGCACACACAGGGACCAGCAGCAGCTGCCTTTGCCCACCTGAGGCTCCAAGGCCCAAACTCTGGGCAACCAGGGCTGGAAGAGACTGGCAGGCTTCCTGTTGGCTGTGCTGCCCCATTTGTGCCTGGCCCAGCTCTGCATGAGGACGAGGGAGAACAAGGGGCAGCTCCTTCCCAGTCCCAGCCCAGGGACCCCTCCAGCCCCGGAGCTTGGGGCACTATCAGCACTTGCTGCTCCAGCCACTGCTTCTGCTGGCCCTGACAGAACACCCAAACTGAGGCTGATCCCAAGGGAGCAGCAGCAGCAGGGCCTTGATCTGATTACTGACTCTGGGCCAGGGCTGCACAAATGACCCCACAGCAGCAGCAGCACATGGAGCTGACTTTCAGCACAGCCCCTGCCGCTCTTCCCTCCTGTGTGCAGTGATGTCACAGCAGCCTGAGGAACCTGGGAGCCCCCAGTACCAGCAGGGACTTGAGACGGCAGCCCTGGGCTCCTCGAGGTTGTGCAAGGAACAGAGCTGGGGACTCCCTGTCCATGGGGAGCTTCCAGATGGAAAAGGCTGCTGTGCCCAGGCAGCTCCAAGGGCACAGAAAGGAGGGTCTCGACCACTGGATGTGTGCCAGTGCCACAGTCCTGGGCAGCAGCCAGCGAGCCCTGGGGGAACAGAGGGCACAGCAAGAGGAACAGAACCAGGCAAGGTCAGAGACTGGGACGAGCCAGGCCTGGGAGCAGGAGCAGCTGCTCCATTGCACTCTTAGAGAAAGCTCTTGGCTGGTTCAAAGCACTGAAAGGCGTGAAGGGTAGAGAGGAGGCCACAGCAAACAATGCTCCTGTTTGCACAGCCTCCCCTCTCCATGTCCCAGAAGGAATTGGATGGACTGTGTTCTTGTCTCTGAGTTGTCTTGTTCAGCATGAGCAGCTCAGCAACAGGAGCTGAAGGAGCTGAAGCCTCAGGCCATAGGAGCTGGGCAAGATGAAACTTTTCGACCAAAGTAATGCTGCCAACATGGACCTGACTGAATCCAGCAGATGGAATAATGGAATTATAGAATCCTTTCTGCTGGAAAAGACCTCTAGGCCTAACCAGTCCAGCTGGTCACCCAGCAGTGTCAAGCCCAGCACTAAACCACATCCCTGCAGTGCCAAGGCCTGGAAACCAGCGAGTGAGGCCAGAACAGCAGGCCCTGAGCCAAAGGTGACCTCTGGATGTACCTTCCAAGCAAAGGTTATCTTTGTAACTGCTCATTAATGAAATATGATGGTCGTTAGAGCTGTGATAGATGTATCCACTCATTAGTGAAACACTCTTCTGTGTTTAGAAGCCAGACAAGGCCATGAAATCTGACATCGGGCCTTGGTTGGGGCTGTATGGTCAAAGTCAGCTCCCTTGGTTCCTCCTTGAGCCCTGGCCAGGCTTTGGGTAGAGCCAGGAGGAGAATGAAACCAGATGTTCCTGCACTAGAAATGCTGTCAGTTTGTTCATTCAGCACTGTCAGAGCTGGGCCCTCTCCCAGTGGGGCTGGAGCCTCACCTGTGGCTGGAGGCACCTGCAGGAATTCCCAGTGTCCAGGAGTGGCTCTGCAGCCCTTGGGTGTGACAGCTTCCCCAGCTGCTGTATGGATCTAGGGGATGGTAAAGGCTGAGGGTAACTGGGGCTGGATCTTAATCACTGCAGGCAATCTTTGGTGGGGATGACTGGGAGCATTGCTGAGCTGCTCCTTCTGTGATTCATTGCAGTATTGCAGTATAATAAATCACACAATTCCTGAACTTGGTGCCTGTGTCTTTGGTGCTGACCCTGCCCACCAGCAAAACAAAGACTGAGGGCCCACAGAACCAAACGTACCTTGTGACACTGTGGGGCCTGGTATGACCAAGGGGGCCATAGTGACACTGTGGGGCCACATGGAACCACCGGGACTTTAGTGACACTGGGATCTCATGTAGAAGATTATTTGGACACTGTGAGGCATCATGGAACTAAGGGGCCATTGTGGTACTGCAGAGCTTCATGAAACCAAGTGGATCAGAGTGAGACTGTGGGACCCTATGAAACCAAGTGTTCATTGTGACACCATGGGGGCCACATGGAACTAAGGGGCAATTCTGACATAGTGGAGCCTCATGGAATAATTCCACAGGGCATTCCAAAGTTCCAGGGACTTGTATGTCCAAATATCCAGTGATTTCTTCTCCTTGGCACTGCCCTGTTCAACTCTCCCTGGCCCTACCCCAGCCCTGCAGAGCAGCCCAGCCCTGTCTGGCCCTGCAGCAGGAATTGGAGGCCCTGGAGGTCAGGGACATCCACTCTGTGTCTGGAGTGCTCAGCAGATGCTCAGCTCAGGCAGCTCCTGCAGCCCCAGGGCCAGCCCTGCTGCCCAGCCCAGCAGCAGAGTTGGCCCTGGGGCTCATCAGGCAGCTCCTGCTGGCCCAGGGACAGGGCATCCTCTTGCCAGATCTCCTCTGCACACCCACGGGCTCCTGCTTTTCTCCTGGCCCATGCCAGCTGCCCCTAGAGCCTTTCTCAGGGGAACATTTCTGTGCTGGCCCGAGCAGCCATTGCTGCAGCCCCTGCCCTGCTCCCCAGAGCCTGAGCTGGGGCTGCTGCTCTGCAGAGCATGGCGGCTGTGCTACCCGGGGCTCTGGGCTGCCTCTGCTGGGCTCTACTGCTCAGCCTGGGACACAGAGGCAGGTGATGGTGCTCCCTGCACTGACCCCCTCCCACACAGTATCTGTGTGGCTATGGAGGGGGCTCAGAGGTGCCTGTCTTGTTCCAGGGCTGCCAGAGGTGCTTGGGGCTGCCCTGGATCCTCCTGGGGGAGATCCCTGAGGATCAGATGAGTATTCCTTTCCATATTCCTTTCCCTGTCCCTGCTGTGTCCCTGGGCTGCAGAGCTCTCCTGGCTCACAGCACACATTCAGTCCTTGATCTCAGGTGAGCCCACCCTGCACGGGCCTGTGCCCAGTGAGCTCCACTCCCTGCTGCTCCCTGGCACACACTGTCCCTACAGGTCCCGTGTGCTCTCCTGTCAGCTCCCAAGGCCCTCCAGACAAACATTCCCCTGCCATCAGCCCTGGCACAAGCTGCAGAGCCCCAGGAAGGTTCAGCACAGACCATTCACCATCTGATGGGCACTGGCCACCAACAAGCAAAACCTGCCCCAGACCCGAGTCCCCTGAAGGCCACCCTGGGACCCTGATCTCATCCCACTGAGCCCTGGGAGAACAAGGAACACAAGGAGCCTCTTCAGACTCTGGTTCCTAGGCCTGCTCCTGAGAGTGGTTCAGGAGGAGACCTAAGCCTCCCTGCCCTGCCTTCAAGAGATGCCCTTTGCTGATGGAGTTGCTGTGCTGGAGCCCAGCTTTGTTCCAGCAGTGCCCATGGCCTGGCCCTGCCTGTGGCCACAGCAGGGACACGCAGCAGGACAGTGACCAAGCTGCCAGAGCACTCTGGCCTTACAGCCACAGCAGGGCCGGGAAGGACAGGGTGGAGTTGGGCAGAGCAGATGTGGGAAGAGCCAGGGCTATTGTTCCTGGCTGTGCTGATGTGCTGGGAGCTTCTACCTTTCACCTCTGCTCAAAGGCAGAGACAGAGAAGGGCTCAGGAAGAATCCGGGATAGATAGGTTAGAGCAAGAACTTGCTTTTATTTAAATGCCAAGAGAACAAGCCTCTTGTAAGTCTTTTTATTTCAAAAGAAAGGTGGATATTCATGTAGAAATGCTAAGAGTAATACTACAGTATTTTGTGAGAAACATTACAACAATAGAAAAAGTTGCCATAGTAAAAAATAGATAAATAGGGGGGAAAGGCTGAGATTGTAAAGAGTTATATTCTGAAGGTTCTGTAGCAGATAAGAGAATTTCTTGCCTCTGAAGTTGCAGTCACCAGTTTTCCCAGGGCATCCTTGAGCTCCTGGTTCCTCAGGCTGTAGATGAAGGGGTTCAGGGCTGGAGGCACCACCGAGTACAGAACTGACAGGGCCAGATCCAGGGATGGGGACGAGATGGAGGAGGGCTTAAAGTAGACTAAAATGCCACTGCTGACAAACAGGGAGACCAAGGCCAGGTGAGGGAGGCAGGTGGAAAAGGCTTTGTGCCGTCCCTGCTCAGAGGGGATCCTCAGCACAACCCTGAAGATCTGCACATAGGAGAAAACAATGAACACAAAACAACAAAAATATAGAGGAGCACTTAGCAGAATGAGCCAAAGTTCCCTGAGCTTGGAGTGTGAGCAGGAGAGCTTGAGGATCTGTGAGATTTCACAGAAGAACTGGCCAAGGACATTGCCACAGCACAGGGGCAGGGAAAATGTATTGGCTGTGTGCAGAAGAGCAGTGAGAAAGCCACTGGCCCAGGCAGCTGCTGCCATGTGGGCACAAGCTCTGCTGCCCAGGAGGGTCCTGTAGTGCAGGGGTTTGCAGATGGACACGTAGCGGTCATAGCACATGACAGTGAGAAGTGCAAATTCTGCAGACATGAAAAAGGCAAAGAAGAAAACCTGTGTAGCACATCCTGAGTAGGAGATGGTGCTGGTGTCCCAGAGGGAATTGTGCATGGCTTTGGGGACAGTGGTGCAGATGGAGCCCAGGTCGCTGAGGGCCAGGTTGAGCAGGAAGAAGAACATGGGCGTGTGCAGGTGGTGGCCGCATGTCTGCCAATGCCAGCAGGAGGAAGTGCCTGATTGAGCTGCTGTTGGACATTAGCAGCCTTGGGTTATGGTTATTTATAGAGGACTATAACCTGTCTGGAAAGGAAATGGCAGTGCCAGATTAGGCATTTCTTCACTCTGGGAATTGTGGACTGTTGAAAGAAAACTTGAATACCTGGACAAAGTCTTTATGTTAATCCTATGTATTTTATTTGGAATCCCCTTAAAATTACTTCTCTTCCCGTAACGGAATTTTGCTAAACTTTATTTAAGTTCCGGTTGGTGCTGCTGAGTTTCTGCCTCACAGAGCTTCTGCCTCATATTCAGCACTTCTCTCAGCCTGAACACTGCGGAGCCCAAAGGGAAAACAGGGCTCCCTGTGCCCCAGTGCAGTCAGGCCTGCTGGAACCACACAGGTGCCCTTTGTTAATTTCACCATTTTGATTTCAGCGTGATCACCCTTAACATTTTCTTGAAAAACAAGGTGAACTTCTTGAATTCTCCAGTTAAAAAATTATTTTCTCCAAACTCTTCTCTCTTTCCCTGTGCATCTGGACAGGGAGGGATACCAAGTGTGGAGGACTTGCCAAAAGTGGTACAAGTATGTAAAATAAAGTAATAACTATCCATTAAGTAAGGAGGAATAGCTCATGGATGTGTAATTAGTGTGTGTGATAAAACCCTGCACAACTGACCCTTGGGGCACTCAAATGGGGGAATGATCTTCCTAGTGATCAGCACTGCAATAAAGAATGGCTGCTTTTTAATACTCAAATTCTGTTAGAAAGTATCTCTTTGGGTGATTTCAGTATCAGTTCCCCAAGGCCCGTAGTTTCACAGTGGCCCCTTGATTCTGGTGTCAAGATGGCCTCAGTCCCACAAGGCCCCACAATGTGCAAAGAGTCCCCTTAATTCCATGGGGCCCTGAAGTGCTACAATGGCCCCTTGGCTCCATGAGGCCCTGCAGTGCCACCCTGGGGCAGGAGGTCAGGAGGGATTTGTTCCCCACACGCTGCAGCTCCCTGGGCTGGCTGGCACCTACACCTTCTCCCAGGCCAGCACTGCCTGGCACAGCCAGGGCCGAGCCACACTGCAGCTCCCTACAAACCACGGCAGGGGCTGCCAGGCCAAAACCCGAGTCACAGACAGTTTGTCACTCTTCCTGTCTGTATCTGACCAAGAAATGTCCCATTGTGGGGTCCCCTTTCCTGCAGTCATTGCAGCTCTGGGACCATCCCTGGAGCTCTGAGCAAGAGAAATGGCCAGCGCCGTACCTCTGCACTGACTTGGGGATGGTGGGAAATGCTCTCTGGGGTGGCTGGAACCATAGAAAAAGGACAGTTGGGAGCACAGAGGGAAACCCAGCTGGGCTGCTGGACTGGGGCAAGACATCTCTGTCTAGGGGAGAAGTTGGCTGTGAAACTCCCTCCTGTGGATGCTCACGTGCCCAAGATTTGGGCACTGAAGAGCATCACAACAATGGACAAGGGGACAGGGCTTCCAGGATTAAAGTGTCTCAGGAGGGTCGGGACTGGCCACACAAGGGTGAGTTATTTCTGGACACCTCAGGTCATCAGGGAAGAGATGCAACCTCCAGATGGGCTCATGAGCAAGGAGTGGATTTACCCATGGACACCAACTCCAGGTAATCCCTGACTGTGAAATGTGGGTGGAGATCAAGCAGGGCCAGGCAGATAAAGCCCCTGTGGCATGGGGGAGCAATGGTGGGAATATAAATCTGGGGACACACGTGGTCTTGTAGTGAGAGTAGTAAATTGGAGAGCACCATTCCTAACCAACAACAGCCCTGTGAGAGCCAGCCCTGTCCCTGCACTGCCCCCGGTCTGCTGCCTCATAGCTGCTGGATCAGGAAGGGCAGAGCCATGGGGCAGGGAAATGCACTGGGACTCCTCCTGAGAGTGATCTTCCATCCTGGAACTCAGACCCCAAGGCAGAAATCCCCATCCACAGCCGGGAGGTCATCATTGGAGTCTTTGCCATTGTCCCACTTGGTGAATCTTTCACACTGAGATTTTGGTCCTTCCTTTCAGTTTCTTTACTTTTTGGGCTTTTAATGGTTCCTCCATAAACATGGTCATTCAGGTCCTCGATATGGCAATTCTTTCCTTTTTATGGAAGTATTGGGAATTAGGCAAGATTAAAATGCTGGCATGGTGTGCATAGGTACTTGCAGCCCTGTGGAGAAGCAGTTGGGATATAAGTATCAAAGAATTGCAAAATTATTTGAGCTAGAAGAGACTTGAAAGAGCCTCTGGAAAAACTCCCCTTCCATTACCCAGGAACACATTAACTCATTCAGGTTGTACAAAGCCCCTGACCTTAACCCCATCCAGGGATGGGGTTTCTATTCCAAGGTAACCTGTGCCAGTGTTCTGCCATATCATCATAAAATATTTCATCCTTACAGAAAATCAAAATCTGCCCTCAGTCACTTGAAAGATACAGTATATTATTCTGTATTATACTCCCCAGTACAACCTTTGGGCAAAAAAGTACTCAGCCAGTCCTGGACTTAAATCACATCTCCAAGGCTGAACACCTTTGAGGAGGCCCAGAGATCTCCCAGGATGTGTTTTGCAGGCTCCCAGAACATGATCACTGTATGGGAGGTGGACGTTCTGAGTTCAGTTGTGTGGAGACTGAGGACAAAACAAGAATAGCCTGTGAGGACTACAAAGGTGGATTGAAATATAATGGACATCTTCTTCATAGTGGAAATGAGCCTGAGATAGAAATAATGTCACCAAATGAAGCTGTGAAGACACAGAATGGAAACAAGGAGAGATTAATTTCCCTCCCAGGGCAGGACTGTGGCACAACACATCTCCCAGAAGGAGTCTGGGTCAGCCCCAGGCTCTGTGTGGGCAGGCAGAGGCAGACAGGAGGCAGAGCTGTCAGCAAAGGAAGGGGCCAGCAAGGTGGGGCAGCCGGGGGATGCCAGCAGCCTGCAGGGACAGAGGCACAGGGCAGGGACACCATAGCACAGCCTGGGCTGCACAGAGCACAGGCATGTGCAGCAGCTGCAAGACAGCCCTGCCAGAGCCAACTTAGGCAGCACTTTGGCCATGGCTGCTGGCCCTGGGCCTGAGGCAGGAGCAGGAGACAAGTGATCCTTGCAGGGCTGGGGCCTCATTACCTCCTTGTCCCTGCTCAGCAGCCTGGCAGGGGCCACCCCATGCTCCTGCCCTTGGCATTGCACATCCCCACATGCCAGTGCCCATCTCAGCAAGAGCCCTGAGCAAGGAGGGAGGGACAGGATCTGCCTGGCCAGGGGCTGGGGCTCAGGCCTTGGCCTTTTGCATTCCTGAACCACATCCAGCTTTGCTCAGCACCAGAGACACCTTGGCATTGTTTGTCCCCAGCTGTCATCACTGCCTCCAGTGTTCTGCTCTAAGTGGAACCTGGGGACATTTTCTCAGTCGTGTCCCTCAGTGGGACCCATTAAAACTTCAAGAAACTTTGGAGTTTCAATTTAATTTTGAGTTGTTGAGAAGTTTTTTAAAGACCCTCTTAGGGAATGAGTCTGATGTAAACAACACTAATATCCCCAAGAGGCTCATTAAAGTCCTTGTGCTGTGTCTGTGCTGCTGAGCTTTAAAGGAACAGCTCTTCCCAGGACCAGCTCCTCTCCGAGCCCAGCAGGGCAGAGGGGTCTGCCTGCAGGCACTGAGGGGAAAAGAGCCAGCCAGAGACAGGCTGAAGGCAATCAGGATTGGGAAGACATTGAGCTGAGACTTCACTTGGAGAAACATCTTCACAGCCCTGTGCATGGTGAGTCTGTGGGTGCAGGGCAATGTCCCTGCGCCCCTGGAGGGAGCTCCTGAAGCCAGCACACCCCACAGCCTGGGGGATGTGTCAGGAGGACTCTCCCAGTTTCTCTGTGGCAAAGGAGCAGGAGGAGGATGTGCTGCAGAGCGGGGCTGCCCTGGGCACCATCAGAGTGACAGGGCAGGACGACTCCTGCTGCCAGGGAAGGCTGCAGGGGGTGAAGCTGGGGCTGCAGCCAGGATTGTCCTGCAGAGCAGCTCCTGCAGCCCTCAGGGCTCTTGGCCAGCCCAGGGCATGTGCCAC
This sequence comes from Melospiza melodia melodia, assembly GCF_035770615.1. Classification (NCBI taxonomy): domain Eukaryota; kingdom Metazoa; phylum Chordata; class Aves; order Passeriformes; family Passerellidae; genus Melospiza; species Melospiza melodia. The sequence continues at coordinate 11,377,185 of NC_086210.1, read as the reverse complement.
CTGCCAAGGGCAGCTCTCAGCCTGCCTGGCAGCTCCCCATGGACGCTGCAGGGGAGAAATTGGAGGTGGAAGGAGCCACCCCCATCAGGGCAGATTCCTCCTGCTGTGGAGATGGTGCTGCATGGCCAGGGCTGCTCTCAGCTTTCTCCTGAAGGGAAGGGAAAGGGGCTGTCTGCTTTGGCTGTGTCACTGAGACTCCTGCACTGTCAGCCTGGGCATCAGCAGATGGGCCTCAGATCTCCCTCAGAAAGTGCCTCCTCAGCCTCCTCTCCCTACAGACAGCAGCAGCAGCACCTTGGCTTGCAGCATCTCTGCTTGTCTGGCCTGCCCTTAAGCCCTGCTGCCAGGGAGATGCCCCTGGGCAGTGCCCTGTGCTGGGGGGTGTCTGCAGGGCAGAGCTGAGCCCCCAGGGCTGGGCTGGGCCCTGGCAGCACAGGCAGGGACAAGGCTTGGATAGAGAGAAACAGTTCCCAGTAGGCACAACTCCAGTCAGCAGAGAGCCAGACCAACCCTTGGTATCCCTCCCTGTCCAGATGCACAGGGAAAGAGAGAAGAGTTGGAGAGATTGATTTTGGTAATGAAGTCTTTAAAAAGACCATGTCATTTTAAAATACAATTATAAATTTGTACTACCTGTACTCGAGGGAGGTGAAATTAGGAAATGGCACCTGTTTGGGAACAGCATGTCTGACTGCACTGGGGCACAGGGAGTCCTGTTTTCCCTCTGGGCTCCACAGTGTTCAGCCTGAGAGCAATGCTAAGAACAGGACTTCTGTCCCTTACAGAAAACACACAGTTATTTAGCAGTCCAAACCTACACTCAAATAAAAAAAAAAATAAAAAAAAAGAGAAATGAAATTTCCTTAAAGAAAGAGAAACAATTTTTCGAGATTGTGTAAAAAATTAGCATAGGATTGAGTCAAGGTACTTTGCCCAAATTGTCAATGTTGTCTTTGAACAGCTCACAATGCCCAGAGTGAAGGAATGTCCAACAGCAGCTCATCAGCCACTTCCTCCTGCTGGCATTTGCAGACACGTTGCAGCTGCAGCTCCAGCACTTCTCCCTCACTGTTGCCCTGCACTCACTGGGGGTCAGGGCTGACTCCCAGGTGTTCTTCAGGCCAAAGTCCAGCTGCTCACACAGCATTGGCCAGCAGCAATCAGGGCTCCAGCAACAAAGGTGAAGGAAGGTCTCTGAGACATGGACAGGGGGAGGTATTTAGTGGAAGGAAAGAGTAAATGAGAAAGGGCTTTGATTTTCTGTGAGAAATTTCCCCTCCACTGCCCTGTCTTTCCTCCTTCTGTAGGCTGAAATGTGCAGATGCAGGAAATGTCCAACAGCAGCTCAATCAGGCACTTCCTCCTGCTGGCATTGGCAGACACACAGCAGCTGCAGATCCTGCACTTCTGCCTCTTGCTGGGCATCTCCCTGGCTGCCCTCCTGGCCAACGGCCTCATCATCAGCGCCATAGGCTGCAGCCACCACCTGCACATGCCCATGTTCTTCTTCCTGCTCAACCTGGCCCTCAGCGACCTGGGCTCCATCTGCACCATTGTCCCCAAAGCCATGCACAATTCCCTCTGGGACACCAGCACCATCTCCTACTCAGGATGTGCTACACAGGTTTTCTTCTTTGCCTTTTTCATGTCTGCAGAATTTGCACTTCTCACTGTCATGTGCTATGACCGCTACGTGTCCATCTGCAAACCCCTGCACTACAGGACCCTCCTGGGCAGCAGAGCTTGTGCCCACATGGCAGCAGCTGCCTGGGCCAGTGGCTTTCTCACTGCTCTTCTGCACACAGCCAATACATTTTCCCTGCCCCTGTGCTGTGGCAATGTCCTTGGCCAGTTCTTCTGTGAGGTGCCCCAGATTCTCACGCTCTCCTGCTCACACTTCAACTTCAGAAATATTTGTATTTCATTGCTTGGTGTCTGTTTACGTTTTGGTTGTTTTGTGTTCATTGTTTTCTCCTATGTGCAGATCATCAGGGCTTTGCTGTGGATCCCCTCTGAGCAGGGACAGCACAAAGCCTTTTCCACCTGCCTCCCTCACCTGGCCATGGTCTCCCTGTTTGTCAGCAGTGGCATTTTAGTCTACTTTAAGCCCTCCTCCATCTCGTCCCCATCCCTGGATCTGGCCCTGTCAGTTCTGTACTCGGTGGTGCCTCCAGCCCCGAATCCCCTCATCTACAGCCTGAGGAACCAGGAGCTCAAGAATGGTCTGAGGAAAATTATAACAAATTCTTTTCAGAAGCAATAAACTCTCATTCTTCTACATATTTCTTATGGTGTTACTCATTAATTCTCACTCTGTGTCCTGTGTTTTTTGCTATTTACACAGCTGTTACACTTCTGTGAATTTGTTCACACAACAATTTTTTAAGCTACTGGGTTTTTTTTAGTATTTTTCTTTAGTATCGCACCGAGAGACTGTATAAACCAGGATCTGTACTGCCTCTGTACTCCCTATGTGCTTACACAAAATAAAGAACTCTGTATTGCCCTGTGTGCCTGACATCTTTCCTCCCTGGCTTCTCTGGATCTGTAGGGTCGCTGCCTCTGGGCAGAGCTCGAGCAGAAAAGGGAACCCCAGTTCTCCTCCCTGCCAGAGAGCCCCCGGGCTTCTCCTCCATAACCTCCCCTTCCTTCACTCCCACACTCCCCTTCAGAGCCCCTGTGCTGGTTTTAGGCCTCAGGGCTCTTCCAGGTCAGTCCCTGTCCTGCTGTGTGACTGTCCAGGGACTGCAGGCAGGGACAGACCGTGAGCACTGCTGGGACAGAGCTGGGCTCTGCAGCAGCATTTCCATTGTGCAAGGGCATCTCCCCAGTGCAGGGCCTGAAAGCTTCAATCCTCTTCCCAGTTTGCTCTCAGGGATGTGCCCAACACAGGGTCCTGGAGAGGAAACCAGCAGTGACCAGCAGAAGTGTGGCAGTGATCAGGGTGAGGGCTGTGCCAGCATTGCCCTTGCAAAGCCAGCACTGCTACAGCAGTGGCCTCTCACCCTAGGTCACAGAGGTTGTTCTTCCCTCCATGGAGGGACATCAAGTGACGGGGTCAGGAGTCTGTGTTTGCAGGGCACGGCCATTCCACAGCCTTGAACATCATGTGTGTTTGAGGGGACATAAACCCAGTGAGCACAAACACCTTCAGCTGCTCCTGGAGCTTCCAGAGAGTAACATCCCCTGGGAACCCCTGAGTGCAGGGCTGAGATGAGCTCCTGAGCACAGAGCTCCCCATGTTCATCCCTTTGGCAATGGGGCACCTCAGGAAGGGCAGAGCAGGGCAGGGCAGGGCAGGGCAGGGCAGCGCAGGGTGACACCCACAGGCCTGAGGTCCCTGCCAGGCTCTAGCAGTCGCAGTGGAGCCCAGGGAGCTCCTGCCCATGCTGCAATGAACTCTGTGTGCGTGTGTGCAAGGGAAGGACTCATGTGCCTGGACAGCCCTGGGACTGTGAGCAGGGCATGAGCCCAGCTCAGGGGTGGGCACCTGACAGAGCCCTGACATTGCTGGCTGTGCCTATGTCTTTGTCTAGGGCAAATCTGTGAGAAAACCTCCAAAGGGGGCGCCTCCAGAAAGCAGACCCACACGACCCCTCCCTTCAGCCTGTTTGGGAAGGATTCCTTGGACAGAAATGGAAAGAACCTGTTTATTTAACAGGCAAAGCACTCCCAAGCACGCAAAATGAACAGTACCAGATGACAACACTCTTTCACCACTCTGAAAAAGATGACCAATACAGAAAGTCTCTCTCGAGGGGTGGTCGCTCTGTTCTCAGTCCGTCTGGTGCTGGGGCAGCTGCTGCAGCCACAAGGTGCAAACTCTTGGTGTTCCTAGGTCCCAGTCCAGAGCAGGTTTGAGTAGGTTCAAAAAAGGGAAAGGAGAAACAGTCCAGGGAAAAATTTGGACTGCTTAACTAAACTAACTAATGAGCAGAAGCAAAAAGCAAGGGTAAAGCAGGAGCAAAGCAGAAGCAAGAGCAAAGCAAAAAGCAAAAGCAGCACAATGTACTGAGACAGAGTAAAGATCCATTCTGAATTAGGTGAAGTGTCTAAGAGAGGTGAAAAGTCTGTGAGGCCAAAGCTGAAGGAAGAACTCGCATGCCGAGACAGCAAGGAGACAGAGAAAGAAAAACAGAAAAGACCACAAGGTCAATTTGCCCCCGACTTAGAAATTCCTTTGATAAAGAAGAACTGGTGCTAAATGTCACACAGAATGAATATGTATGAACTTATTGTGAAACTGTATGCATATGCATTTGGAAGGGGGATAAAAGAAGACCCAAGATCTTCAGAGGCATGCATGCCTTGTTGGGGGACTTGCGTCCAGCGTGCGTCGTAATAAAAGCATACTGGGCTTTACAACTTTTACGAAGTTGTGAGGTTTCTTCTTTTCTCCGCAAAACATTATGGCGAGCCAGGTAGGGAGTTCTCTGTCCCCGCAGGGGCAGGGGGGATAGATGGACCTCCAAGGCGCGCCCTAGGATTTTTTTTCCTGGTGGGGCTCCGCTCGTCTCAACTTGCCACCTGTGAGGACAGACAAGGACCTGCTGGCCTGCGGAGGAAAATACGGTATGTACTGAGGGGCCCCTGGGGGAGGGAAAGGAGAGCAAGGGAGTAAACCACCCAGAGACGTCTGGGTTCAGCTGATAGAGCAGCTGTATTAGAGATGGGGTTCATCGTTCTGATAGAGCAGACCGCAAGCGGTTCTGGGGGTGAGCCGGGTGAAGCCGTGTATGTGTGTTGGGGGTTCATAGTTCTGATAGAGCAGAACTGTTGAGCCCGTGTGTGTGATGTCCGGACACTGTGTTGCTGTATGGTTAATGTGTACATTGTGTGGTCAGTGCACTGTGTTTCTAATCGTGCAAGTGTATAAGTGTATGGTGTATAAAAGAGAATAAATCTACAGCGCGGGGGGGGTCAGTACTACCCGTGTTTGAAGCAGCCGAGTGAGGCCTGAGGCGCCGGCTGCAGCAGGCTGCGGGGGCAGGGACAGAAGTGCCCCGCAGAGAAGCGAGTGGAAGAATGTCAGTGATGGTACTTATCGTGTTTAAATGTAGTGATTTGTGTAGATCTGGTACATTTTAACCATGAGTATGAGCTCAGAGAGTTCCTTTGCCTTGGATGTTTGATTTTGATCTCTAGACTGTATGCTGTTATTTTGATTGTGTCCAAGAAAATTGATGTGAGTAAATGCTGAATTATGGTATGCTGTGTTGTGTTGAGAAAAGCGAGCACTTTGAGAGATATGCCCTTTCCCAGTGGTTTGTGTGGAGATTTTCTTCCGCTGCATTGTGGTAATTTGATTCTCAGATTGTATAGTAGTGTTTGTGGAGATTTTAAGATTTTGTTGCAACAAGAGTGGCATTTTACATAGGAGAACTATAGTACGGTGATTTATGCTTAATTACGATAGAGTTAAAGGAATTCCAAGAATTCCCCCCCTCACAGCAATTCAAGCCTTGGTTCTAGCGAATTTGAGATAAAGGGGGGGGTGCGGGTGCGAGTGTTTGTGTCTGTGGGCATATCAGAGTTTCGGCTGTGACTAGCACAGGCTTTGTGCAAAGCAGTAAAACAAGTGTAAGTAGACACCGGGCTTAATTAGATTGTGCAAGAAGAGAACTAGAAAAGACTGATATTTTGTTTGATCAGAACACAGTGTCTATGTCACGTTTTTGATTAGCATGCTGTGTGAGGTGACAGTGGCTGTCCCCTGGGCACAGGGACAGCTCTGGCTGCCCCGTCTCCCCAGGGAACACGGGAATGGCCTGTGGGCAAAAGCTGGAGGTGCAGTTATTATTGCAGTGCAGTGTTTATGAGAAACACTGGTATTGCTGTTTTGCTGTTCTAATAAATGTCAGGGCACTTGCCCCGAGTGTAAATTAGAGGTTTCTGGTCAAGCGGATTCAGAATTTAAGGTCTTAGAGCTTGTGTGTGGGAATCACATCTGATACCTGCCACCTGGAGCTGTGTGTGTGTAGGAGGAAAACTGAGAAACTACTGTGAAGGTCTGTGAAAAGAGGTTTGAGTGGAAGCGAGATAGGGCAGGGAGAAATAAATAATGAGAACAGACCAGAGCAAACGCAAACAGGTTCCTAAATTAGCCCCTTTTGGGGGGGCTCACTGGGAGGAGGTTGCCAGTAAGAGCAGCTCAGAAAATAAAAAGATTTATAATACTTCATTGCTGTTAGTACTGTTTTCAAATAGGAAGATAAATGGGATAGAGTTTTTTTTTGCATGCTAATATGTCTTTTTGTTTTAAGAAATCACCCAGAATGGCAAAGAGACTGTGAGATTAGACCGCCCTCTGGTCTTGGCCCTTGAAAAAGGAAAACAAGGCAAATAGAAAGCAAATCAAACATGTTGTTCAGCATGCAGCATAAGATAGCAACGTATGAAATCAGGCAAGGATTATCATGCTGAAATGCAAAGCAATCACAGTTCACAAAATGAGTACATATGATTTGCTAAAGGCTCCTCCCAAGGTAAGGGAGGAAGGGTAAAGATGACCTCCCCAAAAGGGAAGAATTTTTGTCGACACAAGGGCCATATATTCAGTTTTAATAAAGCTTTAGTACCTGTGGAGAATGTTTATGTTGTAGTGTGGGGAATGAACAACTGGCCAGTCTGAGAAGGCATACTGGTGCAAACCTTTAAAGTAACATGTGTACTATGTGTACCTAGAAGCTTTTGTACAATTCGCTCAATTTGCTAAACATTCTCAAATGAGAAAGGTTACTCTGGAGGCAAATGATATAAAGAGGTTAGGCTTAACATTAACAGACACTGAAATTAAAGACATTAGTAAGGAGATATTAGAATAAGTAAATAAGTGTTTTCAAGGGTATGGGCCTCTGCTGTACCAGGGAGAGTGAAAGATGCTCCCCCATGAGCATCAAGCTTAAGGAAAGAACACAACTAGTGAGAACTGAGTAGTACCCTCAAAAGGAAGATAAGGAAGGAATCAGCCCAATAACTGATAGTACTGGATTAAGGGCTGTCAATAAGATAACACAGAATTTATACCCTGTGGTAGCAAATCCATATACTTTACTAACTTGTTTAACACCTGAGCTAACCTGGTTCACTGTTTTAGGCCCAAGAGATGCCTCCTTTTGCCTCCCTATCCACGAAGCCAGCCAGAAAATTTTTGCATTCAAACACAAGCTCACATAGTCCATGTGCCTGAAGGCTTCAAGATTCACCACTCCAATTGGAGAAGAGCTTGCAAAGACCCAGAGTCCCGGGAAGATCCACAAGAGGAAAGGAGGCTGTTTCAGTATGTGGACGATCTTCTAGCAGCCACTCAGACGAGGGAAGCAAGAGAAGCCTGGACGGTAAGCCTTTTGAATTTCCTAGGACTCCAAGGACGCAGAGTCACAAAGAAAAAGGCACAGGTAGTGAAACAGAAGGTAATCTACCTGGGGTAAGAAGTGAGTGCTGAGCAGCAGACTTTAAGGCAGGGAAGCCATATGCCAAACCTTGAAACTCCAGACAACGAAGGAACTCTGAACCTTCTTAGGCATGGCAAGGTAGTGCCAGCTGTGGGTTTATAATTATGGACTGTTCTCCAGACCCCTCTATGCTCTTATCGCCAATGGAAACTGAGATCTCCAGTGGACAAGAGACGCCACACGGGCCTTTCACCAGCTAGAGAGTGCCCTCATGTCGGCTCCAGCTTTGAAACTTCCAGATGTAAGTAAAGCATTCTTTCTATTTTTCCACGCAAGGAATTGCCCTGGGAATATTGGCTCAAGACTTGGGTCCATACCAGAGGGTAGTTGCTTACTTCTCTAAGCAACTAGATGCAACAGCCAAAGGATGGCCAGGTTGCCTCAGAGCTGTAGCAGCAGTTGTGCTGAATATTCAAGAGGCACGCAAGTTTACCCTGGGACAAAAATGACTGTGCTAGTGTCCCACACAGTGTCCGCAGTACTGGAAGTAAAGGGTGTCCACTGGCTTTCACCACAGAGGTTTCTGAAATACCAGGCCATCATGGTAGAGCAAGATGATGTAGAGATGGTAGTGACTAATCATGTCAACCCAGCTTCCTTTCTCAGTGGAAATTAAGGAGAAGCAGTACACCATGATTGCCTAGAGACCATTGAAGCTACCTACTCCAGCCGCCCAGACTTAAAAGACACTCCTCTGGACGAATGCAGAGGCCTGGTTCACTGACAGGAGCAGCTACATTGCCAGTGGAAAGCGACATTGCAAACTACACAGTGACTCCCTGCAGAGAGGTAATAGAGTCTGGACCCTTACCAACAGGTACCTCTGCACAGAATGCTGAGATAAATGCATTGACCCATGCCTTAGAAAGAGCAAAAGGCATTCGGAGTCATGCATGCACATGGAGCCATCTGGAAGGAGAGGGGACTGCTGACCTCACAGGGAAAGAAGAGACAATCCAGCTGCTGGAAGCAGTTCAGCTACCTGAAAAGGCATATTAAGGGCATATTAAGGCACACCAGAGAGTGAGCTTAAAATTGGAGGAAAGAAATGAGCTGGCGGATGGAGAGGCAAAGAAAGCAGTAAAGGGTGAGGTACAGATTTTCCTCGAAGGTAAGCCATAATACAATACTACTAATCAAAAGAGACGTACAACTGCAAGGGGTGGGCTACCATTGAAAGAGAGCTAGTAATCCCTTCCCATTTTCGTGGTTACTAGTGAAAGAAGGGCACTAGAAAACACACTAGGGCCTAACTACTTAAAAGCCTTTTATAGAGTGTGGCTCCTTTCTAGAAATGACCAAGGTTGCGAGTGATATAGAGTGCATTGAAATGAAGTGTTGACTTTGAAGTAATAATTTCCACAGGCTTTCTAGAACACACATCTGATTGAAAGAATCATTGTATCGTTGTCAGGAATTTATATGCCACTATCACTCAGGTGAGCTGATAATGTGATCCTTGCCTCCAGACTAACCTCAAAATACCCCCCCGGGCCAAAATTCACTCAGACTGGGAGAGGCCATGGGCCTGTACAGCAGTAGCAAATCAACTTTTCAGAACTCCCAAGGAAAGGGGGGTATCAGTATTAACTGGTATTAATAGATACATTTTCAGGGTGGCCAGAAACATTCCCCACCAGAACTGTCAAAGCTCAAGAGGTGACCAGATTATTTTTACAAGAAATAATACCACGCTTCAGAGTTCCAGCCACGATATCCTCAGATAAAGAATCACATTTCATTTCCAAAATAGTGCAACAGATTAGTAGCCATCTGGAGCAGGGAGTTAGATAGCCTGGGGATGATGTATATGTTAAGTCTCTTACAGGGAAGACTTCGGAACCACAGTGGGAGAGACCCCTGCAAGTACTTCTCACCACCTTCACTGCAATCAAAATCAAGGAGCAGAATGCCTGGATCCATCACTCTTGGGTGAAGAAGGCCCAGAAACCCCTTGAGGAGTGACGCCAGGAGACAATGAGCTGAGACTAAAACTTACTCGGGCAAAATGAGTACATTGTGGTCAGGAGTAGCTCATATTTTAGTTTGCAGAATTGTTTTGTGTGGAATTATAACTGAAGTTTTAGGACTAGAGAGTACATCTACCCAAAGCAATGCTGAATGGCCTTGGTCCCTGGCATTTAATCAGTATACTGGATCCATGAGAAAACCTTCTGAGATACAAGATTTAACTGTATCTACTGTAGTAATCCATGAGAATCAGATATGTGAGGAGCAGGAATGGCAGGAACAGGAACTGTGGACACTTCAAGGAATCTGAGGAGAAGAAATAAAAGTAAAAGTGCTGGGTCATCAATAGGATGGCTTATGAGAGACCAGATGTAATTAGTGTCTGAACCTCCCCTGGTGTATATGAACACCAGGAAGTCTGTGATAACCTAAGTGAATCAGACTGTTGGTGTAATTTCACCTTGATACAGCCTGTAGAAGTGACCTGCCTTTGAGCTCGAGTTGCTATCAGACTTTCATTTAAATTCAAAGCAGACACTGCACCTTTTACCACATCAGGGCCTTATACACCCCATACTAGTTCAGACTCTACCCAAGCTCCAAACTTGAACCTAACGTAGTAAAGAATGTGACTGAACAACAGCTATTATTCAATCCAGAATGGTCTCTCAAATGTGTGGAGTTGATAATGCAAATTAACATCTCAAAAATCCAACCAGCCTGCTCCTCCTTCCTAAAAACTTCCTTTGAGGGCTGGACAACATGGTTACAAAAACAGGCATATCTCAGGAGCAGAACAAGAAAGGAAGGAGCCAGCTCTCCTGGTGCCTAAAACCAGGAACACCAAGAAATCAGTTTCCTTCGGTCATTTTCCAAGCTGGTTGGCTGAACACTCAGGCAATGGCTGGTAAAGGGTGCTGAACTGCAGGTGGTGAATTAACCCAAGCAAGGAAGGTGATTTTCTTTATTTATAGCTATCCCTTTTCCTACTGAGATTTGGATCAGTGATTGTCCCAGTCTGAGGCGGTTGGATTCTGCTTAAAAGAGGTAGAGAGAGAGACCCCCCCCCTCAGAGCTCAGCAGCAGGCTGTAGGATTTTGTGCATCACTTTTGTGCTGAGTGTTTCAGGTAGCAGAAACCTGATCCCAGTTTCTTCTGAGGCACTGCAATGAATTTAGGCTCTTCTCTCAGATTTCCCCTTCATTATTTACTTGAGGCTTGGACCTGAAGCTAGGGGCAAGGTGGGTGAGGTTTTGTAGACCAGGAGAGACATTCCTGCTTGCCACACATCTGGGAAATCAGGTGCTTTGGAGGGGGAAGGAGATTCCCTGAGGTCTCTACATTTCAGAACAAACATCTGCCTCAAATATGACCTAGACCTCTGTCAGATACACTTGTGAAGTGTGTCTGAATTTGCCGTGTGAGCCCAGCACATCCCTCTGGCAGGGAGGGATGGTCAATGACAGAAAGCAGTTCCTGTTCCCCATAACAAACATCTAACTGGCATATTAGGGACAAGATTAGGAGTTTTAAATGGAATTGATGCAGAAATACTGATGAATAAACTGGCCACTGCAGCAGGTAGCCTAACAAAATTGAAGCAGCCTTTATAGTAATCTCTATTGGCATTAGGAACTAGCCAGTGACAGATTTCAAAAGTACTGCCAAAGTAAGGAAGTATGAAAAGGCCGGGGACCAAGACCACAAGCGGATAGTAGAAGCACTTAGTACAGTTCAAGATAATGTGTCTTTAGCTTTCAGTTGTATACAAGCACAGTTATGGATACAAGCAACAGCAGCTCTGATCATATGGGAAAGGGGTGAAGGTAATTTTCCAGCTGAAATTCGGAAAATTGTGTGGGATAATGCAATTGATTTTGAAAGGAAGTTTCAATCCTGGCGGACTATGGTGAATTTCACCTATGATCCTGTTTCTAATGTGGCAACTGCCTTTGTGCTTACCATACATAATGCCACTGTTTATGTTATCCATCCCATCGTTGCTCTAGGATTAAACCATGAAAAAACAATACTCTATCCTTCAGAACATAGAGTGTGGGCACGAAAGACGAATGGAAAGTGGCAGACAGTAAACTTGGAATCCTGCATTACCAGAGAAGAGATGGGATTCATTTGTGAAAGCAATACTATTAATGCTCAGGATGTGTGTTTGGACACTGAACAGAGTATTTGTCACTTTGAAATTCATCCAGTCACTGACCAGAGAACTGTGCTCGTATATACTGGAAAAGGGTATGCTTGGGAACTGCTTGTGCTGCTCTACAAATTGATAGCAATGATGTTATTCTGTCTAGTAGAAACCATTCTAATCTCTGTATTTGTAATTTTGTTAAGATTATTGGGTGTGATTTTTCGTATTTGGTACCAGTAACATCCCACCAGCTGATTTAAGGCAATTACACAATGTATCACAGACTACCACCTACCCCTAGTGGGATGAACCTTACATTGGTAAAACAATTAATTAAGCAGCAAGACCTATTGGAAGCCTTGAAAGGAATCCAAGGAAGTGGAAAGAAAACCTTAATTACTGTCCAACATGATACAAAGGAGATAACCAGAGTTCTACAAAGAATAAAACAAAATATAGATCATCACTGGTGAGATGTGATCTTTGGGTGGTCACCAACTGAAAATGGAATCTTTAATAAGTTGTGCCACCCCATTGTAGTTTTACTAATATTAGTTGGGATAAGATTAGGATTATCTATGATATTGTTAATTTGGAACTGGAGAATGCTACAACGAATAGCTGTACTAACATCTTTGTCAAACGTACATGGTGAAGCACTAAAAGACACTTACTGTCATGAAGGTTTTCATTAAGTAAAAGAATTTACTTATTTCCTAGGAAAGGGGGGGAATGAGACAGAGTAAAGATCCATTCTGAATTAGGTGAAGAAAGGTGAAAAGTCTGTGAGGCCAAAGCTGAAGGAAAAACTCGCATGCCGAGACAGCAAGGAGACAGAGAAAGAAAAACAGAAAAGACCACAAGGTCGATTTGCCCTCGACTTAGAAATTCCTTTGATAAAGAAGAACTGGTGCTAAATGTCACGTGGAATGAATATGTATAAACTTATTGTGAAACTGTATGCATATGCATTTGGAAGGGGGATAAAAGAAGACCCGAGATTTTCAGAGGTACGCATGCCTTTTTGGGGGACTTGCGTCCAGCACACGTCGTAATAAAAGCATACCGAGCTTTACAACTTTTACAAAGTTGTGAGGTTTCTTCTTTTCTCCGCAAAACAACCATGGGGCCATTGTGACACTCTGGGGCCCCATGGAACCAAGGGGCCACTGTGAAACTGTGGCACCAATGAGAACATTGTGACACTGTGAAGCCCCATGGAACCAAGGAGTCCATTGTCAAATATTGGGGCCCTATGGAACCCAGGAGGCCAGTGTGACAGTGCAGGGCCTGGTGTAACAAGGAGGCCATTGTGACAATGAGAGGCCTCATGGAATCAAGGACATCTTTGCAGATGACACCAAGGTGGGTGTGAGTGTTGATTCTGTGGGAGCATAGGAGGGCTCTGCACAGGGACCTGGACAGGTGGATCTAGGGGGTGAATCCAACAAGGTGAGGTTTAAAAAGACCAAGTGCCGAGTCCTGCACTTTGGCCACAACAACACCTGCAGTACTACAGGCTGGGGACAGAATGGCTGGACAGCAGCCAGGCAGACAGGGACCTGCAGGGACTGATGGACAGCAGGCTGGACATGAGGCAGCAGTCTGCCCAGGTGGCCAAGAAGGCCAATGGCTCCTGGGCTGGATCAGGAATGGTGGGGCCAGCAGGAGCAGAGCTGCTGTGCCAACACTGATCTGCCCCCAGCTCTGCACCCAGACATTGCTGCTGCAGCTCCAGAGAAGGGAACAAAAGGGCATCTATGCAAAAAAACTTGGCTGGGAGATCCTTTAGTTCCTTTAAAGCCACAAGAGCGCAGCCCCTCATTGACACAGTCTCTGGCCACAGGGAAGTTGGAGAGAAACAAAATGAGAAATGGCAAAAACAATGACATTCCTTTGTGGACAATATGAAAAACTAATACAAAGGAAAAAAAGAACAAACCACAACCAAAGCAACAAGAAGTATGAAAGATGTCTTTTAGTAGAAGTCATTGGCAGAAATTTGCCAGCATTTTAATGTTCCTGAATGCATCCAGCCATCAGTCTCCACACTGCAGCCTTGAGCTCCTGGTTCCTCAGGCTGTAGATGAGCGGGTTCAGGGCTGGAGGCACCACCGAGTACAGAACTGAAAGGGCCAGATCCAGGGATGGGGACGAGACTGAGGGGGGCTTCAGGTGAGCAAAGACAATAGTGCTGAGGAACATGGAGATCACAGCCAGGTGAGGGAGGCAGGTGGAAAAGGCTTTGTGCTGTCCCTGCTCAGAGGGGATCCTCAGCACAACCCTGAAGATCTGCACATAGGAGAAAACAATGAACACAAAACAACCCAAACCTAAACAGGAACTACCAACAATGAGCCCCAGTTTCCTCAGTTTGGACTGTGAGCAGGACAGCTTAAGAATCTGTGGGATTTCACAGAAGAACTGTCCCAGGGCATTGCCATGGCACAGGGGCAAAGAAAATGTATAGGCCATGAGTAGCAGAGCATGGAGAAAGGCACTGGCCCAGGCAGCTGCTGCCATGTGGGCACAAGCTCTGCTGCCCAGGAGGGTCTCGTAGTGCAGGGCTTTACAGATGGACACGTAGCGGTCATAGCACATGATGGTCAGGAGGAAAAACTCTGCTGAGATGAAGAACAGAAAGAAAAAGAGCTGTGCAGCACATCCTGTGTAGGAGATGTTCCTGGTGTCCCAGAGGGAATTATGCATGGCTTTGGGGAAAGAGGTGCAGATGGAGCCCAGGTCGCTGAGGGCCAGGTTGAGCAGGAAGAAGAACATGGGTGTGTGCACGTGGTGGCTGCAGGCTACGGCGCTGATGATGAGGCCGTTGCCCAGGAGGGCAGCCAGGGAGATGCCCAGCAAGAAGCAGAAGTGCAGGAGCTGCAGCTGCCGCGTGTCTGCCAATGCCAGCAGGAGGAAGTGTCTGATGGAGCTGCTGTTGGACATTTGCTGGGGCTGCACTTGGGGACCTGTTCATGGAGAAAGGACAGTGATAGGTCAGGAGAGGCTGCTTGGAGCCAAACCTGGGCCATTCCCTGTAGACTGTCCCTACAGCTGGGACTCACTCACCCCCCTTCCTGCTCTGGGGGGAACCTTTGTCTGCAATCAGAGCACAGTCACACTCCCAGGTCACCCTGGGATAAACCAGCCCCTTCCCAGATCAGAGGATCCCTGAATGTCTCACCCTCTCTCAAGGTCTCTGGGAAAGGTCTCAGCCCCCCCTTGTGCCAAGGACACTCACGGCTCCCTTGGCAAACCCAACAGCATTTCCTCAGCTGTGGCACCTCTGCAGTTCCCCATGGGACATTCAGGCAACTCCCAGAGGCTCTGGCACAGATTTGCACCCAGGAGGGCAGCTCAGAGCTTGGAAGGGCACAGCGAGGAGATCCCTGGCTGTGCCCATGATGGGATCTCAGGGAGGGGCCTCAGCTCATTCCCCTTTCCCATGGACTGCTTTGCCCACAGCCCCACAGGTGCCAGGGAAGCTTGGACACCCCATTCCCATAGACACACACCTGCCTGGCAGGAATGCCAAGGGCAGTGCCTGACTCAGCTGCTGCAAATGCCAGAGCCTCCCTGAGAACAGCAGATAACAGTGACAATATCAGGGCAGGGCAGAACCAAGAGAAGATATTGTAGTGCTGTGCCTGAGAGGGCAGGGCAGAGACAGCCGGGCACTCAGGACAGTGTTCCTGTGCCCACCTGTGCCCGGCACCTCCCACACACCAACAGTGCCCTCATCCTGCCCCCAGCGCTGCTCTCTTCAGCCCCCTCTCCTTCCCTGAGCATCTCCCTGGGCCTGGACATTCCCTCCTGAGAGGAGCCTTGTCCCTGCCAGCGCTCACAGAGCCCATCCCAGCCTGTGTGCCCTGGCCGGGGCCCTACAGAAACCTGCCTGTGTGCAGGGCCCTGGCTGGGGCAGGCTCTGTGTGCAGCTGGGCAAGGGCAGCTCAGGAGAGCCCTGCTGGGCCCTGCAAAGGGGATGCTGCTGCTGCCCAGGGCTGAGGAGTGGCTGAGGGCCTTTGGGAGGCTCCCAGCAGAGATACTGACCAGCTTAAGTCACAGTTCTGGAGTCTGTGTAAATGTTCAAACATTCCTTTGATGATCCTCTGTGTCCCTTTCAACTCAGAATGTTCTGTGATTCTGGGATTACAATTCCTGTTCTGTTTCTCTCATCCCCCTGTTGTCTATAATCCAAAAAAAAAAAAAAAAAACAACCTTGCAGCAGTGTTAGAACAGTAAAGTAAAGTAAAAATCAGACACTTATTGGAAGCTTCCAGGTGTCCCAGTGGGAAGGGGCACACCCACCTCCTGATTTCAACAATTTATTAAGGTTGATAATTAGGATATTTAACAGGAACATCCAATAGGAGATTCAGTTTCCCTAGTTACACATTCCTGGGTAAACCCATTAGAGTAGGTGCAAAGGCTTCTTTGCCTTCACTTTTTATAATGACTGCTCATATTCTGCTCATTCTCAAAACCCAAAATATTCCTATATGTCCAGTTCCTAGAAGAATATATAGTATTTCAGGACTATATAAAAGAGTAGGACTATACAGCATTTTAGGAATATATTTAGACAGTCAGGTTATTAAGGGAAAGGTAAGGAAACATACTAGATTTAATTCAGGATTAAAGCTATATAAGAATATAATAGTGGTTTAATACAGTTAAGAGTTTAGTAGAGTTAAGTAAGGATTATGGAATTGTAACTATATAATAGTAATTTAGAGAGCTGTGAATATATAAAAATGTAAAAAATACAAAAAACTTTTTGTCACCACCCCAACATTCCCATCTTTCTCCAGGTAGGAAATTGAAACACTCTCAGGAAAGCTCCTGACCTTTACAGCAATCCCTGGCTTACCTTCTTTGGGAAGTGTCCTCCAGAGCTGTGCCCAGGCAGGTCTGGAGCTGGGAGCAGCCCTGCCCCACCCAGCCCCTCTCAGCAGCAGCCCCTGCCCAGCTCAGGGTGGCTCTTTCCCCCCACAGCTTCTCCCCAGCACTGGGAGCAGCTCCCTGGGCCGGCTGAGAGCTGTCCCGGGCAGGCAGCAGAGTCCCTGCCCCAGCACAGCGCCCTGGGCTGCAGGACCCTGCTCTGCAGGACAGCCCTGGGCACCCCTGGCTGCAGCCCCGGCTGCTCAGCCCTGCAGCAGAGCCTGGCAACAGGAGCTGCCTTGGGCTGTGCCTGGGCTGGGGCAGCAGGGAAAGTCAGCCCTGCCCTAGCGCCACAGCCCTGCCCTGGAGCAGCTCTGAGAGTCCTCCTGAAAGGTCCTAAAAGCTGTGGGATGTGCCAGCTCCAGGAGATTCCTGCAGGAACTGCAGCTTCTCTTCCCAAAGCCAGGGAATGACTGCTTCAAACCTGGGCTGATTTCTGCTCTAGTGAGCCCTGAGTGAGGTCTGCTCTGTGCTCCCAGCCCAGGCTGAGTTTAACCCCTCTGTGCCCCTGTGCTGTGCCCGGGGTGGCTCCAGGCAGTGCCCCAGCCCTGCTGGGCTGTGCACAGGAGCTGCTTCTGGCCAGAGCTGTCTCTGCAGCACTGCCCTTGCCAGGAGCTGCCTCTGTGCCGGGAGCCTCTCTGCAGGTTTTTCAAAGGACTTTGATTTGGCTTTAAACTTGGAGTCTCTGGGAGGTTTGTGCAATCATGGCCTCCAACTATCCGCTGTAATTAGTCCCTGGAGAGTCTTTGTCAGTAACAATACTCATTGGGGCTCATTAATACTTCAGGGTACTTTAGTTTTTTCAAGGTATTTGGTGTTTCCCTTTTGATACAGGCTCTGTGGGAGCTTTGGACAATCATGGCCCCAATTATCTGCTATAATGAGTCCCTTGAGAGCTTTGTACTGACACACAGTAGTGCTCAGTAATACTTTGAGATACTCAAGGTTTTTAAGGTACTTTGGATTTTCCTTTCTACACTGAGTCTCTGAGAGGATTTCATGCCATCCTGGCCTCCAATACTCTCCTCCAAGGAGTCATGAGGAGCCTGTGTTGGGGATGGACCTCAGAGGGACACATTCATGCCTCAAGACACTTTGGGTTTTTTGTCCGTCTTTCACTCCTGGAAAGGTTTGTGCAATCTCCTCTCAGGCCCTGAGGTTCCAGGGCCCAGGTCCAAATGCCCCATGGGACTCATTATGATCAAATACATGCTGACAAACCATGGTTTTGCTTTGATTTCCCTCTACTGTAGTGCAGCTCACTAGGAAGTTCTTTTTCTATTGTTACAGAGAAATATTTCAAATAGCTTCCAATAAATCCACATTCCTGTTTTAAGGGTGTATGGTTCTCTTTAGAGAAGAAATGATGGCAGCATTTTGTGACTGATAGACCCAGGGGCTTTCCTAAGGAGGTCTGGCCTGCTCTGAGAAGCTGTGTCTTTAGATCTGACCCAGTGTGGAGAGCCTTGCTCCACATTTCCAAACCCCATCCTGTCTCTCCTCACTCACGTGGGGTCAGCTTATCTTGGAGAACTTGCTGCACTCAGTCAAAGTGGGGTTTTTCTTCTTTTATTTTAGTAATCTAAAACTCCTAAGCTCCCTGTTGAAATCAGACACCCTCCTCAAGTGTGTGCCAAGCCCAAGCTGCCACCAAGACCACTCCAGACCTGCCCTGGGCCAGCTGTGAGGATGTGTGGAGGCTCAGAGCCCTGCCGTCAGAGTCTCAATCCCCTAGACATGGAGGACTGGTTCCATATAAGAGGAATAGGCTTTCAGGTTAGGGTGAGATGCTTTCTTCTCCCATTGATCTTTGCAGACACATGATTCATGTCACGTTATGTTACCCCATTGGCCCATTGGCCTAATTATCCTAGTTCAACTCCTATTGCCCACGTTTGTTTAGCCCTAGAATGTTCTCCCTCTGTCCCTCCACTGGCCCTAGTTTGCTGCATTCCTCCACCCTTGTTTCCCTATTGGCTGACCTGACCTCTGACCCCTCCTCTGCACCATTTTCCCCCATATCCATTGGACTCTGACTCTCAGCTCCACCCTCACTACCCCATATAAGACCCTGTGCCCTCAGCCTACACCCTCTCTTCATCCCTCGGGCCTGTTCAGCTGTGTACCCTGTTTCTGTACTAATAAACCCAGCTTGCAGGAGATCATATGAAAACCCATCCTGCCTGTTCTGTCAGCTTTCTAAGATAGCAGTGAGCTTTGGGCTCATGAGTGCTAGATGCTACAAGGGCCTCAGTAGAGCAGTGATGCTACACATGGCACCCAAATAGGGACATGATTTGTTAAGGTCCCCGGTAGCGTCTCCAGCAGTGATCCTCCCAGCCAGATGTCACTGGAAGCTGTACCCCTTCAGGTCAACCACAACGCTGAAATAAGACTTGAGTTTTATTGAATCTCACTGAAGAAGAAGTCAACAATCCCCTCAACATCTGTGGGACCAGCTTTGCTGACAGCCCCACAGGCCCCACTTTGGCTGAAGATTGTGCCTGTGAGACTGAGAGTGAGTGACTGAGTGGCAGAGAGCTCCCAGGGGTTTGGGCTTTTGATTTTCCATTCCTGTGGATGGGCATTTCCTCTTTCATCGGGTGCAGCTATGGAAAATAATCAGTTCCAAGCTGCAAAGGATGTTTTTGTTAAGTTTTGGAGAGTTTTAAATTTAGAGGGGAGTTCATTTTCTGAGGGGAGTTTAAAAGGTATTGTTCATGGTTATTTGAGTAGTTTCCTGATATCTCCGTTGATTCTATCTATCAGTTACTGTTTCGGGATGCTGTTGGGAAAAAGCTTTATATTTTACAAACACAAGGGGTTTTAAAAGTTGGGAAATTGTATCTGTTGTTTCGTTCAATTTATGGGATCATGTAACGAGTTCATGGTTCCAACCCATTGTCCTGGTTTATTCAATCCTCCCACCACGTTCCCGAACCCATGTTCCCTGAGAACAGGACGGGAGATGGAGCCTGCCCTTTGGCACAGACAAGCCATCTGCTGTCTGCCATCTCCCCTCCTTTTCTATCCTCTCCTCAGGGTGGTAGTGTTAGCGTTCAAAAACACATAATCACGGAGTGATTATATGTGGTGCTTTTTATTAAGAGCTCTGGGAATCGGGGTATATTCAACCCAAATCTGACTCCGACCATACATCCGAAATGATCATGTTTTATACTCTATCGTTACATAACTTTCATGTTAATTATTAAACTTATATTGTTCTATTGTATACATAAATTTAGCCCCTCTCTGAATTTCCAACATAGTTTCTCACTATTCTTCTTATGGTTATATAATAATTACATTTAATTACTAAACAATCATCACATCTAACAATTATATAATTTATCATACTGCTTACGCAGGTGCAGTTGATCTGGGAAAGCACAAAGCCTAACATTTTAGATTCTATCTTTAACTTTTTTCAGGGTTCCACTATCAGTAGTGGCCGTGCTGCCCTGAGATATTCCCTCACCCACATTCCTTCATCTCCTGATCCTAATCCCCCTTCCTATAAATCACAAGATGGCAATGCTCCTGTTTGAGAGACCACCATTTTAGATTCCCTTCGGCCTTCATCCCCATTTCCTGCCTTTGCTCCACGTACCTCCCCTGTGACAGGCCCCACCTTGATGTTGAGTTCCGACCCTGGAACTGGACATGGGGCCAACTGGAAGGAAGCCATTTTGGCTACCAAAGGCCTTCAACACAGTGTGTTGCCAGTTGGCTAATGCCCTATGCCCCTCCCAGCAGACCTGCTTCCTCTGCAAAGAGAGCGATAGCTTATCTGAGAGTGAGGATGAGCCCAAGCATTCTTGGCAGAGGATGCAGAGAAAAGCTGCAAAGGAGGGGGACTGGGAGGTGGTATCCAAGATTCAGGTGGCACCTGGGCAGTATAAGCGGGGGCCAAAACCTAAATCTATTCCCTATGGATTCCCATTTAGGTTTTGGCCCCTGCTTATACTGCACGGGTACCATCTGAATATTGGATTCTCTACCTGCATAGGGAAATTAAGGACTTAGTTAATGCTGCAAAGGACTATGGGAGGAGTTCTCCCTATTTTAAGAATTTGCTGGATGCGCCATTTACTGCCCACACGATGGTACCATAAAATTTAACAGAGTGTATAAAAATTATATTGTCACCTGCTGAGTTTATTTTGTGGAAACAACTTTGGATAAATAAATTTAATGAATTGCCAAAAAGTTATGTTGAGGAAGAACGGTGACAACACCTCACAATGGACCGTGTTACCAGGGAAGGAGACTATACTAGACTGCAATATCAGGCTGAAGTCCTCCCCTGGTCAATACTGAAAGATCTCAAAGGTGCTGCATGGTGTACCCTCCTCCACCTGACACTTCTACATCCCACATTGACTTCACTGACATTTGCCAGGGCCCGGATGAGAGCTAATCAAGTTTGTCGATCACTTTAATAAAGTGCTGGAAAAACAGGTAGATGATCAAAAGGTCTGGGATTATCTTATTAGCAAATTAGCTTTCTGTAATGCCATTATTGAGTGCAGAAAGGTTCTGGACACCCTCCACCTTGTCCGTGAGCCGACCATCGCTCAGATGGTTGATGCTTGCATTTGCCAAGCAGTCTGTTATGGTTTTGGCCTGGCAAAGCCAGAGCCCCCATGAGTACACCTTCTCCCCAGTGTCTGCTGTGAGATGTGACCAGGAATAAGCAAAGCAGGCTCCAGCTTAAACATAAAGAAAAGTTTATTAACTAAACTACACACAAACAATTACTAAACTACACACAAAAGAAAAAAAAAAAAGAAAACACGAGGAAAATGAAAACCTCACAAAAAACACTCTCCCCCTCCTCTCCCCTAAATTCCCAATACAATACATCCTCCAAAATCACCAGTTCTGGGTCCAACACCACCCTTTAGATTGCTCAAACTTTCAGTTCCTCAAGAGGAGAGGGAGTCCTTCCATGTGTCAGGGTGGCCTTTTCCATCCTTGTTCTGGTGCTCTCACCACCGAACAGGGATCAGGACTGCTTCCAGGGTTGTCTTTTTAAGGATGCTTTGTCCATTTCCAGAAAAGCACAGTATCTCACTTTTGGGACATCTGTCCCCCCCATATACCCCCTGGGGCCGAGGGGTACCCACACTGAATCTTCTTTGGCACTGGGACATTTCTCCCCCTGGACTCAGTCTCTGTATCACATGGAAACATGGCTCTGTCCATGGCTACACGAAAGAGTCCAGCATAAAATGTCACTCCATCTTCTCCATTCTTTCAACATCTCTCACTCTCTCTCTGGTCCAAACCTCCATCACTCGTTCATTTCCTTCGTCCTCCTCCACTCTTATCACTCGTCTAGGAAGGGTTAATGTTCTGTAAGGTTTTCATTGTCCAAAAAGGGTTAAAAACTCCTCCAGGCGGCTGGACTCCTGGCTGCACCCCCCCCCCCCCCATCTCCTCAGCCGGGCTGCCTGCTGCCAGCACATATTTACTGAGTTTCAAGATAACGACACAGGCTGCACTCTCTCTCTCTCTGTCTGTCTCCAAGGGGGGGGAGGGGGGGAATGGCTGCCCGATGTCTCTTGGGGCTCCTCCACCCTTCCATCCTCCAAGGCCTCCTCACCTCCCATCTCTGTCCAGGCCCAGGCCTACCGCATGGCTGCCCCTCCCCCGCCCAGCAGCAGCGGCTGGACCGGGGAAGGGAGATCCGACCTCCGTCCCTCGAAGTCCCAAGAGAGCCTCCCAGGGCCGAAGCTCTGCTTTTAACCCCTGTGTGTTCTCGGAGGTGTGTCCAAAACCCCACTGGCTACACCAGGTGCCAATATCAAAATCCAAGCACCCATTGGTTTGACCACATCATCCCAGAATTCCCACTTCTTCCTGGTCAAACCACCACACGGTCTCAGACCATGACTTCAGCCTAGCCAAGGCCACAGGCCAGGGTGCAATGGAAGCACTGGTTGCAGCAAATGTGCTTCCCCACAATACAGAATGTAATAAAGGCAGTGGAAGCTGTTAAAACTGCGAGAAAACTGGACATATAGCAAAAGACTGTAAATACAAGACTAACAACCGTTCTCATTTTTCACCCAGCCCTCAGTCCTAGAGCCATTGCCCAAATTGTACCTGAAGCCAACAGCACTACCAGACCTCGGGAAACTCCCAGCAGAGCTCAAAATGACCTCAAATATGAAGTTATTCCATCCCACCCTTCCATCAGTGTTAGATGTCCCAGGTTACAATGTAAAGATGTATTCTATTCCAATCCTCAAGAGCTGTTGAAAGTAGGAAGGGCATTGTTTTTTCCTTATCTCCTGTAAATGGGCCAATCAATGCCTTGCCATGTGACTCAGAGATAACTCCCTCTGGGAGCTATTTCTTGACCCACCCCATGACTTATAGAATGATTTTAGCTCATTGTGAGATGCTCCGCCCAGTGGGGAGGAGCTAAGCATCCCCACCTGGATATAATCTGGGGTTTGGGACAAAACAAGCTGCCTTTCCACTGGATTTCCCAGGAACAGCTGCCATTTCCATTGGATCTTCAGAGGAAGACTACACCCTACTACAGGATCACTGCTCCAACATAACCACATCTGCCACTCCAGGAGGACTGCAGCCACCATTCCAACTGGACTGCTAACAACACCCTGACCAACAGGGTGTCAAGTTGTATTCTGACTTTGTCAATGTTTTTTCTTTTGTATTATTGAATGCATTTTCTTTTTTTTTTTTTTTTACTTTTTCTAATAAATTGTAATTCTGACTTGGAGTCTCTCACTGGTTTTGCTTTCAAACCAGAAAAAATGGAAAAGCCTGAGAAGATTTACTGAACAACAAACCCCACTCAGGAGCCACCTGCTCAGTCCAGGCTACCTGGAATGGTGTCACCTTTCTACGAGGGACAGTGTGAGCAGAAATGATCTCTGGGAGCAGAATTCTCTGAGTCTTGCAGCTGAATTCTCTGTCCCTGTCCTTTCCCTGGATCTCTGTTGCAGATGGAGGCTGCTGGTTCCACCGTCACCATTAACATCTCTCTTGAGTGCAAACAGATGTTCCTAGTTTTATTAAGCAGGATTTGCTCAATGTTTCTACAAAACTTCTGTATTCCTCATGGAATGAAGGGACCATTTTGACACTAAGACAGTGACATGGAAGCAAGGAGTCAATTGTGACCTTGGGGTCCCATGGAACCAAGGGCCCATGGTGACACAGCAGGGCCATGTGGATCCAGTGGACCATTGTGACACTGTGGATCCAAGGAGACCATGGAGACACTCCCGGAACCTCATGGAACCAAGGAGTACATGGTGTCCCAGTGGGGCTGCATGGAGCCAATGGTCCATGGTGACACTGCCCATCCAAGGAAGCCATTGTGGCACTGCGGAAGCTCATGGAGAGAGGGAGGCCATTGTGACACTGAAGAACTTCATGGCACCAAATATCCATGGTGACAGAGCAGGGCATCATGGGAACCAAGGAACCTCTGTTTGCAGTATGGACACTCATGGAACCAGGGGCCCTTGTGGCACTGCATAACCAACAGAGCTGCTGGACCTTGTCCCCTGGCCCTGCACAGCTCCTTGGGACGCACGGCAGGAGCAGCACCCTGGGAACCTTGGGAATGCCCCTCTGGGATCCATGGCACACACTCCCAGGGGCTGGAATTCCAGTTCCCAGCCAGGAAAAGATGTTCCTGCCCTCAAAGGCAAAGCTCTTAAGAAGGAGCCAAAAGCCAAGTGCAGAAAGATCTTACAATGACATTTCACTGCCAGCCTTCATAACTTCACCCATGGTTGTTGTAGCTCATGGATTGAGAAGTAAATCAGGGCAGGATCTTTGGTGGGAGCTGCCCTGGGTTAAGGGAGACACTGAGAGAGAAACAGAGCAGGCAAAGAGAGGCAGGACAGAAAGGAGGACACCAATACAATCAGCTGAGAAGATGGCACTCTGAAAACAGAACTGGAACTGATGGAAAATGAATGGGACAGAAATCGATAGTTCTGAAAGTTTTATTTACTATCAAAATAGATCACACACACCCAGACCTACACAATCCCGATCCCATACCCTCAAATTTCGATCTCACTTCTCCCAGTCTCCTTCCAACACCATCTCACCCTGGAGATTGTGGAATCAACTAGATATGGCATGGGACTGAATTTTTCTGAGGTGGGAACAAGGCAATTTGACATGAAATGAGCCATTTTGGGGTAAAATTTAGGTGTTTTCAGTGGGATTGAATAATTTTGAGGTGACAGACCAATTTCTCTTGAATTCTGGAGTGCAAGGATATGGAGAATACTTCCTGAAATCCCCCAAGAACATACAAATCTTCCAGAATATGTTCCCAAACCATAAATTCCACCTCAAACACCTGTTAAATAGTAGGATTTTAGATATCCTTGATCAATTATTTTCTTTTTGTCATATTTCAGGTGTTTTTAAGTGATAAAGAAAAATCAGAAGAAAATTAGGGCCAAACCAAAAGGATAACCAGCCAGGTGTCCTCCCAACATGGATCACAGGAAATGTGGGTCACCAGGGCTCTGACCAATGTGGATCCTCCCATGGGGGATGAAGCTAGAGCGGTGCACAAAGCTCTTCGGCAGTTGGAGCACTTGCAGGACTTCCCTTACCGGTGCCTCCATTGGTGTCTGGTCAAGTCAGAGCTGCCAAAGAAACTCTTCCCACACTGGGGACACTCGTAGGGCCTCTCCCCAGTGTGGATGCGCCGGTGGGTGACGGGGATGGAGTTGTCCTTGAAGCCCTTCCCACAGTCAGGGCAGCAGAAGGGCCTCTCCTCAGTGTGAATCCACTGGTGGCCGAGGAGATGGTCTGAAACCTCTTCTGACATTCGGGACACTCATAGGGCCTCTCCCCAGTGTGGATTATTTGGTTGATGATCAGCTGGGACCTACGACTGAAGCTCTTCTCACATTCCCCATACTTGTAGGGAGGGCATTTCCTGGTGTGGATCCTCTGGTGGCAGCTAAGGCTGAAGCTCCAGCTGAAGCTCATCTCACATTCCCCACACTCACAGGGCCTCTCCCCAGTGTGGACACGCTGGTGCCTGATGAGGTGGAGGTTTTGCTAGATACTCTTCCTGCAGTCAGGGCAGCGGAAGGGCCTCTCCTCTGTGGGAATATGCTGGTGGCTGAGGAGATGGGACCTGATGTGAAAACTCTTCTGACACTGGGGATACTCATAGGGCCTCTCCCTAGTGTGGATGCATTGGTGGGTCATGAGGGTGGATCTGTAGCTGAAGCTCTTCCCACATTCCCCATACTCATAGGGCCATTCCCCGGTGTAGATCCTCTGGTGGCTGATCAGGGTGCTGCTCTGCCTGAAGTTTTTCCCACACTCCAAGAACTTGTAGGGCTTCTCCCCATCATGAATCTGCTCATGGACCACCAGCTCCAAACTCTGTCTGAAGCTCTGTCCACCTTCCTGGCTCAGGGTGGGTCTTTCCTCCTCAGCCACCCTGGGCTGGCTTTGAGGCCCATCCTCCTGCAGGATCTCTGGGGATTTTCCTCCCCATTGGAATTCTGCACTGTGGAGTCACTCAAAATGACATCTTCAATGAATCACAGAATCACAGAATCACAGAATTTTCAAGACTGGAAGAGACCTATAAGATCATCTAGTCCAGCCGATGTTCTAACTGTTCAACTAGATCATGGCAGCAAGTGCCACATCCAGTCTTTTTTTGAATTCTTCAAGGGATGATGCCTCCACCACCTCACTGGGTAAATGATTCCAGTTTCTGACCACTCTTTCTGTGAAGTATTTCCTTCTTACTTCTAACTTACATCTAGCTTGACGCAACTTGAGACTGTGTCCTCTTGTTCTATCCGTTGTTGCCCGGAGAAAGAGGCCGACCCCCAGCTCACTACAGCCACCCTTCAGGAAGTTGTAGAGAGTGATGAGGTCACCCCTTAGTCTCCTTTTCTCCAGGCTGAACAACCCCAGCTCCCTCAGTCGCTCTTCATATGGCTTGTGTTCCAAGCCCTTTATTAGTTTCGTTGCCCTCCTCTGGACACGCTCAAGTAACTCGACGTCCCTCCTGAAGTGAGGGGCCCAGAACTGGATACAATACTCCAAGTGAGGCCTCACCAGTGCCGAGTACAGGGGAAGAATGACCTCTCTGTTCCTGCTGGCCACTCCATTTCTGATACTGGCCAGGATGGCATTGGCCCTCTTGGCTACCTGGGCACACTGCTGGCTCATATTCAATCGACTGTCAACCAGCACCCCCAGGTCCCTTTCCACCTGGGCACTATCCAGCCACTCCATCCCCAGCTTGTATCGGTACAGGGGATTATTATGGCCGAAGTGCAATACTCGGCACTTGGACTTATTGAAGCTCATCCCGTTTGATTCTGTCCATATGTCCAGCCGTTCCAAGTCTCTCTGAAGAGCCCTACACCCCTCTAGTTGATCTACACTCATTCCCAATTTGGTATCATCAGCGAAACTACTAATAAAAGACTCTAAGCCCTCATCCATATCGTCAATAAAAATATTGAACAAAGCTGGTCCCAACACAGACCCCTGAGGGACACCACTGGTGACTGGTCGCCAGCTAGATGTGACACCATTCACCAGCACTCTCTGGGCCCGGCCATCCAGCCAGTTCTGAACCCAGCAAAGGATATTCCTATCCAGACCACGGCCAGCTAGCTTGTGTAGGAGTATGCTATGGGATACAGTGTCGAAGGCCTTGCTGAAATCCAGAAAAACAACATCTACAGCCTTCCCTGCATCCACTAGCCGGGTTACCTGGTCATAAAAAGTGATCAGGTTAGTTAGACATGATCTACCCCTCCTAAATCCGTGCTGGCTGGGTCTGATACCCTGGCCATCCTGCAAATTTTGCATGATGGCACGTAATATAAACTGTTCCATTATTTTGCCAGGTATAGATGTTAGACTGACTGGTCTATAATTGCCAGGATCATCCTTTGCACCCTTTTTGTGAATGGGTATCACATTGGCCAGCTTCCAGTCATCCGGAACCTCACCAGTAATCCATGACTGTTGATAAATGATAGAGAGTGGCTTTGCAATCTCATTTGCCAGCTCTCTCATCACCCTGGGGTGGATCCCGTCTGGTCCCATAGATTTGTGAATGTCCAAACATTTCAATAGTTCTATAACTGCCTCTTCCTGGATAATGTGGGGACCATTCTGTTCCCTAAAACCATCTACCAGTCCAGACGGACGGGAGTCTTGAGGGCAAGTCATCTTCTCTTTAAAAACTGAGGTAAAATAGGCATTAAACACTTCTGCCTTCTCCTCGTCTGTAAATACTAAATTCCCACCTGTGTCCATTAAGGAACAAAGGCTGGTCCTACCTTTTTTCCTACTATTAATATATTTATAAAAACATTTTTTGTTATCCTTAACAGCGGTCGCTATCCTGAGTTCAAACTGGGCTTTGGCCTCCCTAATTTTTTTCCTGCATACTCTAGCAGCCCTCTTGAATACATCCTTGGAGACCTGACCCTTTTTCCAACTCTGATACGTCCTCTTTTTATTCCTAAGCTCTTCCAAGATCTCCTTACCCAGCCAGGCTGGACGTTTGGCCCGTTGACTGATCTTTTGGGATACAGGAATGGTTTGTTCCTGCGCCTTCAAGATCTCTGCCTTGAAGTAAGCCCACCCTTCCTGAACTCCTTTATTTTTAAGGGCGGCTTCCCAAGGGACACTCTGAATTAATCTCTTAAACAGGCCAAAGTCCGCCCTCCGGAAGTCCAATGTACGAGTTTTACTCGTGCTCCTCCTAATATCGCCAAGTATTGAAAACTCTATTATTTCATGATCACTCTGCCCTAAACGACCTCCAACCATCACATCCCCCACCAGCCCATCCCTGTTTGTAAATAACAAATCTAATGTAGTCCCTTCCCTGGTGGGTTCATCTACCAGCTGTAACAAAAAGTTATCTTCCATAGTTTCTAAGAATTTTCTTGATTGCCTCTTTACTGCTGTGTTAAATTCCCAGCAGATATCTGGTAGATTAAAGTCACCAACAAGAACAAGGGTTGATGCTCTTGAAATGTTGCACAACTGCTTATAGAATAGATCATCGACTTCTTCTTCTTGATCAGGTCGACGATAACAGACTCCCAATATGATGTCGGCGTAGTTGGCCTTCCCCTTAATTCTTATCCATAAACATTCGACACCTTCTTCCTTTGTTTCAATTTCAATGGCATCGAAGGTTTGCTTAACATAAAGAGCTACGCCACCTCCTCTTCTTCCTTTTCTATCTCTCCTGAAGAGTCTGTATCCAGCCAATGTAGTACTCCAGTTATATGAGTCATCCCACCACGTTTCCGTGATGGCAACTACATCATAGCTTTGCAGTTGTACCATGGCCTCCAGCTCTTCTTGTTTATTGCCCAAACTGCGTGCATTTGTATACATGCACTTCATCTGGGCAACTGAGTTCACCCCTATCTTACGTTTACAATTCTTGGGCCTGCTTCCAGTTAGCTCAGCTGGTTCCCATTCCCCCTTCAAGCTTAGTTTAAAGCTCGCTCAATGAGGTCTGCCAGTTCATGAGCTAAAATCCTTTTGCCCTTAACGGAGAGGTGTACCCCATCTGATTCCAGCAAAGAAGATGCTGTAAAAGTTTCGCCATGGTCATAAAATCCAAAATTATGTCGATGACACCAACCCTTAAGCCACTTGTTAATGATATGAATTTTCCTATTTCTTCTATCTTTATCCTCCGCCACCAAAGGGACTGAGCACATCACTACCTGTGCTCCTGCCTTGTCAATTACCTGACCCAGTACCCCGAAGTCCTTCCTGATTACCTTAATGGTCCTCTTCTCGATCTCATCACTGCCAGCCTGAATTATCAGCAGTGGATAATAATCAGAGGGCTGAATCAGTCCAGGAAGTCTCTCAGTAATATTTTCTACCCGGGCCCCAGGGAGGCAACAGACTTCCCTGTGGGATGGATCTGGTCGACATATAGGACCTTCAGTTCCTTTCAGGAGGGAATCACCTACGACGATTACCCATCTTTTCTTCTTGGTACTAGAGGTAATAACTCGTGTTGCAGGTGAAACATAATTAGGAGGTTCACTAGGCAGACAATTCTCTCCTAAACCATCTAGTTGTATCTCTGG
Organism: Melospiza melodia melodia; assembly: GCF_035770615.1. Taxonomy (NCBI): domain Eukaryota; kingdom Metazoa; phylum Chordata; class Aves; order Passeriformes; family Passerellidae; genus Melospiza; species Melospiza melodia. The sequence goes on along the minus strand of NC_086210.1, from coordinate 11,347,534 downwards.
ATCCAATATCTCATACCTGTTCTGTAGTGGTACTTGGCTGGATGATGGAGGGGGGCAGATTTTTCCATTTTTACCCCTCACAGGGACCCATTCCCATTCCTCTTCATCCACCAAGTGCCCTTCTAGCGTCTGAGAGTGGGAGGCATATAAATCCTCAGTCTCTTGGTTAGTAACCTCCCTTAAAGATGATAGGGCTGAACTCCACCAATCTATTTCCCTTTCACTTTCCCTAATACTCCTTAATCTTTCTACTTCCTCCCTAAGCTCAGCCACCATTAAAAGGAGGTCATTCACTTGTTCGCAGCGTAAACAGTTCTCCTCCACAGCACTCCCTGATGCCACCAATAAACTCAAACATTCTGGGCAGGGGTGCGTCTGTACACTCACGTCCTTTTTGGAGGGCCCAACTTGATCACTTATACCAGCCACAGCTTTTGATCTTGTAGAAACCATTATTACCAAACACCACAGAAACAACCAGACGGCAGGGGATTCAAAATCCGGAGGTTCAGGAATCTGGGGATTCAGGAAATCCGAGAGTTTAGGAATCCAAGGATTCTAAAATCCGAGGTTACAGGAGTCTAGGGGTTTAAAAATACAGAGATTTGGAAATTAAGGATTTAAAAATCCGGTGTTTCAGAGTTCCAGGAATTCTCCAGCAGCAAGTTGGCACCACAGAGCTGCTAAGGTAGTAACAGAGACTCTTCAAGGGATGCAGAATGCAGGGAAGGGAGCAAGGCACAGCTCCACAGAACAGCTCCATGACACAACTCCGCGGTACAGCTCCGAAGCTCACCTCCGCAGCACAACTCGGCGGCACACCCCCACGGCACAGCTACACGGCCTAGCTCCGCGGCCTAGTTCTGCGGCACAGCTCCGCGGCCCAGCTCCAAGGCCCGGCTCCGCGGCACAGCTCCGCAGCACAACTCCGCGGCCCAGCTCCGAGGCCCGGCTCCGCGGCTCCGCGGCTTAGCTCCGCAGCACAACTCCGCGGCCTAGCTCCGAGGCCCGGCTCCGCGGCTTGGCTCCGCGGCTCAGCTCCGCAGCACAACTCCGCGGCCTAGCTCCGAGGCCCGGCTCGGAGGTTCTGCCATGGAGATTTTTCCTCCACTGTCTCTGAGCTTTGGCTTAAGCTCTGTCCACCTTCCTGGCACAGGGTGGGTCTTTCATCCTCAGAGCACCCTGGGCTGGGTTTGCAGCCCTTCCTCCTGTTCTACCTCAGAGGCTTTTCCTCCCTGCTGGATTCCAGATCGTGGAGCTGCTGAAAATGGCCTTTTCTACCATGTCCTGCCATAGGGATTTGTCCTCCCTCCTCAGCTCCTTGTCTGCGGGAAGAAGGACAAGGAGAGGATGTGATTTCCCTCTGTGCCAGAGGGAAGGAGAAGGAGATCCCCTCAATGCATCCCCAGCAGGACGTCACTGGCACCGGGGTTGTCCTGCAGCCGGGGGCCATGCTGGGCTGGGAGATGGAGCGGGAGAAGAAGGGGAAAGGGGCACTGACTTTCTCCTCACCTGCCTGGGGGTCCTGGGGGATTCTCATTTTCCTTGCAGCCTTGTGTTCCATCTGGTGAAGGTTTGGGGATGGGAAATTCTGTTGTGGGAGGAAAATAAGGGATAAGCACATTGAATTTTGTACTGGTTTGAAGGCAGACCTGGGGGAGAGTCTAAATCAGAATTGCAATGATACAGAAACTGTAGCAAGGTGTATCTGGCCTGGGAGGTCAGTGTCTGGCTAGCAGAGGGTAGGCCGACACCCAGCTGCAATCCAAAGTGAGCACCCCTCAGCATCTGAGGGCCTCGGGCTGTGCTCACTGGTGGATTGGTCTCGCTGCACACACGATGGGAAATAAGGAGCTGGACTCTCGATGGGGTCAAGTTAGGTTTAATATGAAGCCCAAGATGACAACCAGGGAGAGACCAGGAATGGAGGGTGGAACAAGGTTATAAAGGGAGTGGGTGTTTCAGGGAGGGGTTTACACAGAACCAATAGGGAAGGGTGAAGGGATGAACTTAACATAACGGGCATGAGGGAAAACCCAATCAATACAAAGTAAGGGAGGGGCCCCGGGACCACAGCCAATCATAAGCCCCCTAGGGAAGAAGATTCTGGCAAAATAGGAGGAGTGGGGGTGATTGACTGGGCCCAGGGAGGAGAAACAAATGTACATATAAGGGTATTAAGGGGAGGAGGAACTATATAACTAAAAGGACTGACAACGCCAGTGGCAGGAGTTGCCATGGGAACAACATAATAGACAGGCGAGGAAAACAGGGAGGGCAGAACCATTATCAAATGGGGGGGAGCAATACAGAAAATAGGGGAGCAAACAAATAAACTTAACAAACACACTACAACAAGAAACAGTGCCTTAAACTGACAGAGTCAGGATATAATCTGACAAACTGTTAGTCAGGGTGGTGGTAGCAGTACCAATAAATGGTGGCTGCCGTCCTGTTGGAGTGATGAATGCAATTCTATCAAAGCAGGGATCCTGTAGAAGCATCTGGTCTTCCTCTGAAGGTCCCGTGATGGTTATGGAGCTCTTGTCCTCTGGGAATCCAGTAGGCAAGCTGCTCCTGGTGTTGAAAGACTCAGCTTATATCCAGGTAGGAATGCTTGTATCCTCCCCCTGGGTGGAGCATCCCACAATGGGATGATGGAATTTTATCAGTCCTACAGTAAAACTCAATGGCCCATTCACAGAAGATATCTCCCCTGGAGGGCGTTATCAGGGGTGAGTCATGGAAGAGATAAAGAACAATGCCCCACCTGTTTATAGCAGTTGTTGAAGATGGGGATTGAAAACATGCATTTGGTTACATCTTACATTGCAGCCTGAAACAGTGGGGTAATCCCCGCTCTTGGGGTGAACACCACCCCCTTACCAGAACTGGCTCAGGTGTAAAACCCCCACCCTGGGAAGGCCACGCCCACAGGGGACAATGTCACACTTAGCCTGCTTCAGGGGAGGTCTCTGTCCCTGTCACTCCCTTGCTCTTCCCCCCTTTTCTCTTTCCATCTCTCTGTCTACCTCACATTTACTGTTCAATAAAATCCACTTTCGGTTTGGTCTTGTTAGCACCTTAATTGGGGCAGAGGCATCTTTCTAAGAATTTTCTTAAACAAATCACGACATTATTTTGGCACAGTGAGTTTGGGACACTGTTGTCTGACCCCAAGTGCCTTTGACAACAACATGGCTCCCTCCTCTGAGGAGGTTGTGGTTCTCTCTGGAGGAACTTTTGGAAACTTTGACACAGCTTCCTCAGAGAGACTTATGGGAGAACTGATGAGGAAAATGGCTGTTGTAGGTGGCCAGTGAAAATGAAAATATTTTGTTGTCTTTCCTTGAAAACTTTACTAAAATCACTGCAGGAAAGGGATCATGTGATACGAGCGAGACTGACAAGGTTCATTCACCCCAAGGTGAGGAACACAAGGGGCTGCTGGAAGTCCCACAAGAAGCCCAGCTCAAGTAGCTAAATTCCCAAATAACTCCTGAGTTCACACCCTTGGGGGCTTTGCCAAATGTGAGAGTCATTATTCTCTTCGTCCCTGTCACCTTTGTGACAGCTACACAGAACTTCTCCTTCCTTTTAATAATCTGTATTGGACCAAATTTGCACTTTTCTTTAATTGGAACCTGCAAGCAGCTGAGTTGGAGCTGTGCAAGAATTGATCTGACTTGTAATTGACACAGAATTGCTTCTATTTTCAGTGTAATCATGTTTGGGATTTGTTTGCATTTACATCATATGTGACTTGTGGGAAAATCAAATATTCATCAAGTGATTTATGCAGAGTAAAGTTTGATTGCTGCCAAGTTTATTTTGCCCAGTGCCCAGGGGATTCTCAAGGGTTTCTGTGCCTCTCGCACTGGGGGATCCTTGGGAAGAGTTTGGGGGGGTTGTCCCTGTCCCTGTCACTCCAGGCCATTCCCCAGGGGTGTCCCAGTCCCTGTCACCCCAGACCATTCCCCAGGGGTCCCCCATCATTCTCACCCCAGGGAATGCCTGGGGGGTCTCCCTCCCTCTCACCCTCCTGTCAGGGGGTGCTCGGGGCAATCTCTGTCCCTCTCAGGGGATGCTCGGGGGTCTCTGTCCCCTCGCCCTGGGGGATGCTCGAGGGGTCTCCATCCCTCTGGCCTCAGGGAATGCCTGTGCAGGGCTGGGGACCAGGGGGCTCTGTGTCCCTCTCACCGCTGAGGGTGCTCGGGGCTGGGGGGCTCTCCGACCTTCTCACACCTGGGGAGGCTGGGGGGGGTCTCTGTCCCTCTCAGCCCTGGTGTGACTGTACCCAAACATCATCGGGGTCAGAGGGACAGAGACACCCCCAAACCCCCAGAAGGGCTGAACCTGGGATTTGGTTTGGGACTGAGGATTTAGGAAGGGACTGGAATTAGGGCTGGGGTTGGAGTTGGGGCTGAGATTTGGATTTGAGCTGGGATTGAGGTTAAGGCGAGACATGGGATTGGCTTTAGGGCTGGGGTTGGGATTTGGTCTGGGGCTAGTCGAGTCTGGGACTGGGATGAAGTTAAATACAGAACTGTGAGTGTGTCTCAACATGGAGTGAGAGTGAGACCAGGATCAGGGTCAGGTTTGGGACTGAGATCACCCAGAGCTGGACAGGGGGGATGTCACTGCAGGATGTCCCTGGCATCGTCCCAGCCCTCCTCAGGCACCTCCAAACATGAGGGGCAGCTGGGTGCTCCAAGATCCAGGTGCTCCCACGCTGCCCCTCCATACCAGGTGAGCGTTCCCTAGGGCAGCCCTCACTGTGACCCTTGGGGCTGTGGGATCAGCCCTCACATCCCTGTGGGAGCATCTAGAGGCAGGGCGAGAGATTTCTGCCCCCCCTCTTCCCTGTGGAAGGATGACGCCCAGCTGCCCTTTTCTTCTGGTGCATCCTCCTCTCCTTCGGCATGGATATCCAGCAACAGGAATGGAGGGAACGGCTGCAGCTGAGTCGGGGCAGGCTCAGGTTGGATGTCAGGAAAAGGTTTTTGCCCAGAGGCTGCTGGGGCCCTGCCCAGGCTCCCCAGGGAAGGGTCTGAGCTCCAGGGCTCTCGGAGCTGCAGCAGCGTTTGGACAGCGCTGCCAGGCCCAGGCTGGCAGTGTTGGGGTGTCCTGTGCAGGGCCATCAGTTGGACTGGAGGATCCTGATGGGTCCCTCCCAGCTCAGCCAATTCTGTGGTTCTGGGATCCCATGAGCCTTGGGATGGGGTGGCCAATGGTTGCCATGGGAACGGGCTCTGGCTGCAGGCCTGAGCTGGTGTCCATGGCAACCAACCCTGGCATGGGGTCTCCATGGAGCTGCCAAGGGACTGACCATAGCAACAGGGGGCTGGTGACAGTTGCCATGGAAACTGACCATAGCAACAGGGTCCTGCTGATGATTGCCATGGAAACTGACCATAGCAACAGGGTCCTGGTGATGGTTGCCCGCTAAGGGTCAGATTTGTCAGAGGCCTTCAGAGGGGTTCCCTGGGGGCTTTCCAAGAGTCTCCAGGCTGTTCCACAGCTGGAATGTCCCAGGCAGAGACAGGGACTCCATGGACACCTGACAGGCATTTCTGGGGACTGTAAAGGGCCGTGTGGTCAGAGGCAGTCACAGCCATTCCATGGTGACATCCCAGGGGACCTTGGGCTGCAAAGGCACTGATCTGTCACAGGCACTCACTGGGGCTCTACGGGGACATCCCAGGAGTCCCCTGGCTGCCAAAGAGCCAGGATGTCCCAGACACTCACAGGGGTTCCTGTCATGGGCACAGTGAGACCTTCAGGCAAAATTTATTAGGGAAACTCCTGTTGGGTCACAACGTGCAGAAAGGATTCCCAATAGCCCCCATAGATGCCCAAACATCACCATTGAATCAGACATGACACAGACTCAGATCAGAAGGCTAAGGGCTAAAAGCCACCTGTTTTTTCAATCCTCTTCTTTTATACCTTGGTTTGCTACAGGTGGACCTCACTGGTCCTTTAATCAACACATTTCACATGATTGACCAATTAAGACAACACCCTTCAGTAAACAATTTTATGGAAAAAAGCCAACTTATTCCAAACATTGTCAGCCAAGTGTTTCCGCAAAAATCCACTCAGATAACACCATTTATTGATGTTCATTTTATGTTGGGCCTTTCTTGGGGATCCCTGGATGGGGGAATCCCTCCTGTAGCAGTTCTATGCCTGGTAAAAAGAGATGCATGGGACTTTTTCAGTCTTCAGCTTCTTGTTTATTGCTATCTCATCTAAAGTTTTGCATTGCTGTCCACACCAGGCTCAGTGCACTGGAAAAGCACTGTAAAATGCCCCCAAAATGTAGAGTTTCAAGCTCTTTTAACATTGTCTCATCCAATAAACACTTGAAAGGTGCATTATTTCTACTTATCTACCAATAACTCATCCCTTGACTGTCCATATATCCTCTGCACTGTGCTTTCCATGACCAATCACCCTGTGCTACCAACAGTGCAGAAAATAGAGCAGATGAAGAAGACAGGGACTACACCCCAATTCCTCCATCTTGCTTCCTATCTACACCATACTAACAACCCCAAAAACCTAAATTTCTCACCCAAGGAACATACCATAGTACTCTCTATTACCTATTTCACACTTTGGTAAATTCTAATCTATCTCAAAGTCTTGGAAATCCTCTCCATGGGGGAAGTTGAAAGGCAGTGTTTCTCTGGGGGTCAGGACCCCTCAGAGCAGAGAAATATTCCCTGTGCCTTGGATTCCCACACATTTAACCTAAAATCCTTTAACCCTTAATATGTGAAGTTGCCCAAAAATGTTCCAGGTAAGTAGGATTAGAAGGAGGAGAAAGAGAGAACAACAGAAAGACAGAAGATCCATAGAACAACACGCACATAGGTACCAACTGCTGGGGTTCCAGCATCGCGAAGAGAGGAACCACAGGAGAAGGCAGGATCCAGACCCTGGACTGCCCTCATGCCCCGGCTTTTAACCCCCTGCTCCTTAATGGGCCCGCCCTTGGGGTGAGACTGCCAGTTGCATGTCCAATCAGAGCCATGGTAGGCACCAGCAGCTGGTGTGTGATTGATTGACAGCTCAGCCAATCAGAACTATGTTAGCACTGCCCGTACTGTGTGACTGACAGCTCTGCCAGGCCAGGGCTGGGGGTGGGGTTCTGTCCCACCACAAACCAAGGCCTGACCCGGCCCTGGCCCCACATGGGCATTCTGAGCATCCCAAGGTGTCTCGGGACATCAATCTCATCCAGCCTCTGACAGCAACCACGATGACAGTACAGAATCTCATGGAATCAAGGGTCAGTTGTGACCTCATGGTGCCTCATGGAATCAAGGTGACCACTGTGCAACTCGGGGGCAGTATGGATGCAAGGGTCAAAAATCAAACTCTGGGGCCCATAGAAGCAAGGAACCATTGTGACACAGCAGTGCCGCATGGAGCCAATGGACCCTTGTGACTCTGTTGAGGCTCATGAAACCAAGAAGCCATTGTGACCCTGCAAGACTTCATGGAATCAAGGAGAATACTGTGACAGTGTGGGGACCCATGAAATCAAGGAACCATGGAACAGGTCTGCCTGCTTTGACCTCCTGGGGGCTGTTTGACAGGTCCCACTGAATTTGACATGTCAAGGGCCACTTCTCATCTGACTGTGAAGCACTGGGGCTCTGTGCTTTCCTTCCTATGGAAAAGAGCTCTCTTTCTTGTCTAGGCTTCTATGCCTGAAATTAGGATTCCACCTCTAAAATTCCCTATATCCAAGGGTTTCTCCCAAACAAAATCTGCCAATACAATCAAGTGTGGCGAGACTCGGCCTCTGGTGACTGCCTCTCATCTGCCCCGGTGCTCAGTTGTTTCCTTTCTATGGAGACCATTGTGACAATGTGGGGGGTTGTGGAGCCAAAGGGCATTGTTACACTGTAGGAACTCATGGAACCAAGGGAATCATTGTGGCACTGTGAGTACCATGGATCCAAGGGGCCATTATGACACTGTGGAGTCTTGAGGAACTATGGGGGCCATTGTGACACTTTGAGGTCTGCTGAAATGTAGGAAACATTGTGACACTGCAGAGTACCAGGGATCCAAGGGACCATTGTGACACTGTGGAGCCTCATGGAACCAAGGACATCACTGTGGTTCTGTTGGGCCACATGGTCCCAAGGGGCCAATGTGAAGCCACCGGGCTTCGTGGAACCAAGAAACATTTGTAGCATTTCAGGGCCTCATGGAGCCAAAGGGTCATTGTGATCCTTCAGGGCACCATGAATCCATGGAGAAAATTGTGGCATTGCAAGGCCCCATGGAATCATGGAGACCATTGTGACCCTGCAGGGCCTCATGGAGGGAAGGGGCCATTGTGACACTATGGGAACTTGTGGAGCCAAGGGGATCATTGTGGTACCACTGGAGCCCATGGAACCAAGGGGCCATGGTGACCAAGAGGAGCTTCATGGAACCAATAGATAATTATGATAGCCTGGGTTTTTGGAACCATGTAGACCATTTAGATCCTTAAAGACTTGTGTAACCAAGGGGCCATTATGACACCAGAGGGCATCATGGAAGCAAGAGAACCATTGTGACACTGCAGGGCCCTGTGGAACCAAGGGAACATGAAATAGGTGTGGCTGCCTTGGACTCCCAGGGTTCACCTGACAGGTCTGGCCAACCTTGGAATGTGGAAGGCCACTCCCACCTGCCCCTGAAACACTGGGGCTCTGGGCTTTTCCTTTGTATAGAAAAGAACTGTCCATCTTTTCCAGGTATCCATGGCCAAAACTTGGATTCCACCTCCAAATTTCTGTGTATCCAAGGAATACTGCCAGACAAAAGTTGCCAGGACAGAGAGGTCTGGCTGGTCTTTGATTCCTGAGTGCCAGCACTTACCTGTTTTGCAAACACTGGAAAGGGCTCTGTGCTTTTATTTTATGGAAGAAAAACATCCGTCTTCTCCAGGCACAGATGTCTGAAATTAGGATTCCACATCCATAATTTCAAATATCCAAGGGTTGGTCCAAGCAAACACGCCAGGACAGACAGGTCAGGCTTGCCTTGGCCTCTGGTGGTTGCCATGCATCAGCTTCTGAAACATGGGGGCTCCATGGCTTTCTTCCTATGGAGACCAATGTGACATTTGGGAGCCTTGTGAAATGAAGGGGCCATTGTGGCACTGCAGAGCACCATGGATCCAAGGGACATTGTGACACTGAGGAGCCTCGTGGAACCAAGGATATCATTGTGGCTCTGTTGGGCTGCATGGTCCCAAGGGACCATTGCAAATCAGCAATGTGAGAATTAGCCCAGCTGTAACTCAGAGTCAGCCAGATTTTACCCCGGAAGAACCTGGCGTGAGTTTCAAGTCCTAGGAGTCATTCAAAGAACAAATTAATCATGAGGTGGATCATTAACAATTTTCCAGATGCCTCTGCTGATGAAATCCATACCACTGAATTTTGCAACTCAGTGGGAGTTGATCTGTATAATTTTTGATCAAAAGGGACCCCATTGCACCCTGCGTGCTCCCCATCTTCCACACCACACTTGACCAGCAAGCAGTGTGTTGAAAACTCAATCTGTTGATAACTCCTAACTCAGGAACTCCCCTCAAACCTGCCTTTCTCAAACCTTTAATGATGGCCCAAGATGGCAAATGGCCATGCTGTCTTGGAGCATCATGCCCTGGAGACTCAAGACAGAACGAGCCAAAATATGGCTCAGGAGCCTGACCACCCTCCCTCCATCTTGGCCCCTCCACTTCCTGCTACCACAACTTTCGCCTCTGCCCTGAAAAAAGCTCCAGACTCCACCCACACAACTGCGGGTCCTGCCCTCACTGTCAATCATTCCCTCTCCACACTGGACCATGCCTCCAGTTAAGGAAGGACACTGGCAAATAGCCTCAAAATTCCTCATTGGCCTGTTATGTTATGAAAAAAGGGGGCAGAATCCCAGGTATCAGCCACTGGTTTGCAGGGAAATCAAGGATCTTTGTATCTAAAGACCATAGGAAGGACTTACCTTGCTTTAATGACCTAATGAGGGCCATGTTTACAGCACATGTCTCAACCACCTATGATTTAAAATATATTATGTTGTTGTCACCTACCGAATACACCTGGTGGGAAGAGGGATGGAAGTGTTTATTATGCTAATAGCAATGACTATGCTAATAATGAAGCAAGGGCGGAATTGACAATCAACTATCTAGCTGGAGAATGACAACACAGCCTACCAGATGATCAAGCAGAAGGTATCCCCAGAGAAATATTGAATGATATCAAAGAGATGGCTTGGAAAGCTTTAATCCAGGTATCAGATGGTAGCACCCCCAATTTAAAATACTTTGGATGGCTGCAGCTAAAGCTCTAGGACAATCAGACCATCCTGGGTGCCTGTTAAGTAAGCAAACCAATGCTACCTCCTTCACATTGAGTGGCCTGCTCTCAGACATAGAGAACATCAGACAAGCCACCGTGCAGAACAGCGATAGAGTTTTTACTCTGGGCACATGGGCATGGCTGTGTAGACTCTGAGGGCATGTGCTGCATGAACCTCTCCAGCCACAGCGCGTCAATCCACAAGAGCATTCAGGTACTGAAGGAAGGGTTCAAGAAGCTTCAAGTGGAAAACAATGACTGGTTCAATAAACTCTTCCAATCCAAGGGACTAAAGGGTTGGATGATGTTTATCTAAAAAAGAACTATTAATTCTCTTAGTGGTTGTTGCTGTATTGTTAATTGTCCCATGTTTGTTTGGATGCTTTTAGAAAGTCTTACAAAATTCTTTCAGTTCCATCTTTGTTGTAAAACAGAAAGGGGGAAGATACCCAACACAGGCTCCTCATGGACACCTTGGACAACAGAACTGGAGCCCCAGATGGCACAAAAACCTCTCAGACACTCAATTTTGGAAGGAAATTCCTTAAAAGTACCTAAAAGTATACTTCAATCCATAAAGTACCTTAAAAACCTTGAGTATCTCAAGGCATTAATGAGCCCCACTGAGTGTCAGTACAAAGCTCTCCAGGGACTTGTTAAAGCAGATGATTGGGGCCATGATTGCACAAATCTCTCACACAGTGTGTATCAAAAGGGAAACACCAAGTACCTTAAAATAACTGAAGCTACCTGTAGTATTAATGAGCCCCACTGAGTGTTGTTACTGACAAAGCCTCTCCAGGGACTAATTAAAGCAGATAATTGGAGGCCATGATTGCACAAACCTCTCAGAGACTCCAAGGCAAAAGCCAAACCCAAAGTCCTTTGAAAAACTCTGTGAGCATTAAGGAGCCCCCAGGGCCATTCCTGAGCAAGGCTCCCCAGGGACTCCTTCCAGCAGATCCTTGAGGCCACTGGGATGTGGGCTAGAGGGGGATGCTGATGGCAGGACAAGGGGCCGACAGTGCCCAGCCTGGCTGGGACTGTGCCAGGAGGCCCCAGGGCCTCAAGACAAGGTATCTCCTCACAGCCCTTGGTGGCACAAAGCCTGCTGTGCCCCAGGGCACCAAGACTTGTCTTCTCTTTGTCCCCACCTGCCATCATTGCCTCCAGTTCTCTGCTCTGCCTGGGGCCTGGGGACACTTTCTCTGTCCTGTCCCTCAGTGGGACCCATTAAATGTCCAAGAAAGTTTGGAGTTGGATTCTGACTTGGAGTTCTAGAGAGGTTTCCTCAGCTCCCTCTCAGGCACTGATGTTCAGGGCCTGAGCACAAAGCCCCAGGGGCTCATTAAAGTCCTTGTGCTGTGTCTGTGCTGCTGAGCTGGGCTGGGCTGCTGGCACAGAGGCAGCTCCTGGTAACCAAGAAGAGTTTCAAAAGCACATTTCTCTTGATGAGCAGCTCTTCTGCCAGCCCAGCAGGGCTGGGGCACTGCCTGCAGCCACCCCAGGCACAGCACAGAGGCACAGAGAGCTTCAATCAGTCAGGGCTGGGAAGGTGCTGAGAAGTGCCTGGGGCAGAATCACTGCCAGCCCTTGGCACAGGAACCTTTGGCTGCAGGACAATGCAGCTGTAGCTCCTGGAGTGATCTCCTAAAGCTGGAACATCCCAATGCCTACAAACCCTGTGAGTACATTCTCTGATTGTCTCTTGTGCAGAGCAGCCAGGGGTGCCCAGGGCTGTCCTGCAGAGCAGGGTCCTGCAGCCCAGGGCGCTGTGCTGGGGCAGGGACTCTGCTGCCTGCCAGGGACAGCTCTCAGCCATCCCTGGCAGCTGCTCCCAGCACGGGGGACAAGGTCTGGGTGGCAGGAGACAGCTGGTCAGGCTTGGAAGTGTTCTCCTTGTCTGGTGAGGATGCTGTCTTCTTCAGGACTGCTCCCAGCATAGCATTTAACTGCAGAATGTTTCCAAGTAGGTTGTACAGGGAGCACAGCAAGGCAGGGGCTGCATAAAAGGGAAATATTTATTAATCTACTGCTTTGGGTTGCTGGGATGGAAAATTGCACGTAGATATTCATCTCTCAGTTCATGTATAGAAAAAATAAAATTTTTATCTCAGGTCTGAATAAAGCAGGCAGTGACAGAAATCAGCAGAGGACCCCTCACAGGCAGTGTCAATGTCACTTTTCCAGTCTCCTCAGGGTTGCTCTGATCTTGCCATCAGAGCCTGCAGAGCCGGAGCTGCCCCTGGGCAGTGCCAGAGCTGGGAGGGGTCTGCAGGGCAGAGCTGAGCCCCCAGAGCTGGGCTGGGCTTTGGCACCACTGGCAGGGCCCAGCCATGGGCACAGGGAAGCAGCTTCTGGCAGGGACAGCTCCAGGCAGCAGCGCCCTGAGCAGGCAGACGGGGGAAAGTTCCCCCAGGCTGTGCTGGGATATTTAAAGTCCTCTCCAAACCCAGCTATTCCATGGATACTTTTCTTATAGATCCCCATGCCAAGACACAGAAAATGTCCAACAGCAGCTCCATCAGGCACTTCCTCCTGCTGGCATTGGCAGACACGCGGCAGCTGCAGATCCTGCACTTCTGCCTCTTGCTGGGCATCTCCCTGGCTGCCCTCCTGGGCAACGGCCTCATCATCAGCACCGTAGCCTGCGGCCACCACCTGCACACGCCCATGTTCTTCTTCCTGCTCAACCTGGCCCTCAGCGACCTGGGCTCCATCTGCACCATTGTCCCCAAAGCCATGCACAATTCCCTCTGGGACACCAGGAACATCTCCTACACAGGATGTGCTGCACAGGTCTTTCTGTTTGTATTTTTCATTTCAGCAGAGTTTTCCCTTCTGACCATCATGTGCTACAACCGCTACGTGTCCATCTGCAAACCCCTGCACTAGGGGACCCTCCTGGCCAGCAGAGCTTGTGCCCACATGGCAGCAGCTGCCTGGGCCAGTGGCATTCTCACTGCTCTCGTGCACACAGCCAATACATTTTCCCTGCCTCTGTGCCATGGAAATGCCCTGGGCCAGTTCTGTGAAATCCCACAGATCCTCAAGCTCTCCTGCTCCAAATCCTACCTCAGGGAATTTGGGCTCATTGTGTTTTCCATTTCTTTACTATTTGGTTGTTTTCTGTTCATTGTTGTTACCTATGTGCAGATCTTCAGGGCTGTGCTGAGGATCCCCTCTGAGCAGGGACGGCACAAAGCCTTTTCCACCTGCCTCCCTCACCTGGCTGTGCTCTCAGCACTGCGTTTTTTGCCTACCTGAAGTCCCCCTCCATGACCTCCCCATCCCTGGATCTGACCCTGTCCGTTCTGTACTCAGTGGTGCCTCCAGCCCTGAACCCCCTCATCTACAGCCTAAGGAACCAGGAGCTCAAGGCTGCTGTGAGGAGACTGCTGACTGGATGGTTTTGGAAATATTAAGGGCTGGCCTATTTCTGCCAATCATTTGTAATAAAAGTAATTTTTGATAGTTCTTGTTCATTTGGTTGTGGGTATTTTCTTTTATTTACTTTTTTATTGTTGTCCACAAAGAAAAGTCACTTTTTATGCCATTTCCCATTTTGTTTCTCTCTACCATCCCTATGGTCACAGACTTTGTCAATGAGGGGCTATGCCCTTGCTGCCTTTAAATGAACTAAAGGATGTCCCAGCAAAGTTTTCTGCAGAGATGCCATTTTGTTGCCTTCTCTGGACATGCAGCAGCAATGTCTGTGTGCAGAGCTGGGGGCAGATCAGTGCTGGCCCAGCAGCTGTGTGCAGCCGCAGCAGCATTTGGTGTTGCCAGTGCTGCTGCCATGGCCCTGCCCCGCTGCCCTGGTGGCTCTGGTGTTGCTGCAGGGCCTGAGTGCTCTCGGGGCCGGGCACAGTCCTGGGGGTGGCAGTGCCGGGGCTGCAGCAGGGACAGGCTGCTGGGGCAGCGCTGACACCTCAGCCCAGGGCCTGGGGGCTCCAGGCTCCTTGCCCAGGCTCTCTCAAGAACATGCCCAGGCCAATGCTCAGCACAGAAAAGCCCTGTGAGCAGTCCCAGGCTGGCCGTGGGCAGGCTGGGGGCAAACAGCATGGCTGGGGCTCTGCAAGGGCCCTGGGGCAGATGGGAAGGAGCAGCAGAGCAGGAGCTGATCTATCCCCAGTGTGCTGGACAGCCCAGGGCAGCGTCCCAGAGCGTCCTCATGGAGCTGCCAACAACATCCCCTCTCTGCAGCCCTGGCCTCTCCCCCAGCTCACACAGGTGCCCCATCCTTGCAGGTGCAGACACAGCAGCACTGGCTCAGCAGCCCCTGTTTGCATTGCACAGAGCAGGGGGAGCACCCCCATGCTGTTGGTGTGGGGACATGAACCTGAGGGAGCACAAATGCCATCAGCCCCTGGGGCCAGCAAGGGCTGGGGGACCCCAGGGAAACCACCCAGGTTTGTCCTGGCCTCTGCAGTCAGCCAGAAAGTTTGTTCCCATCAGCTGGGAGTTTCCTGTGCCACTGCAGACACTGTTGCTAAGAGCCAGGGCTGCCTGGCATCCACCCCCAAAATGCCCTGAGCATTTCCCTTACTTCACCTTTGCTTTCTGTACTCTTTGCTTTTACAAATTTCTTCCTCTTGCCCATCCCTGTCCCCTCCCCTGCAAACAGCCCCTCCCTGTTTGCCCTTTCCTCTCTGGCCCCACTCCCCATTGCAGTTCCTGACTTGGCACCATGGGAACATCCCTTGGGCAGCAGGATCATCCTACAAGTGCTGCAGGAATTGTCTGCAGGCTCCTGCAGTGCCTCCTGCTGCTCCCTCGCCAGAGGCACCCCAGGCCAGGGGGGCACATCTGGGCTGCTGTGTCTGGCTCTGGGGCTCCCTGTTCTGGGCAGTGAGGAGGAGCTGCAGAGGCTCTGCAGGACTGACAGGATGGGCTTTGGGGCTGGCAGGAGAAGCTGAGGGACCTGGGCTGCTGGAGCTCCTGAAGAGGAGGCCCATGGCTCATTCTACAACTGCTCCAAGGGTGGCTTCAGAGAATCACAGAATCAGCAAGGTTGGAAAAGACCTTGGAGATCATCAAGTCCAACCTGTGCCCTGACGCTGCCTTGTCTCCCCTGAGTCTTCTCTTCTCCAAGATAAACAACCCCAGCTCCCTCAGCCACTCCTCACAGCACTCGTGTTCCAGATCCCTCTCCAGCCTTGCTGCCCTTCTCTGGACACACTCCAGCTCCTCCATGTCCTTCCTAAATTGGGGGGCTCTGAACTGGACACAGCACTTGAGGTGCTGCCCAACCAGTGTCCAGCACTGTGGAAGAATCCCTGCCCTGCTCCTGTTGGCCACACCATTCCTGATGCAGGCCAGGGGCCATTGGCCTTCTTGCCCACCTGGGCACACTGCTGGCTCATCTCCAGCCTGCTGTCCATCAGTCCCTGCAGGTCCCTTTCTGCCTGGCTGCTCTCCAGCCACTCTGTTCCCAGCCTGTAGCGCTGCAGGGGTTGTTGTGGCCAAAGTTTAAGACCCAGCACTTGGACTCTAAAATTAATCTTTATCTTACTGGATTCTGCCCATCCATCCAGCTGCTCCAGGTCACTCTGCAAGAGTCCTCCTGCCTTCCAGCAGGTGGACACATGCTCCTAACTTAGTGTTTTCTACAGATTTACTAATGAAAGACTCAACACCCTCATGCAGTTGTCGTAAAACTATTGAACAGAACTTGCTCCAGCACAGGCTCCTGAGGGCAATCACTGGTGACTGGCTGCCAGCTGGATGCAGCAGCGTTCACCACCACTCTCTGAGCCTGGCCATCCAGCCACTTGTAGATGTTTTGTTGTTGCCCCTCCTTCTTTCCTGGAATATTTAAAAACTAAAAAATGTCATGGTCACTTTGCCCCACACAGCCTCTGACCACCACATGTCCCACCAGTCCTTCTCTGTTTGTGACCAGAAGGAGACAGAGATTTTCTTGGCAGTGGGAATTGCAGGAAACCTCCCCAAAGTGCAGCTTGGAAGGTTCAGCCTGGAGCTGAGGAGAAAGCAAAGTCCCTTGCAGGGCAGAATGTTGGTGCTGGAGGTGTGGCAGCGTGAGGCTGGGCCATGGCCGGGCTCTGTGTGCCAGGAGCCGGCAGTGCTGGGTGCAGGGAGCCCAGGGAGGGCACAGAAACGCTGGGTGAGAAATGCTGGGGCACAGCGAGATGGGCGAGTGCAGCTGGCCAGGGCAGAGGAGCAGCATGCCCAGGGGGCACAGCCTGCAGGACACATGGCCAAGGGCTAGGCAGGGCTGGCAGGGCCACAGGCACCCAGGCCTTTGTGCCCTGGGCTCGGGCAGCACCTCTGGAGGCCCCACAGGAGGAACTTTCCTGGCAGGGGCTGCACTTTGCTTCTCCCTCAGCCTCCATGGGGAGGCTGGCAGGGGCTGCAGGTTGATGCCATTTGTCCTTGCTGCCCCTCACATCCCCCTGGCCCACAAACAGCCCCGAGGCAGCCGTGAGGGACAGGCCCTGCTGGCCCAGGTTGGGCTCAGGGCTTGGCCTTTCTGCTTCCTGCAGCCAAGCCAGGCCTTGCTCAGCATTGCAGTTCCCTGCTCAGAGCCTTGGGCTCCCTGCAATCCTGCCCTTAAGGATCTGCTCTCAGCAGTCCCTGGGGAGCCTTTGGCACTCCCTGCCCTCAGCGGGGCCCAGCCATGCTCCAAGGCACTTGGAGTTTTGCTGCTGACCCCTTGAGCAGCTTCTTCAGCCTTCTCTCAGTGCCTGAGGGTCCTGGACTCAGCCCTAAATCCACCATGGGTTTGATTAAAATACAGAAAGCTCTCAGGGACTCTTTGTCTCTCTTCCATTGACTTTGAGTCTCCAGGCCTTGTGCAGTGTTTGGAGTCAGTTTAGAGTTCTCTTCAGAGGGAGATTGCAAAGTGCACATAATTTTTAAGGTTTTTTTATTTTTCAGCTCAGAGAAGAGGCGATAGAAGCATCCCCCAAGTGATCTTGATGCCAAATGTCTCCTCAGCAGGTCTGGACACAGAGAAGAATGAGCCCCTTGCAGGCTGAGCCTGTTTCGACAAGCTGCTCCTCACCCCCAGCCTCACCATGTATGACATCGCCCACCTGAGACAGACGAAAAAAAATTTTTTTTCAATATTCATTTTTCTCTAAAATAAATTTCAATAAATTAATAAAATTTTAATTGTATTATTCTTATTTATAAAAATCTTATTGTGGAGTTTTATTGACTAATTTTTATGCTGTTCTTAAAAAACCTATACAGTTTAGCCACCAAAAAGTTATTGGTCATTGGTTCCAAGTAACACAATTCCCTTAATTAATTAATAAGGCTCAATTGACTATTTATTTCTTCCTCTTTATAGTAACTAGCAATATTTCAAGGCCTTTTTAAATCTTTTTTTATAATGTTCTTCTCACACAGGGTAAAAAGGGCCATTATGTCATGGAAACAGAAATAAACAGGGCCAGGAGATTCTTCTCCTTTTTAATGCCTTTATTAAAAGTGATCACCTCAGGATTGGACAGCTCGGCGGGTCTGCAGTCCCCGTCGTCTCTCCCAGGGCGACTCAGAGGAGGAGGACGACATGCGCAGCTTTGTCCACCAGGGGCAGAACTGGGGGTCCGGTCCTCGTGGGAGCCTTTAGGGCATCAAGACCCTCCGATGTTGGATTGGTGTCGACGGAAGGAGACCAGGACATCAATTAGATCATCACAGGCCTAATTTTATTGATCGATACAGCAGGTTAAAGACAGTTCATAATGAGTTTCATACATATTGCAAAAGTTGAGCTCAGGATTGGTTAGTTACATATCAGCAACTACGCCTACTTCTACATTCTTATGGTTCTACTTTTGATACTTTCTACATATTCTCAGGGAGAATCTCTCTTCCCTATCCTCATGTTGCGGCAAGGGCATTCTGTCCTTGCCTGTCATTGGTCACTGACTGCTGAATTCTCCTTTCAGCTTACTGACTGCTGACTTCCCTCTCTCAATTTAACCAGTGGCATTATGTCAGGATGGCCTTTCTCAGCTAACCAATTATTAATAAAACTCTCCACATTTCCCCCGTTTTCTTCTTGAGCAAGGAGATTAGTTTGACAGGTTTTTGCTATTGTACGACTAACCATGTTTTGAATACAGTTAAAGATACAAGGCAAAATAAGCAAAACCAGTAAAATTACACCCAGTAGTCCTATAGCATAGATCACAAGGTTCCTCAGCCATGGCCCAAGTCCTAAGCTTTTAAGCCATTCGTCAATTCCTAAACCTTCTTCTTCCTTGAGATTGTGAAGTCCTTGTTGCAGTTTTTTTATCTTAGTGTGAATGGACACCGAATGATCAGACAGATTCATGCAACACATTCCCTCGAACTCTTCACATCCATGCCCTTGTGCTAAGAGCAAAAAATCTACAGCAGCTCTATTTTGCAAAACAGCATGGTTAACACTCTGCACATCTGCGGTTAGCATGTCTAGAATTTGTGATGTCTTGTTCAGCTCATCCTTTGCCCAGCATCCTAATTGTTTTGCTAAATTCATAGCTTTATTGGCAGATCCTCCTGGCAAGATTTATGCGTAACATCCATTTGCCATTTCTCATTTATTTCTAAACCTCGAGGATTAACTCCGATGCCAAAACCTATTCCCCCATTATGATAACTACATGTTGGACATGCTCTAACAATGGCCTTAGCTTCTGACAAACTCAGCTCAAAGTGCCTTGCTAATCCTTCTGCATTTTGATGATATCTACTATGTGCTTCTCTGGCCAATGTATGCTTATCAACAGGACAAGAGTTATCAATGGGTAAGGTAACCAATTTGTCTGCACATTCATTCCCTTCTCCTAAACCTTCAGACCATTTATGACTCCTAATATGAATCACAGAATACGCTGCATTTCTCTCCCATAAAGCTTTCCTCAACTGTACCAGAAACTCATACAATCGTTTATTACTCACTTCCTTAATTGCTGCTTCCTCTATTCGTCTGACTACTCCTGCGACATACATAGAGTCTGTGACCACATTTAAAGGCTCCTGTAAGTTGGACACTGCCCATACTACTGCTAACAATTCCAGGGTTTGTAAGCTATCCCTGTGTGTATTGTTCCTTTACCAATTCATGAGTGTGCATAAGACTCTCCCCTTTTAAAGGCCATTGCTTAACCATCACCGGTGTATCCATTTTCCAGGTGAGTGGAGTGGGGAAAGTCCAAGCAATGGCAATTACCCCAAAGGCTGATGATTAGTTAACACCACTCCCAATTGTGTTAAAATGTCCCTTCCAATTAAACAGGAAACTGTAGGAGGCAGTTGAACAATTGAAAACACAGCAGATATTTGTTGATTCTCAATGCACACAGACAAAGGAGGCAATCTGCTTGCCAATGTAA